>NC_134115.1:81074242-81377158 GCF_040939455.1 Microcebus murinus | reverse complement strand
ATTGCATCCTTTGACCACCAGACACCAGGCCAGCCATCACCCAGAACGGCACAGCTGTTCCCACTGCCTGGATGTCCCCTTCGCACAATGGACCCCGCACACTCTTCAGGTATCTCCTCCCCTGTCGCCCCAGACTAGGCCGTCTCCTTGTGGACTTATCACAGCTGTAATCATACATGTACTTGTTTAATGCCTCCACGCACACTGGATTGTAAAGCCACCAGAGCAAGGGCCACAGCAGCCTCAGTGCCAGTGCTGGACATCTGGCAGGAATTCCATAAATATTTCCTGAATGAATTAACAAATATTTAACGACACAAAATAAAAAAAAGAAAGTGCTCTGGGAGGCTATTTAAAGGATTCCACTTGGGAGCAATCTGGGTGAGCTTGCTGGAAGAGGAAGCTTTTGGGGGCATTTTAGAAACACTGAAGGTGAGACAGCAGGTGAGCTTGCTGAGATTAGCCGGGGCATTCCAGGCAGACTCATGGCACAAGAAAAGAGCAGAGGTAGGACAGTGTCTGGCTGCCCGGGGTGGCCCCTGGAGTTATCACAGGTCCCTCTGCTTTTCAAGTTACATACTACCACCTAAGCCTGGGCTTACAGCCCCCTCCCCAGTGCAGAAGACACGCAGGTAAAGGGGACCCCTAAGGAACCCTGAGAGTCTAGAGCAAGAAGGAGAGGGGAGCCCAGTATTGAAAAGGGTGGGGGCGGAGGGGAGGGGAGATGAGGACACCAGCAAGGCCCTCCTGGTATATGCTGGTGCCTTGGTGAACATGAACCAGACATGCATTCCTAAGGTCTCAGCAGGAGATGTGACAATCCAGAGCAGCCAAGGAGTGACTCGCTGTCCCATAAATCCTCCAGCTGACACCTGCTTAGCACAATAAGCCTGTCCCACAGGTCTGGACAGCCACAAACACCTCATCAGCTCTTTAAGCTCTTGGCCAGCCCTGGCCTTGGGGTAGGAAGTTGGACATCCAGGGCCACTTTGCTGCAGGGAAGCCCTCCCCACCAGGGGCCCCACCCCTGCAGCAAGGTCTCTGCTTTGTCCTTCTCCCTCTGCCTCCCTCTAGGCCTTATCGCCGAGGTCCCAGCACCAGGCCAGTTTTCTTGGGTGACTCCCTGACTTCAGTGCTTAAACCCAAGCAAAACACCCCTGTCCTGTGCCCTGTGCACCGTGTGAGTGAACATCCTCAGCAGAGGCCACCCAGCAGAGCAGCAAGAAAACCATGCTCAGAGTCAAGAACTCTGGAACGAAAACCTATCTCTGCAATTAATACCAATGAGGGCTACTCCAACACGCTACTGAGAATGAGTCACATGTGTTTAGTAAGCCCTGTTTAAGCTTCAGTACTAGATAGAGCTTTGCATGATTCTTCTTGTCTGACTCTCACAACCCACTGTGCAGATGGGAAAACAGAGGCTCAGAAAGTACAAGCAACATGCAGGACCACACAGCAGTGGGGCTGGGTTGGACACAGATAGGCTGCTCCAGAGCTGAGGCTCTTACATAATTCCATGACCAGGCTATGAGGTGCTGAGCCAGCACCTAAGCCTCTCTGTGACTCAGTTTCCCCATCCGTACAATCAGGGGATTGGTCTAGCTGATCTCTAAGTCCTTTCTAGCTTGGGCATTCCTCTCTGGTGGCCCACTGCAGGCAGCAATAAATGGGAGGGACCCTCTGGGGACAACAGCTTGCCCAAAGGAGGGGTACTAATGGTGGCACTTCAGGCTTATGCTGGGCCATGAGAGCTTCTGTTGGGTCAGCCGCCCTGCCCCGGCCTCCCAGGCCCCCAGCTGGCCAGGGTAGCCCCACAACAGCACGGCAGGGAAGAGGGGCTATCCTGCTTCTCCCTGGACCAAGAGCCACCAGGGAACAAAGGTCCCCAGGGAGCTCCAGGCCTGAGCACTGGTAAACACTTGTGGGAGGGAGGGCTGGGCAGAAGCCCCATAAATCCACCTGAGTAAGCAGTGCTTTTAAAGCCCTTTGCACTATAGAATACAAAACACACTGTTTTGGGAGAGGATTTTATAGGCTATTTCTCCTCCTGGGTGATTTACCGTCTGCAGACCAGGTTCACCTGGGAGTCCTAGCCTCGGAAGGCCCGTGGGGGCCCATGGGATGGAGTCAGGTCAATTTCAAGCTAGGGCTGGTGTCCTTGCTGGGGCTCTGGTGGACTGGGTGACTTGTCCTGGCCTGTCCCTGCAAGGGTGGCCTCAGACACAGTGTGGGGGTTCTCAGGAGAGGGGAGATCACTGCTCACTCTCTTCCCTGCTCCCCACACACTCACTCCATTTAATTCATCGACTCTCCCTCTCTCGCACCTTCACTCTACAAGCCCGCCAGGTGCCTGCCACAGGTGAGGCCTCGGATAAATCACAAACAGTCCCTCCCCTTGAGAGAAGGCCACCACCATCTGGTGGCACAGGCAGACACGTGGCAGATCGTTAGGACACAGAGTCTGTGGGACTACTTGTGCGGGTAGGGTGTCCTGGAGCCCGGGCAGGGGATGCCTGCTGGAGGCGAGGGCTCACAGAGAAGGGACAGAGCCCGGGTGGCAGTAAGGAGCTCTGGAGGCAGGGAAGTGGGGAGGAATTGTGTGCAGAAAGACCAGCCTGTGCAAAGGCCAGGGGCTGGGACAGGCCTGGGGGGGCTTGAACGCCAGGCTGGGAACTGGGTCCCCCGCCCCGCTGGGGGCCATCTAAGGTGCTGGAGCAGGGGAGTAACAAGCATAGCTCGTTTTAGACATTCTTTAAGCAATTCCGCAGGAAAAGTTACTCATCCCAATGCAGAGCCTTGTGTTGAAAACAGATGTCATTGCTGCCACCTCCACAGAGGGCCTCCTGGCTTTGGAAACAATTATTCCCACCCGAGAACTCAGATATAATTATGTCTGCAATCCAGCCCAAATGCCACTTGATTGTTTCATTTTCGTAGCACGAGGAGGTGGAGAGACGGAGGCATCTGAGTCTTGTGCCCCACACGCAGTCTCCTGGGGCCCCCGGGAGAGGGGAGGACCTGCAGGGCCACTGGGCAGGGTGGAAAGAGGGCAGCAGTTCTCACCCACCACAGGGTGTCTGCCCTGCACAGACACCTCCTGACCCCCGGGGCCAGGCCTGCTGGATCAGACTAGATAGATGGGGAGGCCTGGGTTCAAATGCCAGCTCTGTCCCCTACAGGCTGTGTGACCCAGGACAACACACCTGCCCCCTCTGGGGCAGATGGAGAACAACACTGGCCAGCAGAGACTAGAAGGCTCTGTGAGAACGTCCCCAGCCAGGCTCGAGAGCTGAGCAATCCTCAGAGAGTTCTTCGCTCTCCATCTGCTTCTATTTTGTCACCTTCGGAGAGTGAGATTTGTGTTATCTGAGCCTTGTGTTGTAAGGACTAAATGAGACAATACCTGGAGAGTGCTCGGCACAGGGCCTGACCCAAGGACTGCGAAAAACGGGCTTCGTGACCCCCCCATCAATCATACAGACAGCAGAGGTGGCAGGGCTGGGTCTTGAACCCAAGTTAGTGGGACTTTGAGCCCAAGCTCCGGCCACCACCCCACTGCTCCCAGGATGCCCATCTTGCTCCCTCCCAAAGCAGTGGTGAGGACAGAACAAGTCACCTGTATACCTCCAAAGGGTGACAGTGACCATGTGTCTACTGGCCCCAGCCTGGTGACCACAGGGCAGCAGCACTGCCTGGCTGACCGGACACCGTCCACCCCACCCTGTGCCTTCCTCTCGAGGGAGGGCTGCCTTGGCCCCAGACCTTGCTTCATCCAGTGTCCCTGACAAAGGTCCCCTTTCAGAGGTCCCTGACTTTCTGGTCAACCCTAGCCCAGCCAGCTCAGCCACCCATGCCAGACTCAGCTGTCAAAAGCTACTTCCTGATCTGAGCTCTCCCACCACCCGGCAGGCTCCCTGTGGCCCTGGGCACACGAACCCCTGGGACTTCAGTTCTCGCTGGGAGGAGCCACCCAGGCGTCCACTCGTCCACTCGCTGCCCTCTGCTGCCCCCAGCTGGCGGGAAACAGCCCTGCGCAGGCACCTCCATCTCCCTCCGTCTGAACTAGCCACCAGGAGACTTGGTTTCTGGTCCCCTGAGAACCCACCCCCCTCTCCCAGCCCCCGCCCCAGCCCTCTCCACTGCCTGGTCCCAGGGCTGAGCCCTAGGTTATGTTGCTTTGGGGCCACAGCTGAGGGGCGCAGAAGGGGAAGGGGTCTGCCCATGACCTGGGGCTCTGGGCAAAGTGAGGGGCAGAGGTGACCCCCACACAAGGAAGGGGAACGGGGTGTGAACACTGGCTGGATGCTCCCTTGTGCCAGGCCCTGAGCCCTCACAGCCACCCCGTGGTGGGGGTTCCTGTGCCCATTTGCAGAGAGAGAAAGAATCGGGCAACTTGCCTGAGCGGTCCCCAGGCACTGGGTCAGCACACGCCAGCTCACGTGGCTGAACTGAGCAAGGGACTTTGGCCTCACAGGCAAATTCCCTGTGCTGCGAGGAGGAAACTGGGGGAAACCCAGGGTCCAGCACCACCGCCCTGTCACCGTCAGCCAAGGCTGCATGGCTGACATCCCTCCACTGGTCTATGGCCCACACAGACGTGTCCCGGTGAGTGTGCATCGGGGATGGGCCAGAAGCAACCTGGATGGCTGGAGGGAGCCCCAGCAGGTATGCTGGGCAAGCTGTCCCTCTCTGGGCCTCAGTTTCCCCATATGTGCTAGGACAGAGCTGGCTCACCTGAAGAGTGAGCCTGACCAGCTTCTCTGTTCACCGCCCAACAGCCAGCTTCCTTAGCTGGGAAGGGGCACTAAGTGGGGACGGCGAGGCAGACTGCAGGGAACAGAGAATGCCACCTTCCTGGCCCTCCAGTCAGACCTGCCTCCTCCATGCAGCCCCAGCCAAACTGCGGGTCCGGCTGGGGCTGGGGCCCAGTGGCCAGGAGGGGCAGTGACAGGTGAGCAGGAAGGAGGTGTCGGGGGCCTCCAAGGGCAGCTGGGCCAGTGACTAGCCTCTCCCTTGAACCCCCTCCTCCCAGGAAATGTGATGGGGGCTGGGAGAAGGGCTCAGCTCTGGTGGGGTGGCTGACGCCCAGGTGCTGGGTGGAGAGGGAAGGAGGGAGCAAGGCGTGAGGAGCACTGGACAGGGATGGGAGGATGGAGAGACCCGCGCCCCACTCCAGGCCCTGCCCCAGACATGCTGTGTGACCTCGGAAAAGGACCCTCCCTGTCTGAGCCTCGGTCTCGCCTGTTCAGAATGAAAGATCTGTCCAGATCATTTCCACCAGCCTTTCCATGGTGGCGCTGGAGGGGGCTCACCCACTGGCACGCACGTTTGTGTCCACAGGCCTGATTCTGTGTTTGCGGGAGACAAAGACAGCTTAAACACGGGGAGCATGCGGGGAAGAAGCTATAGGAATAAGACGAGGGGTGAGCACCTGAGAAACCTGAAGTCCCCACCCCAGAGACCGCCTGCTGGCTCCACTCCTGGCCACCGTCCCTGTGGCTCCTGTGTCCTGCAGGAGAAAGTCCAAAGGCTTTAGCTCACCCTCCAAGTTCCTCACTTTTCTCTCAGGCCTTCTCCTTTATGCCCACAACCCATCCAACACTCCAGTCGCACAGGGCCATTGGCTTGTTCCAGCTCACTTAGATCCCCCTCTAACGGAAATACTCTTCTCCCTTGGTTCCTGACAAACTCCTATGTATCCCTCAAAGCCCAGCCCAAAAGAACCTCGTCTAGGAATTCCCTGTCCTTCCCAGCCAGAGATAACAGCCCTGTGTTCTGGGTTCCCACAGCACATTGGGCACACCTTTGTCACAGCAGCAGGACCACGGAGGATGTGCACAATCAAGCACCCAATAAAAGCAAGTTGTTGAAAGAAACCAAAGACCTGCTTCTAGAAGCATCTGCAATCAACCCAATGCTGCATTTATCTACAGCTTCTGCCAGCCCCCTGGGCCATCCCCTGCCTGACACTTCTCCTTCTCCATCTCAAAAAATAGCCCTGAGACCTAATTTCAGCTAAACCTTCAACATGACTCTCCACTTTCAACTTCCTGAGGAGGAATCAATGGGCTGTCAAGTTTCCCTGAGCCCCTGTCACCTCCCGCGCCCTGTGCCCGCCAGCCCTCGAGGTCGGCGGGAGTGTTAGGGGCAGAAGGAGGAGGAAGGTTGGGTCTGGGGGAGGCGGCAGGCTGAGGCATTAGGGGGACCTTAACAGTCACCGCCTCCTTGCTCCCGACATCAAACCTTGGTGTCTCTGCCATTGGGTGGCAGGTGATGGGGGGGGGCGCTGCTGAGGGCCCTGGGTGTCGGGAAGTGGGGCGGGCCCATGCAAAGCCCCTAGACCCGGCCTGACCAACGGGACACGCAGATCCAGGGCTCCCGCTTGCTGCCTGCTTCCTTCCTCCCTCCCTCCCTTCCAGCAGATGCTACTGGCACCTGAAGGCACACCTGGGTCTGAATCGCAGGAGCCTGAGAGCTGCTGGCCAGGGGTGAGCAGGAGGTGTCTTTGGTCACCTACTCCCAGTCCCCTTTCCCCAGTCCCCTTCCCCCACCTCCCCCTCATCTCAGGGCCCCCCACAGCTCTCAGGGCACATGCCAGCCTCCTGGCTCTGCGTGGCCCTGGGGAGCCACCTCACCCCCCAACTCTGCTTTCAGAGGGAGGAAGTTGCACCAGATGGACAGAAAGTCATCTTGCCAAGTCATGACACTGGTGTGAGGCTGTGCAATGCCTCCGACCCAGACGGGCCGACCCTAAAGCCCACCCTCTTAGCTACTACACCAGAACACTTAAGCACCTACTGTATGCCCAAACCACGTGCTGCCTTACAAAGTCCATCCCCCACCACATGTCACAGAGGGGAAACTGAGGCTCTCCCAGGGTCACACGGTCAGTGAATAGCCAGTGAATAGGTCTCCAAGAAGCTGAGGCGGGACTAGCACCGAGCCCCCAGGGCCCTGCGGAGCTGCTGCAGGACCTTGGCTGACTCAGACGTGGAGTAGGGGCCAACATGGGGCTGTGGGCCACCCAGGCTCCGGAACTGCTTCCGGCTGGATGGCGACCTCCCACAAGTCCAGCCCTTCCTAGGCCTCAGTTTTCCCGGAGGAGGTAGACAGAATGAGCCCGAGAGACTTTGGGCCCTGACTCAGTGATTCTCCCAGAGGGGCACACCTGTGAGAGGTGGTGACAGCCTAGCATCGGGTTTGAAATGGCAGCGAAGGTGGCAGTTATTCTGGTACATCCTGCGGTGTCTCCCTGCCTCCCCCAGGCACAGACGTGTTCCCCGGGCTCCCTCGGGGTCTACACAGAGCTGGAGCCAGCCGCACGTGAACAGCAGCTCGCGGGGGCACGGGAGTGAGCGAGTGTGTGCCTGGGCTGGGGGTGGGGAGGGTGCGCTTCTGCCCACCCCCCACAGTCTGTCCCCAAGGCCCAGATCGTTAGCGCTCTGGAGCGGGAAACAGAAGCAGGACTCAGATGGTGTCGGGGGACTTCCTCTGTGAAGCCCCCCCGCCCCCGGGACAGACCCAGGTGGCACAGTGGCACCTTCACAACCAGCCTCCACCAGAGTCCTGTAAGGAGGGGCTGTCAGTCCGTGTCTGACTGGCGAAGACACAAGGCTCAGAGAGGCTGAGTGACTAACGAGGTCACACGGGTCACAGACGAGCCCAGTTTGAACCCAGACCCCACCCCCCTCGCCTCCAAGCTCTCCTGTCGCCCCAGCTCTGGGCATCCAGCCCAGGATACAATCTCGATTCATAACCCTTTCCTAACTGCTACACGCAGAAAAAGGGCCAAAGTGTGCAGAGAAGGACACAAAACTTAAATGTACGTCAGTCCCAGCATCAGTGCCTGGCTCTGTCACTCAAGAGCTGGGTGACACCAGGTGAACAACTTCATGTCTCTGAACCTCAGTTTCTTTATCTGTGGAATGGGAACACAACAGTACTTCCCACAGGGCTGCCATGAGGAGTGGGTAAAATGACCCTGGGCCAGGCTCAGTGGCTCATGCCTGTAATCCTAGCACTCTGGGAGGCCCAGGTAGGAGGATTGCTTGAGCCCAGGAGTTCAAGACCAGCCTGAGCAAGAGTGAGACCCCTTCTCTACTAAAAATAGAAAAATTAGCCAAGCACAGTGGCGTGTGCCTGTAGTCCCAGCCCCTTAGGAGGCTGAGGCAGGAGGATCGCTTGAGCCCAGGAGTCTGAGGTTGCTGTGAGCTATGATGATGCTGTCACCCACTCTAGCCTGGGTGACAGAGTAAGGCTCTGTCTCCAAAAAAACAAAGGCCACCGTGAACCGTGAAGTCCATCTCTCCATGCAGACACTAGGCAGGCGGGACGGGCAGCTGGGCACTGGGGGGCGGGAGGTTCCCAGGACCGGCTCTGCCTCTGACCCACAGGCAGCTTCCACCACAAGAAACAGAGCGGAGACACCACCACAGGAAAAACAGCAAGCCAGCAATTAGAGAGCCGCAAATGACAAAACTTCAAGGTGTGATGACGCGCCTATCAGAGCAGCAAAAGAGGCGCTGGAGGGGTTCTGGGAGGGGCGGCAGCCAGCTCTTCCTCCGCACAGCCCGAGGAATGTGCATTCTCACCTGGCTCCAAACCTCAGCCCCACCGCTCATTAGCAGCTGGGGCTTTAGCCCTCTGAACCTCAGTTTCCTCAGCTGTAAAATGGGGCCATCAACACATCAGCTTTCGGGTTGTCTCGAGGATTGAAGAGATCGGGTATGTCGGACAGAGAGCACAGTGCCTGGCACACAGTAGGTGCTCCATCAATGGAGGTGGTGATATTATCATTAGTCATCATCCCCAAAGGCCCTCTGAAGGCTCACCCTGCCTGCTGGGGTCCAGAGAGGGCAGGCCTTCCCTTGGGCCTCAGCTCTCAAATATCACCTCCCGACCACACCACCTCCAGAAAGCCCTCCTTGGTTTTCCCTGTCACGGCAGCCTGCTTTCTCCTCCGCAGCCCTTAGCGCCCACAGGAGAATGTGGGCTCCCACGGTCAGGGCTCTGTCCCCTTGTGCTGTCTTGGCCGGCTCCTCCCACTCCGCCCAGGTCTGTAGAGGGCTGCCGGGCACACAGCGGGCGGGCCATAAACTGTCAAGAGAACGAACGGATGAACCAACGCTCAAACATCCGCTCCCTACGGACCCGAGCTCCCGGCGGGAAGAGAATGTGTCTGCTTC
This sequence comes from Microcebus murinus, assembly GCF_040939455.1. Lineage (NCBI taxonomy): Eukaryota > Metazoa > Chordata > Mammalia > Primates > Cheirogaleidae > Microcebus > Microcebus murinus. The sequence goes on along the minus strand of NC_134115.1, from coordinate 81,367,970 downwards.
TCCGTGTCTCTCGTGCCTGGCAGCACTGGACGAAGGGACACACAGTGATGCTCGCCAACTAAGGGAGTGAAGGGCCCCAACTGTGTGCGTGTGTGTGTGCATATGGCAACACAAAGGGGCATGGAGAGTCAGGCGTTAAGGGTCGCCGCGTTCTATTTCTGTGAAGTCGTTTAGGTTTGTAGTAAAAACACGCACGTGTGCTGGCGGGGACCACTAAATTCAATGGCTGCGATACCTAGACTGTGTTTTGTTGATTCTAAGGCATGATCAGTTGCAAGATACAGCATTATTTTATGTGCCACCAGAAAAGCATTAAATTGTGGCATGCCGTGGACTATAACTTGAGAGATGTTAAAATATATGGAAACAAAAATTGTGCATCTTAAAGTCGAGGAAGCAAGGTGTGCGTGCACACCTGGGGTGCATTGATCGGAGCTAGCAGGAGCCTCTCCTTCCCCCAGGCCAGCTCGGCTCTGGGCCCTGTGGCCTTCTGGGCCGTCTGCCAACCTGCCCCCTCCCTCTCAGGATGGGACTCCCTGGGGGACGGGGCTGAGCCACCGAGAGGGGAGCAGCCGAGGGGTCGGATACCTAGAGCAAGGGAGGCTGGGTGCTCTCCCGGTCCGTGAGGCTCCAGGAAGGGGGGCCGCGGGGTCGCAGAGCAGCACCCCGGGCGAGGTGGTGATGATGGTGGCAGTGGCGGTGGTGGTGACGCAGAGATAGTTACCGTGACCCGGAACGGCGTAGCGGCCGAGGGCTCCATGCTAGGGCTCTTCTCTGAGAGGCTGCCGGGCAGGCTGCGCCGGGAGCCCGGCCTTTCTTGGGGCGACTCTGCCAACAGAGGGGGAGAGAGAGGTTGAGCGAGAACAGCCAGGGCCACCAGTCAAGCCAAAGACAGAATCACCACCTGACCCAGCAATCCCACTCCTAGGCACGTACCCAAAGGAACTGAAAGCAGGGACTCAGACAAATACCTCCACGCCAATGTTCACACGGCCAAACAGCAAAACCCAAGAGTCCCCCGACAACACAAGGGGACAGGTACACGCAGTGGACTGACACTGCACTCTAAGGAGCAAAGTTCTGATGCATGCCGCAATCCGGATGAGCCTTGAAAACATTGTGCTGAGTAACTCAAAAGCACAAATACTGTATGACTCCACTTACATGAAATATCTAGAACAGGCCATTTCAAAGAGACAGAAAGTAGATTTGAGGTTACCAGGGCCTGGTGAGAGGTGAATGGGAAGTTATCGCTCAGTGGTACAGTTTCTATAAGGGGTGATGAAAAAGTTTTAGGAATGGATAGTGGTGACGGTTGCACTAAATTGCAAATATACCGAATGCCACTGATTTGTGCATATGGAAAGGTTAAAATGGCAGATTTTACGTTATACACATTTTACTACAATTACAAAGAAAAAAAGGGAAAATATGATCCCCGAAGCCCACACTTCTTGTAATGGGGTGAGTTCCCTGTCACTGGAGGTATACAAGCATACAGATAACTGAGCTATCTCCTGGGATGACGCACTCGGTGGGAGCTTGGGTGACTTCCCAAGTTCCTTCAAACATGAGAATCTGTGATCTCTGGCATCCAGTTCAGACCTTCTTTTCTAGAGGCTTTAAACTTGGGGAGCCTACAGTGGCCAGGGAGGTAACAGAACCAAGGACAAGTGGCAGCTGCTTGGCTCCAGCTGGTTATTGCTACCCTGCAACTGGGGGGCCCAGGGGCAGCCATAGCTTCCATGGTTCAAGAGACGCTGGAAACCTGGGTTTTTAAAAATATGAAATCGTCTCACTTAAATGGTGACAGCTCATTGAGAGCTCTGAGCCATGGTCTGAGCACACCTATTTAAAGCCTCCCAAGTCAGTCCAATCTGGCCACTGTCCTCGCTGGTCCTCACACCATGCTCGGACAGGCTGCCTCTTTTCCACTGCTCCAGCTGCGGTGCCCCACAGAGCACCCCTGTCCTGCTCCCCTCTGCCAGCCGGCCCCCTCTACAGGCCCTGGAGAAGAGACCCTGGGTGAACCCCTCTGCCCCCAGATCTCAGCCCCCTTCTAGCACCTATAGCAACGGGGAGATTGAGTCTCCTGTCAACGCTCTCATTTGTGTGTGTGCGTGTGTGTGTGCATGCGTGCGACTGCAAAACTCCTAACACCCACGCCTAGTGGCTGCATCTCCACCTTCCCAGCACCCTGCATGGAGCCTGGTGCACGGTGGGGGCTGCTTGGGAAAGACCTGTTGACTCACAAGGAAGAGAAAGGGCAGGCGGAGTTTCCTGGGTACGTGAGAACACAGGGGTGCAGGGTGGGAGGGGCACGCCTGGGCAAACAGCTGCACGTGTTCATGCAGACATACCTACACGTGCACCCCAGCTGAGTACAGTGCCTCACCCTTGAGGACACAGAGGTTATGGGTGGACAGTCCCCCAGGTGGAGGTGGCATGTGCTGTCACAGAGCACAGGCAGGCTGGGTGGTGGGAGGGGACGACTACATGTTCACACAAAAAGCAGGCTTTCCAGAAGGCAGGACGGGCTGCTGGGGCACTGTCCCTCCATTCCCTCCATGCGTCGCGTTGGACAGGAGGCCACAGAGGCATGGACGGACATAGCTGGGCCCTCCCCCAAGCAGGACAAGCTCCAGTCCTTAGCAGCCGCCAATGGCCAGCAGGCAGAGCCATCTCGGGACTCGTTCAGGCCCAGCTGACCACCAGGCAGGCCGGGAGCTGGGGTTGGTACCAGGCCTAGATGACCCAGCCCTGGGCCACCTCCTCCAGAAAACCTTCCTTCCCGGATACTCCTCCTCTGCCCAGAGACATCATCCCTTGATGTCTCCCTCACAGTGTTTTCTACTTAGAACATTCCTCGCCCCTCCCCCCCATCTCTCTAGTCACACTCAAGGGACACCCACTCTTTCTGGAGGTTTCCCTAGGAAATCTCTTCCCACGCTCCCCAGTCTGCCTTCATCTCTCGTCCCCTCCCACCACCCAGCCTGCCTGTGCTCTGTGACAGCACATGCCACCTCCACCTGGGGGACTGTCCACCCATAACCTCTGTGTCCTCCTCAAGGGTGAGGCACTGTGCTCAGCTGGGCCAGCGCTGGTCACCCTGTTTTCCCAGAGCAGACACTGAGGCTCGGGGAGCAGTCGCTAGCCCACAGTCACATGCTAGCAAGGGGCAGAGCAGGAATGAGGGCCTGGGTGAGTGTGGCACCCCAGTCCATGACTCCTGCGCACTCAGCACCCTGGGTCCCAACGTCCAGCAGAGGAACCAACACGCAGTAGGTGCTCAGGGCTCGGTCTTGGCATACAAACTTTAGCCGGAGGCTGGCCCCTGCGTGCAGCCGCCTCTCCAGAGCCAGGAGTAGAGATGGGAGCTGGGCAGCCCACGCCCGACTGCTTCCAACCCCCTCGGTGCCCTCAAAGAGAATGGACCCCTCGATCTGGCACCCAAGCCCATTCTATCTGGCACCCTCTCTGGCTTCTTCTCTTGCCAACCAGCTTTGCTGTACCTGCCATGATGCAGGGAAGTCCTGCCTCCATGCCTCTATCCATGACTCTGCCTAGAACTCTCTTCCCCCAAACAGCCTCCTGTGGGAACTCAGTCCTGCTTTGAGCTCCAGGACAATGCCCCAAGGATCATCACTTTAGGCAGAATGACCCCCAGTCCCCTCATCAGTCAGCCTTGCGGCCTTACTACTTGTCTTCTTGGCAGGATGGGTCGTCTGTTTCCAGCCCTCACCCTGAGCCAGGCACCCAGCAGTGCGACTCGGTCAAGGTTTGTCCATCAATTTAGCCCACAAATATGGGGCACCCACTGCAGGCTTGGAACCTGGTTGGTAGAGTCAGACCTGTCCCCCAGGGCTCTTGGGATTGCCAGGACACAGGAGCTGAAGATTCCAGGAATGACCCTCCCTCTCCCGAGACACGCATACATACATCCACGCACACACGCACCTGGCCACTGCTTCCTGGGTGGGTGGGCCCTCATTCTCTAGTAGGCAGGAGCACATGGAGTCACCAGGTAGGACACAGGTGCCCGGTGAGGATGTCTTTCCTCTGGGACCAAGACTATGATCAGGACTTGCCCATAATCCTGCCTCTCGGAGGATTGCTCGGTCCAAACTCCCACTGCACAGATGACGGAGCTGAGACCCGAGGGCAAGAAACCTGTCCGTGATCGCAACCCAACAGGTCTATAGCACAGACCCCCAAACAGCCTTAAACTTCAGTCCAGAAGCCCCGGCGACATCCCCTCTGCAGAGAAGGGAGGAACCCCGGCAAGGAGGCTGTGGGGTGGGATGGGACCGGAGTCCGCTCTCCCTCCCTCGCAGAGCGCCTGGCTCTCCTCCAGGACCTCTCAGGACGAGGCCCTGTCCTCCACAGGAAGCTGGAGGGAAACCCGGGCACCTTCCCAGGTCTCTTCCATTTGGTTCCCAGTCCCATTCTCCACCTTTCGCCACCTGCCTTCTGCCCCAGAGCCCTGACCTGTATAGGCTGTGCTGCCCGAGCTTCTGGGCCCCTGGCTTCTGTGGGGTTTGGCCAGTGGGGAGCCCTGGCAGGAGACCAGGGGAGGGAAGACAGCCGCCTGGGCTCCTGCCTCCCTCCACGGAAGGGCCCAGCCACTGTCAAGGTGACCCTGTCCCCTGGGTCCTCGCCTTCCAGTGACCACGTTCCCTCTCCTCCTCCTCAGGCCCTGGTGGTGCAGCCCTGGCTGGCACCAGCTCCGGGGTCCTGCACTGCCCCCTGTGGTCCCCACACCTGCCCACACCTTTGTAGTCAGGGCCTCTATTAAACACTCCCCAAATCACCCCAGTCTCACCACATCTGCCTCCCACGGGCGGGAACTCAACCCCCTGAGAACCACTCGTGGAGCTGACGGGTCCTGCTTTACTACAGATGCGGAAACGGGCCCAGAGAGAAGCTGCCACATGCCCAGGGTCACGCTGAACACCAGGGGCGAGAGTCTGGGCCAGGCCGGGCCATCCCCTGACCCAGCACCCCGAGCAGCTTCCCCAAGGAGCCCGCAGCCTGCTGCAAGCCCCAAACACAGAGTTAATAATAATAACCACACGGATCACTGGGTTCTGGACTGATGTTTCTCAATTTTTTTTTCATTATCACTCTCCCTAAGGAGTCTTTTTAGGTACTTTTTCCTAGTTTCCTCTCCATAAAATTTTAATATCAAAGATATACAGTATGTTTTATGTACTGCTGTGTGTACATTGGGCTTTATACAGAAAAAAAAGTTAAGATTTTTTACCCACCCCACCCCCCGCCCCAGGAACAGGTGCAACTGGGGGCAGCATTGCCCCCGGTGAGAACGCATGTCGGGACTCTTGCAAATACAATCCCACGTGACAACCTGGACAGCTACGGTGAGCTCCATTTTCCAGTTGAGGAAACTGAAGCTCCAAGAGGCAAAAGTGATTTCTTCGAAAAGTCCTCCAGGGGAGGAAGCAAGAGCACATGCTGAGAGTCCCTTAAAGTGCCCCCCAAATCCACACTTAGGGGCTCAGAGAAGACAGAGGGGACCTGGAACATGAGGGGAGGGGAGGAGCCAGGCTGACACTAGGACACTGGATTCAACCCTGACCGCTGTGGGACTCCAGGCCTGCCCCCTTCCCTCTCTGAGCCAATTTATCGTCAACCCAGAGAGTAAGAGAGAGCAGTAACCATCTCTACTCCCCACCACCAATAAAAAAGTAAATAAATTTTTTAAACAACCCTCTCTTTTACACAGAAAAAGAAGGCAAGGAACTGACCCCCTGAGTCCTAACTCCTCAGAGTCCTAGACACAAGCATGCTCCTTTGGCCTTTGATTTAGCAGCACATTTTTTCTAATCTGGGTTGGTGGAGGCTTGGGCCTCACACTTCCAAAGCTCTGAGCACCAGAGCTGGTGCGAGCAGACTCCCAGAGAGGTGAAGGAATGGAGGTCACACAGCATGGAGGGGGCATCCGTAGGGACAGATCACAGGAAGGAAGACCCAGTGGGCTCTTAAGGGTCACCCCCGAGAGCTCAAAGCATGGTCCAGCAGCCTTTCCTCAGCTCAGACTCATTGTGTGACCTCTACGTGACCCCCCCGGGCAAAATTAGGCCACGGGACCAGCTGATCCCGGGTCCCCTTTCCACTAGGAGGATGAAGGAGTCTCCATGTTACCAGGAAGATCAGGCTGTCTGGAAGCCACAGCAGAGAAATGCATTTTAACCTTCATGTGTTTGCAAAAAAATAAATAAAATAAAATCGGTTTCATTCAAATGCTGCTGGCTTGGTTGCCATGGATACCACCTAATCATGAAGGATGACTGTTACTTGTTCCCATGGAAACACAGCGGCCTGAGGAACATCCTGTAATTTCAGACAAGACACCAAATTTCAGTTGTCGGGTTGCACTGCCCAGATCTTAATGCTTAAAAGCAGGTAGAGGCAAGCAACCTCTAAGGTTGGTGTCAGGAGGAAAGAAGTCAGCGAGGGTGTAGAAAGAGGAGGTGCTGGATGGGGGTGTATCCCCCCATCCACAGTGATCACGAAAATGCAGATTAAAACTACCGGATACCATTTCAACCTGTTTTGGTAAAGTTCTAGACCAGTCCAGAATTACAAAGAAATTAATTGAAAGAAATAAAAAAGAAACCAGTCCTGAAATATAAAAGAACTGTGACCCTGAATGTTGGCAGAGATGCACGGAACTTTTTCATCACTGCTGGCAGAGTGAGAAGGGTTTGGAGAACAATTAGACAAGAGCCAGTAGAAACCAACAACACGTATATTCTGGGACCAGAAATTTCTCTCCTACATGTCCGGTCTAGAAAAATGCTTCATCCTAGGCATGTGGAGATCTGTGCAAAGATGTTTACTGCAGTAGCATTTGTTTGTAGTAGCAATAAGTTGGAAGCGACCAAAATATCCACCCACTGGGGAACAGATGAATGTCCCTTGGGCCAGGCTTTCAGGAGAATACTACACAGTAAGGAAGAGGGGACCATTCTTGGTGTCTCCAGTCACACAGAACACAATGGCACCACAAAGGACCTAGATCTACATAGATCAACATGAACAAACCTCAGAAATATGATGTTGAGTGAAAAATAAATCAGTTGCAAAAGGACATACAGCCTGCGATCCACTTACATACATTTTTTCACAAGAATGTTCACAGCAGCTTTATTTTTAACAGCCAAAAACCGGAAGCGACCAAACATCCCTCAGTAGGTGAATGGTTAATCAAACTGTGGTACCTCCACACTGGGTAAGGTTTTATAGAATAATGCCCCCCCCTAAAGAAATCCACACCCTGATTCCTAGAACCTGTGAATATGTTACCTTACATGGCAAAAGGAACTTTGCAGATGCGATTAAGGATCTTGGGATGGGAGATTATCCTGAATTATCTCAGTGAGAACAACCTAATTACGAGTTCTTAAATGTGGAAGAAGGAGGCAAAAAGGTGAGTCAGAGAAACATGTGATGAGGGAAGAGGCAGGAGAGGTTCTAAGCATGGGAGGAATTCGAGCTGCCGCTGCTGGCTTTGCTGTGGACAAAGGTTGTCACCGGCCAAGGAGCGTGGGTGGCCTCCCTCTGGAAACCGGGAACAGCCCTCAGGCGACAGCCAGCAAGAAAATGCGGACCTCAGTCCTACAACCATATGGAACTGAGTTTCCCTAAACGAGGACTTAGCAATGGGAGGGGCTTCTCCCCAGAGCTCCCAGAAGGGAGCGCAGCCTGCTAACACCTTGACTTTGGTCTGGCAAGACCCGTGTCAGAGTTCTGACTCACAGACCCGTAAGATAACAAACCTGTGCTGTTTAAGATGCTAAGTTTTAACTTGTCACAGAAAATGAATACACATGCCGCGGACTACTACTCGGCAATAAAAAAGGAATGCGCCATTGATAGTCGCAACAACTGGGGTGGATCGTAAGGGCGCTACGCCAAGGGGAGAAAGGCTGTATCACAAGGTCGCCTGGTGTACGGTTCCACGCAATCGGCACGTCTAAAGTAAGATAATGGAGATGGAAAACAGGGGAGGGGCTACCAGAGGTGAGGGATGGCGGGGTAGGCAGGTGGGTAGCATGGGGGGGTCTTTGTGTGATGAAGTAGCCCTGCATCCCGATGGCAGTGCTGGTTACACGAATCTACACGTGACAAAATGGTAGTGAAGTATACACACGCACCCTACCAACATGCAAAAAGGTAAGGCAAGAAAGCAAAAAAAAAAAAAAAAAAAAGCATCCTGTGACATCCAGAATCTAGCCCAGCATGCACGGCTACACCATATCATTCTCCTTTTTGACATAATCTCACAAGATACAAACTCAGACAAGGTTACTCTGAGACTATGATAGTGAGACGAGACAAGGTCACTTCACAATTTGTCTAAGCAACCCTCAAAGACAAAGTCACCGTGCCACCCACGAAACACTCAACATCCCCCTCTCTTGGCTGAAATGAGTGGCTGCCGCTGCACCAGCAATCACAGCCTGAGCCCCACACCAGTCTCCTCTCCCTAGAGATTAAGACTCGTGATACAGGATCATAGAACTGCCTCCCATGTCCTTAGACCACCCCCGAATAACCCAACCAAAGCCCAAATCCTATGAGGTTCTTTCTAACACACTCTTGCTCTCCCTCGCCGCAGTGAGTAATAAACGCAGCTTATTCGGTTAGAGGCGTATTCCTGGTGGGTCTCTGGCTGGAGGGCACTGAAGCTGTAGGATCCATCCCACAGTTATGTAAGATGCAACCATCAGGGAAAACTGGGTCCACAGGACCTCTCTGTAGCATTGTTTGCAACTGCCTGTAAATCTGTAATTATTTTGAAATAAAAAGTTAAGGTTTACCATGGACCCTTTAGGCTGAAATACATTTGCTGTCTATGTGGTTGAACCAGCATGACATTACTTTCTGTGTGTGTGTGTGTGTGTGTGTGTGTGTGTGTGTGTGTGCAATCACACAGGAAAAAATCATATACAGCAGTCAAAAACTTATGAGAGCTTCTCCTTGCAGAGTGGGAGGGGCAATGAGTGGGAAGAGATGACTGTACCCTTTCCTGAATGAAAAATAATTAAGACTTCCGAAAGCTAATAGCAAAATTAAAATATAAATAGATGATATAATGACTCAGTACAAATTGTAGCCTCTGAATACATTTGAAGAGAAAGGAAAAGAAGAGAAAAAAACAAAAATCAGGAAATAAAACAAGACATTAAAATCAACAACGTCCCAAATGACCAGGCAGAAAAAGTGCATCAGGAAAGTCCAAAGATCAGAAACAAACCTGTGGGTGCGACAACACAGCTCCCAAGCCTGGAAATCCAGCTAGTGCTCCCTGAGAAAGCGGCCAGCTGAACGGGGCAGGGAGCCAAAGGTACAAACACATGCAACAAGTCACACGATCCTCAAATGGTTAGAACTTTCCAGACAGAGTGGTCCCACTCATACCTCCGTGTACATCTCTTTGCGTGTGTGTGTTTGTGTGTGTGTGTGTGTGTTGGGACAGGGGTAGGGGTGTGAGGGAAGCACATCCGCCCTGTTATTACCTGCTTTGAACAGTTAGCCAAATAAAGAGTGTGTTTGCTGAAATGCTGCATTTGGTAACTTGGTAGTTCTCCTGGCTCCCACTGAACACTCGTTCTAGTTCAGCCTTTGCTCACCCATCTCTGGGATGGGGAAGAGAGGTGTTATTTAGAGCTTACTAAACCTTACCTACCTGCGATAGGCAAAATCATGGCCCCCAAAGAGCCTGCATTCTAATCCCTGGAACCTGTGAATATGTTGTCTTTTATGGCAAAAGGGACTTTGCAGATGTGACTAAGTTAAGGATCTCGAGATGGGGAGATTATCTTGGACCACCCCAGGGGGGGCCCAGTGTAACCACAAGGGTCCTCCTAAGAGGCAGAAAGGTCAGAGAAGGCGACGTGGTGATGGAAGTAGAGGTGGGAGTGATGTGGGGCCATCAGACAAGGAGTGCAGGCAGCTTCTGGAAGCTGGAAGAGCAAGGACACAGATTCTCCCCCACTGACTGCAGCCCTGCCAGGACCTGGATTTTAGCCCCATAAAACTAATTTCAGACTTCTGTCCTCCAGAATCGTAGGATGACAGACTTATGTTGTTTTAAGGCACAAATGTGTGGCTAATTTGTTACAGCAGCCATACGACACTAATATACCCACAGATGAAGGGTCAACAGAGTTTAGTTATGTTAGGGTAAGAAGAGAGGGTTAGACATTCAGATCATCGGCTGATGCAGGACCGTGGACTTGCACACGCTCTCAGCTCTTCTCTTCCAAATCTTCAGCTGCCTTTAAAGGAGAACAGCTTCCTTTTAGAAATATAATATTATCCCCTTGTATACTGTAAGCTTCATTCTTTCTCCACAATACCCTTGTTATCAAAAGCATGTGTGAAAGGGCTTGAACACCACAAAAGTATATGGTACCTTTGTTGCCTGTTTCATAATATAGCTGGGAGATGTTTTTACATCTGCACACAGAGAGTATGTCATCCTTTAATACAGTCTCTTGGCACTGTGTATTTTATGCTTAGTATAGATACTAACTACGTCAATAATACTTCTTCAGGGTATATAAATTCTAATTATAGCAGTCTGGAGGAAACCATGATTAACAAAACCTAAATATTCAGATGTATTATTAAATTCATCTACTTTTTTTCTTTTTCATTTCATTCATTATAAACTTTTTTGCCCCAAAATTCCACCTCAGTACTTAATGTTCTGCACTCTTCATTTTTTCTTTAAAAACTATATTATTAAGTTAGAATAACATGGCTATATGAAATAACAGGCTTATTTTTTCTAACAAATTAAAATAGGCATAAAGTTTTAAGTATGTATGTAGTGATTTTTTTTTCCATACAATTTTAAAACTTTCTTTACCTTTCTGTATTTGGCAACTTTGGAATTCAAACTTTAAATTATCTCCAAGTCCTAATTTAATGATTTAACACTAAAGCAAAACTGAATTTCAGTCTTTTGTGTCATTTTTAGACTCAGAAATAGTTGACTCACAGATTGTATATCATATCCTATAAGGGATGTGAGGTTATAATTTGGGAAAACAACAGAGCAGATCATTTCATGTTCTAGAATAGATCATCATTTTATGTTCTGGAATAGATGATTTTATGTTCTAGAATAGGAAGCTGGGGGGAAGGGAAACCAATGCAAACATGAAGCTGACGCTGCCTGCTGTGGCATGAGTCACAGAACCCTTTGTCTCTGACCCAGGTGTCTTATGTCTTCTGCCAGCACCTGTGAAATTTTTCCTGTCTAACTTGATAGATGGAAGTAGGGTAAAAATCTCAGACGCTTCATAGTGATTAATCAAGACAATCAAAATTTAACATGTACAAGACTAACAACTAATAAACCCTGCTGAGAGGCAGTAAAGAAGATCTAAAGACATATATACATTAAAGGGTTGGAAGACTCAGTATTGTTAAGATGGCATTTCTTCCCAAACTGATCTATAGATTCAATGAAATCCCAATCAAAATCCCAGCAAGTTTTTCAAAGACACTGACACTCTGAATTTTAACTTTAGATGGCAAAGCAAAGGACCTAGAATAGTCAAACAAATTTGAGAAGGAAGAAATAGGTTGGGGGACTTACATTAACCGGTTTCAAGATGTACCTTATAGTCTTGAAATACAGCTACGTAAACAAGACAGTGTGGTATTAGCAAAAGGGTTAACATACAGATCAATGGAACAGAAGAGAGAGTCCAGAAACAGACCCACTCACATATGGTCAACTGATTTTCGAAAAAAGTGCCAAGGTAAATTGATGCTGGAAAAGATAAGTTTTTCAACAAATAGTGCTAGAACAACTGCTGTCTGTATGTAATAAAAATGGATCACCAGGAAATGTGGAGAAACAGATTTAAGAGAGATGATGACTGTGCCATGTATTGTATTTTTATCCTAAAACCGACTCCTGAAGTAAGAAACGTCAGCTCCAACTTTAGTAGGAGAAAACTGAGGTTCAGACCAGGACCACACAGCTCGGAAATACTGACAACAGGTTCCAAGCCCAGGTCTGTCTGCATCTAAGGGTCACCCCATTTCGGGAAAGGAGCACCCCTCTGCAGATGCGTCCAGCTGCAGAGAAGCCAACAGGTCCCGAGGAACTCAGGAAGCTGAGTCTTCTCCCTACCCTCGACCCCTCCCCACATTCCAGGGGCAGCTACAAGGCAGGAACAGATGAGGGATCTCCCTTTTGATTTCACATTTTGTTTTCATGATGTCAGTTTGGGGAGGGGAAGGAGCCCTGAGGCCATGGAACTGTAAGAGCCTATTGTCCCTCCAAGGGAACTGGGATCCCACTTCAAAGGGGCTCTACTCAGGATGTGGTTCAGAGTCAGTGGAGGTTGCCACAGATGTGTGGGCTGGGGGTCTGGTGGGAGAGAGACATGGGACAACCCCGGAGGGCGGAGGGCGGAGCATCCAGGCCACCCATCCCTGCCCCAAGGGTTTCAACACAAAGCACTTGGGGGCAGGGCACAGCAGACCCCCAGAGCGGACCTGCAGGGGTCTGGCTTGGAGCTGGCACCCGTGATTCAGAGGCAAGAGCTGCAAGAAGCATTCTTCCCAGTTATATCCCAGGATGCTGTGTAGGGCCTTTCCCAAGGCACTATGCAAGGGTTCACTCACTCCTGGGCCTCTGGTTGGCCACATTAATAGTCCAGCATAAATCCTACAAACTTTGCAGCAGCTGGAGATCTTGTCACCAGCCCTTCTTTATGCTCCTCCACCTGAGCCTCTTTTTAAAAATTTTTTTAGGGCCTAAGACCTGGGAACACCTGAGCCTCTTAACTGCTGCTTTCAACAGCGCGTGCTTCCTCTTCCTCATCCTGAGATGCGCCTCACTTCCAAAGAAGCCTTCCGTAAACCTCTGGATTTCCTGGACACTCCAGGGATTAATTAACTGGCCCAAAGGCTTCTCTCGTCCCTGAGTTTCTTTTTCCCCCTTTGCTTGCTGAGGATTTCTAGTAATTTTAGTCCGCAGTGTCACCTTCTCCATTTTTATTCTGGAGTTTCCCCCTGCAATCCTTCTCTCTGCAGCTGCAGGGCCCATTCCAGGACCGGCGGAGAGCTGGCATTTATTCTGTGCTGCTGGAGCTCAGGAATGTAAGGAGGTCCCAGGGTGTAGGTATGTGTTTGCTCCTCTCTGCTGTGTGCAATTTCTCTACATCCATTTTTAAAACACACGATGCAATACTACATATTTGGAAGCAGATGGATATGTTTCTGTGTAACAGCACAAAGCACACGTGGGCGGGAGACTCACCACCTTTAGGAGCCTGGCTATCCCTGCGGAGAGAGTAGGTGGTTTTAGCTATATCTCAGGGGTCAGCAAACTTTTTCCATAAAAGGCTGGACAGCAAATATTTCAGGCTTGCAGGGCCATATGGACTCTGTCTCAACGACTCAACTCTGCTGTTGTAGTGTGAAAACAGCTATAGACAATACATAAATGAATGAACATGACTGTCTTCCAATAATACTTTATTTATGGACACTGAAATGTGAATTTCATATATTTTTCATGTTATAAAATGACATGCTTTTTGTACCAACCATTTAAAAATGTACAAACTATTCTTAGCTCACAGGTCATACAAAAATAAATGAGGGGCTGGGTTTGGCCAGTGGGCCCCACGTTGCTGACTCCTTCTGCACCCGAACCATTTTATTTCTAAGAAAGAAAGACAGAAACAAAAGAGAAGAGAAGAGAAGCAGGTATGGCAATGTTATTATCTGCTAAACCTGAGAGGTGGGTGCATGGGGGTCTTCAATATTATTTTCTATGCTTTCCTGTCCTTTCAAATATTTTAGAATTTTCAAAACATTAAAGAAAAAGGCTGGAAATAACCCCCAATGCTCCCAGAGCTTATCGGTGGGTGCTAGATTAAAGGTGATTTTTATCTTCTTCTATTCTGTAATATGTATTTATTGCCTTTTGTCATCCTAGGAGTTGGGGTGGGGATACTAACATAAACAGTATTTTTTTCTAAAGTAGATGGAGGGGTTTGGTGGTCTGTCCCCTGGGGACCTTCTATAATATAAGACCTCTCTGGAATGTTCCCATGAAGGGCCTTCTCATCCCCTCCAGCCAGAGTGCTGCAAAATGGGCCCCTCCCCCTACAGACAGCGCAGGGTTGGGGGGTGGGCAGTTGTGCACAGCCTGGGTCCCCTGCAGCTCAGGCTCCCAGGAGAGCTCAGAGGCTGCTGAGGATGGGGAGGGGCACTCAGGCCCCACCTGCTTGCTGCTAAATGTACAACTTTGAACAGGTTCCCAGATACCAGGTGGAGTTGAGACTGTGTAGATAGTTAATGGGAAATCCAAGCTCCTTTCCAACCTCCGCTCCTACCAAACTTCAACACTGTACAATTTTGTATGCTGCTCCCCACGAATCAACCCCCCTGCAGCCTCCAGTACCTTTCCCACTTCCCCTGAAGCTGCTCCCAAAGGAACCCTCCCGCCCAGACAGGTGCCACCCACCCTGCAGCGTCTGTACCCAGAGCAGGCTGTCAGCCATGCCCATGGCTCTGCTGGGCCCCCCAGCCCCGCCCTCACTGACCCCTGCTCTTCCCTTAACCTGTCTGAGCCTCAGTTTTCTCATCTATAAAATGGAGCTGATAAAAGTATCTGTGAGAATGAGGACTGAACACACTGATGCACATAAAGGACTTAGGAGAACACCCAGCACTGTGTAATTATTATTATTCCTATTATTTCCAAAATCCTACCTTTGAATCCCTGTGGCCTGCCAGGGGAAGTCCTCCCCTCTTGGTGCACCATTCAAGACCCGGTTTACCTTTCCAGTAGTACCATCTGCAACCTGCTTGCAGGACTACCTTCCTCTGAGCTCTCAGGGTCTACAGGTGAGGCTGGCTTTCTCTTCCATGGCAGCCCCTGGCACAGAGCCTGCACACAGTAGGTGGCTCACTAAAGCTCTGCTGCTCTGAACAAGTACCAGTTAGACCTGCAGCAGCCTCTGGGGGAAAGGATGCCAGGAAACCATCTGGATGGCTCCAACCCCCATTGGCATCACACTTTACTTCTAGATCAGCCCTAACAGACTTGCAATCAACCCCTCGGGCTTTGGATGAACAACGACAATTTGCCCAGCCTACGGTGCCACCCCATTTGTGTCACACCTGTTGGTTACATGTGCTTCTGAGCCCAGAGATGTTCAATGACCTGTCTGCAGTCACGCAGCATTTATGGCCCAGTCGGGACTCCCGCCCTGGACACCCTCCCTAGCCAAACTCAGTGTCCCCAGAATAGAGATATAAATGGATAGAAAACTACTTGTTTTCTACGACTATTCCAGATTACCAATTCATTGGTTTCCAGACTCCACTAATCGCCACGCCAAGCGGGACACGGGGAAGGAGCCGTCTCTGACTGCCTGGCAGCCCCAGGCCCCATGCTCTCCTCTCCTCTCCTCTGCTCCCTCGTCCACCAGGGCCTGGGGGAGGGTGGCCGAGCCTCACAGCCCCCAAGTTCCTGTTCGCACGTCACAGCCATGCGGGCACATCACCTCCAAGGGCCAGGGAAAAAGCAACATTAATAACACAGCCCAGATGCCGGTGGGACTCTCCTGTCTGTCAGGGAGAAGAAAAGAGGAAAAGAAAAGCTAACAAGGCTTCCCAAAGCAAAAATCCCCAAACCCCCTCCCGGTACCGGCAGCTGTCAAAGGCAAGGCAGGAGCCTGCTGAAGGGGGGGCGCCATCCCCAACACACCCAGGCACGCGGCTGCGGAGTCGCATCACAGGCTGAGCTCAGCCCGCCGCGATTCCAGGGGTCTGGCGGCGTCCCCAGTGGTGCTTCTCCGCTACCGCACAGGTGGACTGTCTAGACCGAGGCACCGAGCATGCCTTTGCTGAGTGCCCGGCCTACGCTTTTTTTTTTTTTTCATTATTACTATTTGGAGAGCTATTGAGATCCCCCTCGCTTCCTTATGTATGCAACCAGGGGAAATCACAGCACAGAGAGCTGCTTCCAAACTGAAGGCCACATGGGCCAATTTCAGATGGATAATTAAATATTGAACAAACGCTGAAATGCCTCTACTGGATCGGAGGGCTAAAAATAGCCACCCGCCACTCCTGGCACGGGCACGCGCTGCCCGGGCATCTCGGCAGCTCAGCCCAGATCCTCCTCCCAGCAACTGCCAAGCACAAGCCCCTGCCCAGGGAACAGCAGGGGTGCGGGGCAGGAACCGACTCCCCAAATACCTACTTAACAGAAAACAAAACTTCAGCTCCCAGCAAGCTCTGAATGTTCCTGACCAGGAAATACTCTCCCTTTCCTGACATTTAACCAAGTGGCCCCGAGAGGAAGGTGCAAGGGAAATATCACAGCCATTGCTTTTCTCTTAAAAACAGTCAAAAGGCTTCATGACGTTTCTAAAGCAAAACACGTATGTAGTTCACAATGTGAGCACATCTGTGTCAACCTACACAGGAGTTCGATCCCTATTCTCTCAGCTGAGAAGACCTAACAAGGAGCCCATCTGCCTCAGTTTCCCTATCTGGGCTAATCTTAGGAAAAGCTACACTAAAATAGGATGCAGAGGGGTCTGGGTTCCAGACCTAGATCTCTCATTAACATCTTCAGGCAACCTTGGGCAAGTGGTCTTGGCGCTGTGGGCCTCAGTTTCCCCAGCTGTCAAGGGGAACAGCTGGCTTCTGGTACTGGAGCTGCAAGAGGCCGTACGTTTCCATCCCTCCAACCTCCCCAGACAGCAGCTGGGCTAAGCAGGCTCCCAGCCCCTCCCTGCCACCAGCAAGCACAGAATTAAATGCAGCAGGGATAGAGCATCTAGGAATCAGAACTCTCAACCTGACCCAGAGAGACAAGAACACACCCATTCCAGAGCTTTCTGAGTCACAGCAGCCAAGAAAGGAGGAGGAAGCACCCGGGGCCTGAATGTGAGCTTTGGAGCCCAGCGGCCTTGGGTTCAAACCTTGCATCTTACAACCAGTTATTTCACCACCACAAGCTCAGTTTCCTCACCCAGCAAAGGAAAGTACGATCATTACACCTCTACTTTCTAGGAGAGCTGGGGAGTTAAGACGAGATGAGAGACAATCAGGGAAGGCTCCTGGCACAGGGCCGGGCACACGTTCGGGTTGGTGAAGGGGTAGCTGCTCTCCTCCTCGTTACTAAAGGTGATGAGGATGGGCTGGGAGGCACAAGGGCCAAGAGGCTGACAGTCCAGCAGATTAACTGGGGCCCCGGGCCTCCCAGCAGCACCTGGAGAGCTCTAGAGAGGGGGCCTCAGCTGTCTGCCCAGCTCCGGGGACCTCACACCAAGGGATGCTGAACCCCCAGCACGAAGGGACTGGGTGGAGAAACAGGGCTGAGGCCCTGAGACCTGGGACCTGCAGGGGACGGGCATGGTCAGCATGAATGAGAGCAGGATCCAGGGGCAGAGGCTGGGCCAAGGGAGGTCTCCTACTTGAGCTATCCCAGGCAGGTGGAGGAGGCAACCAGGAGGAATGACTCCCTCCAGATGCCTGCGGGTCACTCCGCTGCCTCTCTTCCAAGTTACGGCCAGGACTGTAGGACACAATGGCTGTGAACACCCATGGTGTCACGGGCTGTGCAAATCAGACAGACGGGGAGGAAGCCTTCCCAAAGCCAAGGCCTGGCCTCAGCAAGCTCTGCCCACCCCTGGAAAGCAAGGTGGAGTTCAGGGCTGGTGGAGCTGGGCCCCACCATTTCTGAGCCTCATGACTTTGAGCAAAGCTGTCACTATCCGGGCCTGTTTCTTCACCTATACAATGAGGATAACACCAGTATCCACCTCCCAGCGTTGTTTTGAACACTGAATGAGATAAGGCAAGTTCAAAGTTAAGCTCCCTGCTGGGTACTGAGCAGGCACTCACCAAACAGCAGCCATTTTTACCCTTACCACATGCGCTGAGAGGGAGTGAGCGCCCCACTCCTTGAGGTATGCAAGGAAAAGGAGGGACTGGAGAAGCTGGAGCCAAGCCCCAAAGGAGGGATTGTGTCTCAGCAGGAACAGAGGAAGAGACTAGGCGGAAAAGGGTGTAATGATGATGTCAGAGGTCTTGTCCAAGGCAGAGGTGGAAAGCCAGACCTTGGGTCCTCGGTGGGGGTGGGGGGCACATCTGAGGACTAGGGGAGCACAAGACACACCCAGCCAACAACCTCAGGGCTGTTCTCAGGCTTGTCCAGCTCATGGGGTCTGTGCTGTTGCCCCAGCGGCCTCTGGGCAGATCTCATCACAACCAGGGACCCCGCAGACGTCACAGGGCCTGCCCCTCCGCACGGGGGCACATGGGCCCTTCCCTGACCACTCTCCCAGTCAGGAACCAGTTCTATCAAACCATCCTCCCCCACCGTGTCACCAAGGTACAGGGCCACACAACAGGGGAATGTATAAGCATGAAGCAAGAACCTGACCATCTCAAGGTAAAAATATCCACCAAGTCCCAGCACCAGGCACGGCCTGGCATGGGGCTGGACCCCTAGAAAAACTCAGATGAATACGTGAAGAAAAGAATCCAAACTGCCACGGGCATGGGTATGGGTATTCCAAGAGGTCCTGACACAGGAGACAGAGCAGGATTAGCCCCATTTGACAGATGGGGAAACTGAGGCCCTGAGATGTGCCCAGAGTCATACCACCAGTTGGTGGCTGAGCTGGGACCAGAGCCCCTGACTCCCGCTAACCACCGCTCTGCCCTCCAGAAAGGGGCACCACCCCAACGAGCTGGCCTCCCCAGCCGACTGGGGGCTTGGCAAGGGCTGGAGCATGTGTGACTCATCTCATTGTGAAGCACAGCACACAGTAGGTACCCAAGAAGTGTCTGCTGGCTCAGTGGATCGGCCAGAACTGCACCCAGGGCTAGAGGGAAACGTCTATTTCTCCTAGCAGCCCTGGGGGATCAGATAGGTCAGATCTGGTGCGGGTAGGCAGGGAGGCACCCTGGCTGGTGACACCCTTCTGGGAATAGGAATCCCCCCAAATCCATGGACTGTGCCCAGCCTTCCCATGGACTCGTGGGCATAAGGCACAAAGGGAAATGGCCAGAGAACCCTCGCCCTCCAAAGGCCACTGTTCCTACCCTGCCTCTGCCTATTGCTAAGCTTCATGCCTTCAACAGCTGGTCTCCCTCCACCCATTCTTCAGATGGAGAAACTGAGGCCTAGGGAAGGGAAGAGCTTTGCTTAGTGCCCCTCACTGGGGCACAAATCCAGGAGGTTGCAGATGTCATCCCTCACTAACTCGCAGCCCTACCAAGGTCAAAGTCCTGCTCCCAAGCCCACCCTGAGCCCCCTTCCAACCTCTCTAAAGAGGCAGTGGGGCGGGGTGCAGTGAGCCTTCTCAGAGGTGGTAACCTGGCCACAACCCTTCCCCCAGCCCGGCCAGCCTGGCCCAGCCACCAAGCAAGTCTTCCCTGCACTTTCCTGTTTCTGAACAAACACACAGCCTAGAGTTCCTGGCCATTTTCCTTCCACATAATGCCAGGGGCCAGAGAGGCTGTGGGGCAAGGGCCTGTCCAGGCCAAGGTGCCGGGCACCACCCCTCCTCAGGGGTCTGAAGCCAGCACCACAGGCCCAAGCCCCGTGAGCACAGATAGGCTCAAGTCCATGGAGTGGCTTCACCAGCCAGAGCTGCCACCTGGGGGGGCCCTGCCCTCAGCAGGAGGGAGTGGCCCCAGGCCAATCAAGTGTCCGAGGGTTTAGTGGGGAGAGGGAACCGGCCACTCTAGTCACCTGCCACCATGGTGGGCAGGGGGCCTCCAGCCTCCACCTCCCCCACCCCCCTGGGTGGCAGCTCTACCTGCACCTGTGCCTCCCATCACCCAGCCCTTGATAAGGCCTGAACTACTGCTGCCTGCTCCCCCCTCCCCCTACCTCCCCCACCCCAGGATGAGCTCGGTCTACACACGCAGGACATCTTCTTCCTTCCCTGTCTCTGCACACACTGCCCCTTCTGCCCAGAGAAAGGACAATAGCTCCCACTCAACTGCGACCCTAGTCCCAGCACTGGCTTCCAGCTTTCCACGAATGACCTGTCGCCACTATCCAACATTCCCCACACAAGGTCACTGAGGCGTGGAGAGGTGACTGGCCAAAGGACAGTCTTGTGCAAAGCTGGGACTTGAACCTAGATCTGACTCAATCACTCCCTCTGCTAAGGGAGATTCTACCCATCTTATGAGACCTGGTCCAAATGTCACCTCCTCTGTGAAGCTCTCCCTGATTTGCCCAGATGTAACTGCTATTCAGAGACAGCCTCCTCTCTACTCCCAGCAGGCTGTGCCCTCCTTTAAGCCTGGGACACAACGCAGGGATCCTGCACGTGTGGGTCCTGGGAGCTGGGGCTCAGGTGACAGCCTGACACATTGATTGTCCCCTGCCCAGTCAGCTGAGTAGAAAGCGGAATTCTCATTGCAGTCGGGGATGGAACTGGGATGAGGTGAAAAGAGGGCAGGGGCAGGGCGGGTGGGTGGGTGCAGGAGAGGCTCCAGGGTGGCCTGACATTACTGGGCATTTTTACAGCTCCCATTTCCTACAGCATGATCCCACTTCCTCACTGAATCTTCCACGAACTGGAAGATTCCCATTTTACAGCTGGGGAAACTGAGGCTCAGAAAGCAGAAGTAACTTGCCCAAAGTCACAAAGCTTGAACCCCGATCCCAGGTCTCAGACTGAGCCTAGGGAATCAGAGTAGCCAGAGACCATTTCAGGAAAGGCAAGGGTGGGAGGGTGGAAGGCTGAACTCCCAGCACAGACCTGGGCACACCCCTAGCCTCAGCCTGAACCCTTCAGTGCACGGGGAACTCACTACTTCCTGAGGAAGCCCTGTAGGGCACACTGTTGCTCAGCTCTGACTGTGGGAAAAGTCTTCTCCATTCTGGGGGGAGTCGGGGGACAAATGAGCATTTGCTACCTGCCCGCTTCATGTACCCTCACACTGAGAAGAAAACTGAAGGTCGGGGCCACCAGGGCCCAGGCCACACAACGGGCCGCGCAGGGGTGGGGATCTGACCGCGCTGGCTCTGCCAGATTCTGTGCGTGGCATGTGCTGGTGCAGGGCCAGGCTTCCCGCTTCCCAGGATAACCTGACGCTGTGAACCCGGCCAGGTCCCTGCAAGCCCTGCGGCCCCCTGCTCCGCCCGCCCCACGGGCCCCTCAGACGGCCTGAGCCCTGGCCCAGGACCCCAGCCTCCCCAGAGCCCCTTTGCAGGCCTCCTCCTCCCAGGGGGCGTCCCTCCCTCCTGCCCTCCCACCCAGCCAGGAAAGGAAGTCCCGGCCCCGCCGCGCAGAGGCAGCCCCGGGATCACACCATTTCCAGCCTAGGATCCAGTTACTGGAAAAAGAAAACGCTGCTCGCGCCTCCCCCTCCGCCTGTCCTGCCTCCGGTTCGGGAGAGAAACTCTTTTCTTTTCCAAGGAGGTAGCGACCACCCACTCGGCTCCTTCCCTGCAGTCCACCCACCTGTCCCTGCACCCAAGAGGTGGGGGAGCCCGTATGTCCCTGAAACGAGAAGTCCAGGGCTCGGAGGCTCAGCTGAGAGGCCAGGGCAGGGAGGGCAAGCCCAGCTCCACCCTGAGTTGCCGAGTAAACTGAGGCACAGTGGGGTGGGAGGTCTGACCTGAGAGGCTGATGAAAGGGAGCCCTGGATTCCAGGCTCCCCTCTCCCTGCCCGTGGCAGGACAGGAGACACTAGAGGCTCAGCCTCCCCAGCGGAGGAGGATGGGGGGCGTGAGGTCCCGCAGACATAGTCACCGGCGCCACAAGGGGCCGATGGGGGTGGGGGCGCGACCGGGTAGGAGGAGGATGCTGGGTCCCTGGCATCCCAGGGCTCCAGGTGGAGAAGTGGCGCAGGGAGGCCCAGGGGTCAGGGGTCAGGGGGCGGGAAGGCGCCTACCCCTGGCAGGCCGGGTCCGGCTGCGGGAGCGGCTCCTCTGTCGCTGCAGCCGGGGCCGCCGCAGCAGCCGGTAGTAGTAGGAGGACCTCCCGGTGCTCTTCCTGGCGCTGCCGCCCGCGGACATGCTGCCGCCCGCCGGGCACCGGGCCGGGCCTGGGCGCGCTCACACGGGCCCCATCGGCCGCTCCGGACGGCCCGGCGGGCGTCCCACGCTCTCCCGCGCTCGCCGAGCGGCTGCCGCCCAGGCCAAGGCTGCCCCACAAAGTCGCTCAAACTCCTCCTCCGCCTCGCGTCCCCACTCCCCTCCCCCGAGCAGCCGGCCCCGCGGCGGGGGCCGGGGACCAGGAGGCCGGGCTGGCACCAGCCCGGAAAGTCAGTGCAGGAGAAATCCCGGCCTGGAGTCGGCGGGGCGAGGCGGCCCGGAGTGCCCCGGGGACCCCAGGCGGGGCCCAGGGTGGTCCCGGCCCCCAGCCCCGCGCCTGAGGGCCCGGCGGTCGACCTTGGGGAGCACGCGGGCACCCCATCCAGCCGGCAGGAGCGCCCGGTGCACACCTGCGTGTGCGCACTCCTGAGCACGGGCCAGGGCGCATGCAGGAGGCCACACGGGCACTGGTCGGGGAGGTCACCTTCAGTTAGGGTCCGAATGAGGCCGACGCCCCAGGCCTGTTCCTGCCCCAACCTGGCCAGGCTGAGAAAGCACTGGCAAACACGCTGCTCCGCGGGCCCTGGGCCCAACCAGGTGGAAAGACCTTTTCGTGCAGGATACTTGCCTATTCTTTCCATTTTAAAGACTGTCCCCTCTGATACACATTATTTTTATATAATTAAAATTATGATGCATATTTCAAGCACGCCAAAAGTAGGAAGAACAAAATGAACACCTGTTTAGCCAGCAGGCTTTGCCAAATCTGAGCATTTTGTCCCTTTTGATCTAGACCCTCCCCCAAATAAGATACCACAGATGCGGTGAGGTCTTCTTCCCACTGGACGTGTACAGCAGCTCCGCAGGCCTGAGAGCAGAGCAGAACAATCCCTATCCTGCTGTAGGGACCAGAAACTCACACTAGAAGAAGGGAAGGTGCCAACTCCCCCTATTGCATTGGCTGAAGAGCTTTCGCCAAGTCAATCCCCAGCTCAAAAACCTTCCATAGCTCCCAGAGTACAAAGCCAACAGTCCAAACATCTGTCCTTGGTATTTGGACTTAAATAATCTGGCCCCAACCAAACCTTCCAGCTTCACCTCTGCCCCCACCCTCTCCTCACCTCTCTGAGCTCTACATCCCAGCGGGGGCTGCCATCCACCTACTTGGCTCCACCTGGCCAAAGTCCATCCTTTTAGGGCCCACCTCCCCTAGCCTTCGCTGACCATCCTGGCCCTCCCTCAGCGACCTCCCCGCTCCCTTGTCTGCACAGCAGCATTTATCTTTTAAATTATTAAGACAACCATCTGCCTGAGCCACATCCTCTGAAGTATAGAAGGGGAAACTGAGGTCCTGATGGGGAGGTCTGACCTGCCTCAGTCACACAAAAGTAGCAGAGGCAAGTGGTCTTAGCCTGGGGCTGGGAACATGCAGACTTGGGGTGGGGGGGGTGTTAGCCACTGGAGGTGCCTGAGGCAGTCTGGGGGGTCCTCCTCCAGAACAGCTGAGAAGGTGGGGCCCCAGAGGGGGCAGGCGGTCTGGGCAGGAATCCAGGCCGGGTTTTGCACCTCACAGGGGAAGCCCCTTCCCTGGCTCCCCCAGCTAGTGGGGAGGGCCCCCAGTCCAGAGGAGCCTGGATCACAGCTGGAAGCCAGGCGCTATCCCAGGACCCGGGGGAGGGGCAGGAGGGATATTGCTTCTCCAAACCCAGTCTGGGGAGTCCAAAGCCACCAGTTCCCTGGTCCCTCTTCCCAGAATACTGGCCAGTCCCACAGGAAGATGGAAAATCACAGTGCTCCAGAGGACACCATTAGCCTCCTTTGGCTTAAGCTTTGCTCTATCTCATTTTCAATGGCCCACTTGGCCCAGGAGCCTCTGTCAAAAGAGGCCCCTGGACAGAGTTTACATCCCAGTCACTCAGTCCCCAGGCGAGCTAGGGGCCTTCTTAGCATGCCTCTCCCACAGCCAAAACCCCAGAACACAATTCAGAGCCACCTCATGCAGGTGGGAGAGCCACCATGTGCACCTTGGCACTTCCAGGAATGAATAACCTCTGCAGCCAGGCCCACCAGGTCTGGGGGATGCTCGGGTGGGGGCATCAAGCCTGCTCCCAGGGCCTGGACTTCATCCGGCCCATTTGCTTCCCAGAACAGGAGTCCCCTGATCAGCCAGGCACGAGCCTTCCCCAGAGAGGACGGGAGGCTCAGTGCCAACACTCTCTGATCAGTGGTGCAGGCAGGTGTTCTTGGCCTGGGGCCCCCAACAGGCAGTCTTAGGTGTGTGTGTGGAAGGGGGAGGAGGCGCCCTCATCTGTAAACACAGCGGGCTCCAAAGGTCTGGCCTGACCTCTCTGCTTCAGCTTCTCAAGTCCTCTGTGCCTCAGTTTCCCTACCCACAAGGAGAAGCTATGGACCCCCCACCCATCTGCCTTGTGGAGGGAGGAGGGTCAGCTAGTGAATTAGAAGAAGCTTTTCATTTCTGGCCTTGGGGTGGGAATGGGCATTGCCACCCGCCCACACTCAAGCTGACCTGCCTTGGGCAGCTGTGGGCGGGGTACTGGCTGGGAAGGGCTCAGAACAGGAGCTAGGAGAGAAGGGGTCCAGTCCCTCCTCCTGGGCTGGGACCAGGGCAGACAAAGGCTGCTCCCTGCAGGCCCCAGCAGAGCATCTGGAATCAATCCTGCTGTGGCGAGAGCCCCCACCCCCTCCTGCCACCCCCACCGCTGCTCCTGTGGCCTCCTCCCTCCGAACAGGAGCGGCCCCCTTCTGGTGCCCCTCATCAACACCACTGCCGCTGCTTCCTGTGACAGACCAACAGGCCCCCCAACTCCCCCAGCCCTCTGTGATGTCCTCAGACAGAACAGGCTTCCCAGGCCCTGCGGGTCTGTGGGCCTCCGCACCTACTGCGCTAAAGGCCTGGTCTGTCCTCCCACCTCCAGGGGCTCCTGCATAGCCCCAGCGCCCCCGCCTTTCCCTCCTGCTGCTTTGGGCTGGCTCAAGGCCGCAGCCTCCAAATCACCCCAGCTCATCAAACACGCCTGTTTCTGGGTTTCCTTCGAGATGCTTGATTTGGCAGGTCTGGAAGGGTCTGGAAATGTGCATGTTTAGTGAGGGCCAAGTGGGGGAGCTGGGGCTGGCTAAATCAGATCCGACCTGACCCCACCACCGTCACCCTCCCCTCAGAAGCCTCCAAAGGCAAACTCCCAGAACCAGGCGGTGTCACGAAGCAGCCACAACCTTCTGCACCACCACCTGTTCCCGCTCCTTGATCAGCCTCCGAAGGCTATTCCCCACCTCTGGCCTTTGCCTTGGTGGTCGGACCCAGCCCGGCTGCCACCAAGCTCTTCCCTCTGCACCCACCTGGGGAACACCTGCTTGTCACCTGAGGACCCAGCTCAACCATCGCCTCCTTAAAAAAGTCTACCCTAAGCCCCAAGGAGAGACCTTCCTCCGGCCTCCTGGTGTCCTCACTAGTCAGTCTGCACAATGGGGACTCCAGGGTGCCACTTAGGATGACTAGGGAGGGGAGGGACTCAAAGACGCCCATTCTGGGCAGAAAACCACCAGCAATCTGGTACCCTGAGAAGAATCACATGCTGCTGGGGAGGAAGTGGTGGTGGCATCAGAGCTGGACTGAAGTCCAGGTTCACTGAGGGCCAGGCCGGGGATGGGTAGGGAGGGCACCACATACAGGAGGAGGCCCGCCCATGCTGTCTCGAGTCTTACTGGGGTGACAGGTGTGAGGTCAGTGAGGAGGGAGGAAAACATATTGCCAGAATTACCTCTGAAAAGTCTTTTTTTTTTTGAGACAGAGTCTTGCTTTGTTGCCCAGGCTAGAATGAGTGCCATGGCGTCAGCCTAGCTCACAGCAACCTCAAACTCCTGGGCTCAAGCAATCCTTCTGCCTCAGCCTCCCGAGTAGCTGGGACTACAGGCATGGGCCACCATGCCCGGCTAATTTTTTCTATATATATATCAGTTGACCAATTAATTTCTTTGTATTTATAGTAGAGACGGGTCTCGCTCTTGCTCAGGCTGGTTTCGAATTCCTGACCTCGAGCAATCCGCCCACCTCGGCCTCCCAAAGAGCTAGGATTATAGGTGTGAGCCACCACACCGGCCCAAAAAGTCTTAAATTGCCCACAGAGCATAGGTTTCCTGCAGTGTTAGAACAGATCACCCATTTCTGCGGCTGAGCACAAAACAGAAGGCTTCCCAGGGAGACCATTAGGTATGGGAGGAAAAACGGCAGCCACAGCCAGTCATCTGCAAATGCCAGGCTCCACCCGGGGAGGAGGGATGCTCACCTGCGCAGAGGGCCACGGAAATCCAAGACTTTCTAACAGAAGCCAGTGGTAAGTTTGACCTCAAAAGGTTTGCTGGCGGGTGGAGTTTGGATTCAAGACTAATAATGGTAGCTGAACTGCATTTAGCATGTGCTGTGCGCCAGATCCTGTTCCCAGCATTCTACCCACATTATCTCATTTAATTTCACAGCCCTGGGAGGCAGATGGTTATTTCTTTTTACAGAAAATATTGGAGGCAGAGAGAGGGTAGGTTAAGTTCCTTAAGGTCACAGGGCTTGCCTAGGAGGAAGGATGTGAACCCAAGGCCCTGAAAAGAGCAAAGGGCGTAAGGTTGAGCAGTACTTAATGCAGAGATGGAGGAAGGGCAGCAGTCTGGAACTTTCCTTACAAGCTGGCTTTGTCAAGGGACAGGAGGAGGCGAGGGGTGACAGAGTCCTGACAGGGGAAGCACTGGAGCCCACAGCAGGCCCCACACAATGGGTGTCTGGGAGGCTCAGAGCTGTCAGGTTTCCTGTCTGGATGAGGGTGGCTGCTGGTGACCAGGGAGAGTCCCCAGCGGAGCGGCCCTGCACACATCCGCCTCCCAAGCCAGTCTCAACCGCTGAGTCTCCGGAGCCCCGGCAGGGGCTTGGGGGGCGTTCAGAGGGCACTCAGGGTTAAGGTCACAGCCTCTGCCCCAGGAGGTGGCCTGTCTGGGCAGGCAGTGACAGCTTCCTGCATCCACTGTTCCTCTGGGGACAAGGCGGGACCAGGAACAGGATCCTCACTGGGAAGATGGGGGAGGGGGGTGCTGTCACCTGCTGGCCCCCCTCAGAGGCAGGCACAGACGAGCACCTAGGCCGGCCAGGCATCCCCTGCCTCCACTGCCCCCCGGACTTCCTCCCAAAAGCCATCGATGAATTTAATGACATCCTTTTCAGAAAATGGCCCAGTCAGGGCCGAGATGACCCCGGGCTTGGATGGCTCTGCCCCCCTCAACACAGGCGGAACTGGCGACCAGTCAAGCGTGGATGTTTGAACACACACAGACAGGGCCTCCGGGAGTGTGAGTGCTTTTTAAATCAAGTCACCCAGAGCTGGGCCGGGCTGGAGCCCTGGGGAGAGCCCGGCCCTGGTGGGGGCGCTGGCGGGGGCGCAGGCGCGGTGCTGTCTCTGGGCCTGGGTTTCCCGTGTGAAATGGAGCTGAGACCGCTCCGCCCAGCTCACCTCCCTGAGGTTCCATCCGGACCTAGGAGTGTCCCGCAGTCCCCAAACTACCACCTACATGTCCCCTCCCGTCCAGGAGCCCAGAGAAGAGAACACACGTGTCTCCCCTGGGCGAGTCAAAGCCCATCATAACACCCGGCACGTCAGAGGCAGAAGGCACCTGGAGGACCAGTGAGGGAACGAGGGAAGCTGAGGCCGAGGCCCTAAAATACAGCTGCCTGCCCAGGGGCCCTGCCCCCTCCGAGGCAGGCCAGGATCTGGCATCCGTTCCGCACCCATCGAGGATCTGACTGCGTGGCCCACGCCAGCATGGCGCGGTCAGGGTGCAGTAGCATCCCTCCCCAAAGATGGGGAAGTTGAGGCCAAGGGATGGAGGGACTCAACCAAGGTCACGCATGAGGGTGGGGCTGAGGTTGGGGCTGTCTCCCCTTCAGTCGTCTGGACCGGCCCTTCCAGAATGCCAGATGCACCTGCCCACGGGAGCCCTGGGCGCGCGCTCCAGGCCAGCTGCCCCCAAAGCTCAGGGCTCCAATCCTGTGGCCCAGGGGAGGCTGGAATCCACTCTCCAGGCCTCAGCCCCGGCCTCTCCTTCCCCCCCCCCCCACCCTAGCAGCCGGCATTGCAGCCCAGATGGCCAGGCCTGGAGCGACTCTGTGCGTGGACTTCCTCTCCCTGCCCTGACCCAGAAACGCTGCCAAGCTCCAGGTGGGCCCCGAGCCCCAGCGAGGCCCAGGCCCCTCCCTTCTCCCTGGCCCTGGCCTGGGGCTTCTTCCTCTCCCTCCAGTGATGGGCTCAGACACCTCCACGCCCATGGAGCTGCCAGAGGGGGTGGCATATGGTCCCGGTGTGGGGCCAGAGAGCCCCTCCCTTCCCAGGCAGGCCTGCCTGGTCATCTGTGAACCATCTCGTGGCTGGCACTGGCCTGGGTCCCAGAGGGGAGGGCCTTGCTCAGCCCCTGCAGGGCCCACTGAGGAGGACGATCCAAGAGCCCATAGACAGCTCCTGGAAGCCCCCATCTAGGTGGGGAGCTGAAAGAGCGTGGGGTCCCGGATCAGCGCCTCGCCTCTCTGTGCCTCCGTTTCCACCAATCCTCACACTTTGTGAGGTTATGAGAGGTTCAGATAGCACAGTGGATCCAAGCTGTGTGTACAAACTGGCCAGCATCTGCCCCTCCTGGTATTTCTTGTCTCATCAATTGTGTGCAAGCATTCCTAGAGAGGACAGCTCAGGGCTAGTCAGCACAGTTCCCAGCCCAGAGTGTGCTCTTACTAAGACTGGATAGGAGAGAAGGTGGCAGCATTTGAAAAAAGTGGCTGAGACCATCTGATCTGGAGTCAGCACTGAGAGAATTCAGAGTGGGAGAAGTCCTAGAAGACTGCCTGGAGGAGGAGTCATTGGCATTGAGCTAGAAGGCTGAGTAGGAGTTGACTGGGCAGAGGGCAAAGGAGTATATCCTGGGAGGAAGAGACAGCATGAGCAAAGGCCCAGAGGTGGGAACGAGCAAAGCATGTGCTGGGGACGGAGTGTAGAGCGGTGGGGCTGGAGCAGAGGACAGGGGGGACTGGGGAGCAGGCTGTAAGAGCAGTGAGATCAGGGAGAAGAGATGGGGGGTGGGGTGAGGCCCAGGCAGCCCCTCCACAAGGGAAGAAGACAAGCGGTAAGGACAGAACCCTGGCAGATCTGGGCTTGAGGTTTAGATTTGTCACTGTGTGGCTGTGCAGCCTTGAATAAGTCACCGCGCCTCTCTGATCCTCACTCTGCAACTGTGAAAGGAGGCGCTGGCTCCATAAGGCAGGCCTGCAGGTGAGGGGCTGGGCTGGGTGCCCATGACCTACACTGGGAACATTCAGAAACAGATTCCAGGGCTCCACTCCCACCATCCCTGAATCCAAATCTTGGTGGGCAGGGCCAAGGAGTCCATATTGTTAAAAGACCTTTCTAGCAGCTTTCTTGGGGCGCCACTGTCTAAGATAGTTCTAGATTCGCCTGACTACCTTTTCAATCTCTAAACATACCAGACGTGGTCCCACCTCAGGGCTTTGCTCTGCTGTTCCTTTGACCTCATTCACACTAACCCTAGATAGATGGCCGGCTCCTTCATTCAGGCCTCAGCTCAAACGTCACACCCTCTGAGGCCTTCCCTGGGAGCCATGGCAGGTGTTAGAGGGGAGGCAAGCATTGCCGGAACCATGGTTCTCACATTTACTGGCCTCTCCTGGGGAACCCACCCAGTCCATAGCTGGCATATTAAGGCCATGTAGGAGGGGAAAAAATGTAGCTTCTGCCACCCTCACTCCTCAATTCCCCTTGACAGTGAGAACAATGCCAGCCCTGCCCCCACCCTGGGAACAGCATTTTGTCTGGAATGTCTACCAGGCAGAGGAGGAAGGGCTAGGGCCCCATAATTTCTGCACCTGCTCAAACAGGAAGCAGCCGAAAGTTTGGGGCCAAGGAAAACAAATTCAAGGTCACCCTGGAAATCAGCAGCCCCCATGGTGAGGTGGGTTTCCCCTAGCCCCAGGAGGAGCCCTCTGGTGACTAATGATTAACACAGATAGGTGGGTGTGAAGGGGGCTGGCCCAGGACCACAGACAAAGGCCTAAGAGGAAGCAAAATTCACCCAGCCCTTGTCTGACATACCTCTGGTGACGGGGAGCTCACTGTCAAACCGGCCCCTTGCCCTCAGAAAGTCTGACAGTGAAGCTGCCTTCCCGCAGCTGCGGGTCGCAGAAGGCCTTGAGAGATCTGGCGGTCAGCCACTCTCGAGTCAGAGCTAGAGGACTTGCCCAGGGTCACTCAGGCACCCCAGGGTCCTCCCTGGGTTCCAGGGAGCAGATGAAGCTGTTGCAGGCAACGGAAGGAGGAGCCAATCTGGGAGCTGGGGCTGGACCCCACGTGCCCCCCCACCACCACCACAAAGCCCCAGCTGAGGAGGGGCCGGCCTCTGGCTGACTCTTAGTGGAAAGCGCAGAGGCCGGGGGAGGAAACCCTGAATTGGTCCCAGCCCCAAGAGAGCCCTTGGGAGGCAGCCTGGTGACAGAGGCCTCTCCTCTGCCCCTGCAGCCTCTGCCCCAGGACACTGCGAGGCGGTTTCAGAATTTTCTGGGCCTGCTTTCTCTGATCTCGTGTTCCTTGTGTCCTCCAGCGGCCCCTCCCTCACCCTCGCTCCCCTTGCACGCACAGACCCACCCTTCCCCTCAGGCCTACACCTCCCTGTCCCCAGGGTGGGCTCTCTCCAGGCCGGTGCTGCCCCCTGCTGGGCTGTGGAGCCCAAGACAAAGGCCTTCTTGCCCCAGGCACCACCGTGGGTGGGCTGGCGTCCCACGTCTCCAGGGCTGTGCCCAGGGAGGACCCTGTTTGGTGCAGCACAGGGTCCCAGTCTGCACAGTGACTTGAGCCAGCCTACCTACCCCCTCTGGGCCCCTGTCCCCCTTGGTGCAAAGAAGGGGCTGCCCAGAACCTCAGTTCTTAGACTTTAAGATGCTCAGTCCCTGGGGGCGTGGGTTCAAATGCAGATGCCTGAGCCCACTCCGGAGGACAGTCTGGTTTGGCCAGTCTGGGGGAAGAGCCCGGGAATCTGCATTTTTAACCCACAGGCGGTGGGCCCACCGGTGATCCTGTAGCAGGTCGCGGTGGCCCACACCGAGCCTCAGTGGCACACCTGTTGCTCTCAGGCTCCATAACGAGGCTTTGGAGACCACAGTCTCCAACAGTCACGAATTTGCCTTTCCCAAACTGTAGCCAGCTCCCTTCTCCAGCCCCCGTGCTGCAGGCAGGCGGAATGTAACCATCACAGCAGCGCAGATGCGCAAACGAGGCCGGGAATGGGGACCGGCCAGCCTGCACTGTCCCTGACCCACAGGGAAGCCCCCGGCTTCTGCCCCCTCCCCGGGCTCCCTGCGCAGGGTCAGCTCGGGCCAGGCAGCAGCCCTGACTGACACCCTTTGTCCTGGTCCCTGTGCCCTCTGACCTCACCAGGTCCGAGGCTGATTAAAGTCTCCTCTTACGGCTCTGATAGGCATGGTGTCCCCTTACAGGGCAGAGGGGACACAGTCCCATTGGAGGCAACGCGCTGGCTTGGCGCTGTGCTCTGGCCACCCTCAGGAGCTGGACGCTGGCACAGGGGAGATCACAGAACCTTGACCGGGAAGGGTGTGGAGAGAGCTGCCGGGAGAAAGCACAGCCCGGAGAGGGGACGGCTGCCCTGGGTCACACCGTACACACTCACGGGCCCCCGTACGGTGCCTGCTCTCTGCCAGGCGGTGTCAACTCAGCGACTCCTTCTAACGGCCTCACCTGGTGGGTGCTGTTATTCTTGTACTTTACAGGCACAAGAGTCGATTAGTGACAGCGACAGGATTCAGTCCCATGTAGCCTGGCTCCTAATGACCCCGTGCTGCCACAAAGGTCTGCCTCATCTGTTACCTGCCCCCAGGTAACTGGCCAGCTGGCCCCTTGGCAAAGGCCAAGAAGACAGAACTGTTTGTAGAAAGGTGTCCTGTAGCAACAGGGCCAGGGGCCTCAGCTCCTAGGCCTAGCCCAGGGTAGGAGTCACCAGGGTAGGGGTCAGCAGGGTAGTAGTCACCAGGGTAGGGGTCCCTGGGGTAGTGGTCACTGGGTGTTGCCCCGCCCCTTCCTACCTTGACTGTCACCACTCCCAGCCCCTGCTACTTCCCCAGCCACTCTGGTCCCCAGCCCTCCACCACTTGTCCTTCATAGCTTCTCTCCCACCATTCACACCTCCTAGGACACAGGACACAGGGCACAGGACGCAGGACACAGGGCACAGGACGAAGGACACAGGGCACAGGACACAGGGCACAGTGCACAGGACACAGGACATAGGGCACAGGATGCAGGGCACAGGGCGCAGGGCACAGGACACAGGACACAGGGCACAGGGCACAGGGCATAGGACACAGGGCACAGGACACAGGGCACAGGACACAGGGCACAGGGCACAGGACACAGGACGCAGGACACAGGACACAGGACACAGGGCAGGCTTCCGAGACTCAGAGCCTCCTCTGAAATTCCAAGCTCCAAATTCTAGCTTGAGCCTGTCCACATCTCTCCACCCTCGCTGCCATCTCTCCGGGCCAGAGCATTACCATCTCTAGCCTTGGGGATTCCCATACCTGTAACTGTCCCCCCAAGTCCTCCCCTGCCTCCTGAGTGTGTTCTCCATAAGACACCCAGAGTGAATATTTGGAACATACCCCCTTCCCTAGCTACCCTGGCCCCGCTGGCCTTTGGACACTCTTTCTGGCTCACCTTGCCTGCCACGGCTCTCCTGAGCCACCTGGCCGACTCCAATTCATTCTTCCTTTCCAGAAAAACCACACCTTCCCCTCTCCAAACCCACGGCCTCCTCCCCACGGCCCCCCTGCAACCCTCTCCAAGCTCCCTGAGCCTTTCCTCCAGGGAGCCCCTTGCATCGTGCAGTGATATATAGTGTCCCCTGGTGTCCGAGGGGGTTGGTGCCAGGACACCCCTCAGACACCGAAATCCACGGATGCTCAAGTCCCTGATATAAAAATATAACCTACATCCCTCGCACTTTAAATCATCTCTAGGTTACTTATACCTAGGTAATTTACAATGTAAATGCTATGTAAATAGTTGTTATACTGCATTGTTCAGGGAATTAATGACAAGAAAAAAAACCTGTACATGTTCAGTAGAGATGCAACTTTTTTCCAAATATTTTTCATCCTCGGTTGGTTGAATCCACGGATGCGGAGCCCCCAGATACAGAGGGCTGGCTGTACATTTTCTGATGATTCATCTCACATCTGCCTCTCCTGGCACACTGTGCTCTCCCTGGCTCACCGTCCTAGCCCGGTGCCCAGCCAGCGCTGTCACAAGGAGGGGAGGGTGTCACAGGCGCGTATACAGGGAGGCACCGCACACGTGCATGCACACGGGGCCCTCAGACCTCTGGGCCTTCATGCATCAGGCAACCCCTGCGCTCACAGCAAAACAGGCCCCGGTGCCCTCCGCCCCCACTCCAAACACGTTGCTGCTCAGGACTTATTAATTTTCGTCCCTGCAGATTCCAGTGTTTCCACTCTGTGATTTATAGCCCATCAAATAAATTTCCCCCATTATCTTTCACGTGCAGCATGCTGCCTTTCTCCCATCTAATAACACACTGGCTCCCTGGACCTCTCCCCGGAGAAATCTCAGGCCTGGCTCCGATTCAGGAGCAGGCCACGTGGATTCCACGGGCTCGTTTCAGACCCAAACCTTGAGCAGGTCTGACCGGACGGGGACCCAACTCCTCTCCCCTCCCTTCCTCCAGCAGAGAGACTGTCGGCTGAGACATCCTGGTGCCCACTGGGGCTCTAGTGGTCCACTGGGGGCAGAGGTGGAGACCTTGGCCCTTCCCCCACCAGCCTCAGTACTTTCCAAGGGCTCCACAGTGGTGATCTCATTCCACCTTTCCAACGCCCTGGGCAAGGCAGGAGCCCATCAGATCCATTTCACAGACAAAGCAGCTTCTCTAAAATACAGAGAGGTTTCCTCCCAGCCCGGCTTACCCCACTGGGTGCTTGCTGGGTTCAGATGCAGCCAGCAAGATTTCGAGGGTATCCTCTGTGCCAGGCACTATGTCCAGTGCTTGACTTAGATTGTCTCATCACATCCTCACAACAACCTTTAGAGGCAAAAGGTGAAATTATGCCCATTTTACAGATGGGGAAACCAAGCCTCAGGGAGAACCAAATTCCCCAGGGGCATCCTGGAAGCAGACGGCGGCTCCCTGGGGGAAGTCTTACTGGCATGAGGGATGAGAAGGGTCTGGGGAATACAGGAGACTCCTGGCTCCACGTGGAGCTGTGCACTCCGAAACAAAGAGAGTCCAGGAGGCAGGGAGAGCTCCAGGCTTTAGGATCTGACAGCCTGGAGGTTGTAATTCCACCCCTGGGGGTGCTCAACTGTGTGACCTGGGGCAAGTCCCCTAACCTCTCTGGGGCCTCGACTCCTTCCTCTGCAGAACATGAATACTGTCCTCCCAGGACTGTCACGAGACTTGAATGAGGCAACACGTGGGAAGCTGCCTTGTAAACTGTCCAGTCCAGGGCTACGTCATGGTTGCATGTTAGAACAGTAGAATCGAGGCATCGTGCAAAGACCTGCAGGGAACCCCTGAGCTGCTCTGGGCAACCGTGTGACCGGCAGCTCAGAACCTTGCGGGGCTCTGGGCAGGAGACAAGAACTCCTCCTCAGACCACAGGCTGCTGACCTCACTCTGGTACCAGGCACCTCCCTCCCAGGCCTGGGAGAAACCAGGCAGGCTTCCCACTCCTGAGAGCACAGGTCCCAGTGCTGCCGCCTGGGGTGGGGGTGGGGCCTGAGCACAGGGCTATCTGGGCTCCGGCTGGCCTGGACCAGGCCTCCTCCCTTGTCCTCCCCTGCCCCAGCCACTAGGGGTGCTTTCCTCAGCCCTCCTGCTCCCGAAAGTTTCTGCTTCCACTTTATAGTTTCCATGGCAACCACCTCTCTTCCTTTGATTGTTTTCTTCTCAGTCCTTTTGCCATCTTATGCTAAAGGGAGAATAAAAGCAGGAGGTCTGGCCAGGAGAAAGAAGACAGAGAAGGACAAGGCTGGGGGTGACCTGCAGTGTATAACCAGGGGGCTGGTACAGCCCCAATTTCCCTCCAAAAGACCCCTGAACTGGGACTGTCCCTTGGGAAGGTCTTCCACAGGAACATTCCTCCCATGTGGTTCTCCTGGGCAGCCGGCCTGCCAGGCCCCGCAGGGCTGCCTGTGGCTGGGCGTGCAAGGCCTTGCGAGCTGGCTGGGCCGGAACTCGCTTCCCAGTTTCTTGTCTTCACCAACAAAGTACCTGGGTTTGGACAGCCTCCACCACCAAGCCCCACTCTCTCAGCTTCCAGACATCTTTTCTGCCCCAAAGCCTAGCTCCCAAGTACCCCCATGGAAGTGCCCGCTGACATCTCCCACCCCTCCCCCCACTCCATCTGAGCACCTCTGCTGCCTGGGTCTGCTCCTGTGTCCTAACCTCCCCCCTGCAGTCAGCAACGCCAGGGCCTCCCCCCGCCCCAATTTCCACGTGCCCAGAGCCCTGCACAGGGACAAGCACACAGTAGGTCCTCAGGAGGCCAAACTGAACCTATGGACAGAGACCAGAGCTCCAGTCCCGGTTCTACCACCAGCTAGCTGCAAGCCCCTTCTGGAGCTCTACTCCAGAACTGCACGCTCGCAGTGGTAAAATAAGGGTGCAATTCACTTCCTCGAAGGCTGGGGCAGACTGAAGTGAGCTTGTGGGAGGTCCGAAAGAGCCGGGAAATCTCTGAAGCACTCTACCAAGTCTCAGGTTATTTTTAGGCACCGAGTTGGTGCCACCTAACGAATGGCTGACCCCACGGACAGATCTCTGGGCTCTCTTTCTCCACCTGCTGACCTCCCGAGGCATTGACCGCCGTGCCCTGCCTCCCTAGCCACCCGCCGCCACGCCACGGTCACCCCCACCAGCTCCCCTACACATGCAGGCCGCACAGCCACTGACGTCCCGGGCCCTCAGCGTCACGCGTCACACCTGCCTGCTGCTGGCCCGTTTGGCAGAGGGGCTGGGGTGCCTCTGAGTCTCGGGTTAGCGGGGGGCTGCTGAGGCCATGGGTGAGGGGTGGCATGGAGGGACAGCTTCACCCCAGACTAGCCTGGGCTGGTGGCTGGAGTGGAGGCAGGACCAAGGGGGCTGTCC
The DNA here is from genome assembly GCF_040939455.1 of Microcebus murinus. Classification (NCBI taxonomy): domain Eukaryota; kingdom Metazoa; phylum Chordata; class Mammalia; order Primates; family Cheirogaleidae; genus Microcebus; species Microcebus murinus. The sequence goes on along the minus strand of NC_134115.1, from coordinate 81,331,648 downwards.
ACTGCCTTCTCCTGTTGCCACCAACTGCTTCCTTTCCATGCCGGGCCCTGGCCCCCCCGAGGGACCCACCCACTTCCTCTGGGGTCTGGGTGGGCTACCCGGTTGCATCGCCCAGAAATGCTCTACCCAGAGGAAGGTGCTCCCTGGCCCCACCCCTACCAGGGTCTCCCCCCTCTCTCTTAGGTGCTGACGGCAAACTCCACGCCCACTGCCCGTCCAACCTCAGACCCGCACGTCACCCCTTCCAAACTGCTCGCCGAGGCTGCACCTGTCCAGGCTTGCGCGAGACTGGGGCTGGTTTCCATGCACAAGGGGACGCCCGGGGCACTAGGCGCAGGGTGGGGCTTCTGTGTACACAAGAGGGCCATTCCCCTCCCTTCTAAAGACCTGCAGACTCGGAGGGCCTTAAGCAGGTTCAGAGAAAAAAAGAGTAAGACTTGCAAAGTGTCAGAACCAAGAGAGTAAAGGCAGGGCCAGCCCCGGCCTCCGCCTTCCCCACCCCCTTTCCGTTCCGCCTCTGCTCTTGCCTCAGAGTTGTCACTGGGAAGCCAGACCATTCAGCTCCCACCCTGGGGTGCGTGGAGGACCCTTCCGAAGAGCTGGCATTTGAAAGCTGGTGTGAGTGCCGGCATGGTGGGCCTGGCACTGCGTGGGCCTGAGAGGGTTCTGGCACAGTCCCTGCCCTCAGTCTGGGGGGACATGCGGGCTCCCACAAAGACCCTCAGACAACAGGCAGAGGAAGTAACCAATTCTGACTGACAGGGCAGGGGGAAACCAAGGAAGGCTTCACAGAGGAGGTGGCATCTGGGCCAGGCCTTTGAATAGGATCCCAACAAGCTGAGGTGTTGGAGAAGGGAGTAAACTGAGGTTCAGCAACAGCCTGGGACCCACGGAAGAGACCTAACTTGACCTCCCTTTTCCAAAAGCCACATACTCAGACCGTGGTGAGGGGTGTAGGCCTGGTGTCCCCTTGGCTGGGCCTCTGAGGCCAAAGGGATGATAAATCTCCCAAAATAGTCCAGAGCGAGGCACGTTCCAGGCTGGCTCCCGAGGCCAGACACTGGGGCAATGTCCTTCCCGGTGACTGCTGTCTCAGGGCAGTGGCCCGACAGTACCATGGGGATAGAGCCTGCCAGATCTTAAAAGCCTAAAGAAAAGAATCTCCTCGAGTTCCCTGAGCAGCCCATTCCGGGATTTCACACCACCCCAGGATCAGCCAGGAAGTTCTTCCCCCTATCTAACCTACATCTCTCTTGCTGAAATGTACACCCACCTTGCTTTGGAGACACAGGAATAACAAAGCTCGGAAGCTGAAACGCCTCACCAGGCGCTCTGTTTGCAGCAGAGGTGGGAGTGGGGGAGTCCGTGGGCAAAGACACAACCCCCGGCTCTGACGAGGGAGAACAAGGTCCTCTTTGTGTGCATGATTAATTTATAGGCCTGGGGAGGGCCGAGCGGGAATGTCCTCTCTCTGGGCCTTGAAGGCTTCCCTGACCCAATTTAGAAGCCGCGTTCATTGTATTGTTCATGTCAAACCTTCCCGGTGAGGTCTCTATTCCCAGCGTGCTCATGAATTTTCCGGGGGTTTAATAGTGCACAATCTGAGAACGATTTATTAAGAAGATTAAACCCCCAAAATATGCTTCCACATGCTCCACAAAACATGGCAAATGTATCCTCCGGCACCAGTGGGCTCCCACTGCCCAAAGCAGCACAGTCACTTAGCGGAGTTAAAGCTCAAAACCATCGCCCGGGAGGGCGGGAGCCAAGCGGAGTGTCAGGGTCCCGGGCAGGGGTGTGGGGGAAGGCGCATATGGAATTCCAGGACCCCAGGCTTCACGCCGGTGTGAGCAGGGCCCAGGACTCGAGCCCGCTCCTGCAAAGTCCCAGGTTCAAAGCCCCTGCCTCCCTCACGCCCCTTGTCCAGGGCACCTGTCTTCAGCGAGGCTCCCAAGCGCACTCCCAGTCGGATGCTGGTCTAGGTGCTTCCTGCTGCGAGACTTGGAAACCAAAGCAGAGCTCCTAAGGTCGCTCTCTGAGCCCCCACTCATGCGCCATACCTTCCTGACCCTGGGAACTCCTGGAGGGAAAGAACTGGGTTAGACACCACCAAAGGTGTTGGAAGGAGAGCCTTGTTGGGGGGGGGCACACCTGGGGAGCCAGAGGAGGCCGTGCTAAGAGGAAGCTGGGTGGAGGAGGTGAGGTCAGAGAGGAGGCGTCCCCGCCCCAGCACACGGAGACCTGGCCTGTCTTCGGACGCCAGATACAGAAGCCCAGGTCTGAAACTTCACACTTGTTCCTGCTTCTCCCTGCATCGCCTCCCGTCCAAGGGGCCACCAGGACCCGTCCATTCTACTGCCGGAAATAAGCACAGGCATGGCCAGGGCGTGTCCAGGGCCGTCTCTGTGCTGAGCTCTAGTCGCATGGCTTTGTTTCGCGCTCACCACGGCCCTGGAAGGCAGGTGCTGCTACCAGCGTGCGTCTCAGACGAACCAGTGAATCAGAGGGCGCCATGCAGGTGCCTGAGGCCATGAGCTAATAACCAGCAGAGCCAGGGTTCAAACCCACACGGTCAGTCCCTGGCCTGGGGTCTGGGCCTCCTGACCTCCCACCTCGTTGCACGGCTGGACTCCCCCATCTGCCCACACGGGGTCGCGCAGCCTGGGGTGGGGCAGCTCTCCTCGCCCTCCACCAGACGACAGCCCAGCCCCAGCCTCGCCCTCTCACCATCCCGCCATCCAGCAACCAGAGGGCCTGGCCCTGCACCCTGCCTGGCCCGCCAGAAGCCTTGCCACGGCTCCCTGGGCTGACAGTCCAAGCTTCTCTGCGTTCAGGGCTTGCGTCCCCACCTCCCACTGCTCTCTCTGCCATGCATTCCGTTTGAACCCACCTCCCCCCTGGGCACCACACACGCCCCAGCCCTCTGGGCTCCATTCCTTTGCTCAGTCTGGTCCCCCTGCCTGACATGCTTTCACCCATGTCTCTTACTTCAAAATTCCCAAGACCCAAATCCAATGCCGCCTCCTCCAGGAAGTCTTCCTGGAATTATCTACCAGGTCCCTGCAGTGGAGGTGACTTCTCCCTCCTCTGAACCGCTGACCACACAGGGTTTCACTGTGCCCTTGTACAGCTGTCTGTGTGCAAGCCGCCCTCCTCCAAGGAGGCTGGGAGCTCCGGAGGGCAGGGTCCTCCCTCTCGAGGAGCTGCCTTCCCCAGGGCCCAGCACAGAGCCGGGTACACAGAGCAGGCTTGCTCAGTACACACCTCAGGCCACCGGACAAGAGGACACCTTGTCCCTGCCAGTGGGTGGAGAGAGCAGCCTGAGCACCCAGCCTGTGGGGGCCCCACCCTGGGCCTTGGCAGGTGTCCTTTACCTTTTCTCGGCGCCATGGACCTCCTTCAACCTACGGTAAGGCCTAAGGACCCTCTTTTGGAAAAATGTTTTTAAATGCATAAAATAAAATACTGAGGATTACCAAGGAAACCAATTACACTGAAGTATGGTTATCAAAATATTTTTTTTAATGCTGTGGCAATATTTGTGCCTCTTTATTAATGCCTTAAATAACAAGATCTGGGTCTAATAACTACTGTAATTTTGAAGTATGATGAACAAAAATGTTATTTCAGGATACCCAAACAAGCATAATATGACACAAAAGTTTCTGTGATTTCTATGATTTCTACAAAATCAGAGAACAGCTAATGCCACCATGGTTTATTGCCTACATTCATAATTGAAGGAATTACAATTTGTAATTGTAATTAGAGGTTAGTGGAAATAAATGTGGGAGATATATATATATATTTCCCTATTCCAGCTCTTGGACACTCTGGATTCCATCTGGAGGCTCCGTGGGCCCCAGAAGCCCTGGTTAGGGACCCCTGGCTGGAAGGTGGGGGGGGGGGCTTAAGGCAAAAAAGAAGGATTCGTCCTAGGACCCAATCTTGGCCTGAGCCCACAGCCTGGCTCCTCCAGCTTCTGCCAAAGCCCCTCAGGGTGGCAGCTTGGCAGAGGCCCAGAGAGGGACCCCTTGGAGCCACCGTGCCCCAGACGGTCCAGCTCGGGGACTCGCCCAGGAATTTATTTTATGTCCCAAAAGAGCAAGGCTGACAGGCGATAAATGGCTGAGGAGGGCTGCAGTGGGCTCCGGCTGTCTGCCCGGCGCCCGCCCGGCCCTCCCTGCCACCGCCCGCTCAGGGGATGAAAGCACCATTAATTACCCGGGAAGAAAGGGCGCCCGGAGGACGCACCCAGACCTTCGCGCAGACATCGTCTCTGGACACATTTTCCGAGCGAAGCGCCAAGCCCTAGACCTGCTTGTCACCCCGCCGCCCCTGCCATCAGCCGGCCAGGCTCTCCTGCTCACTCCCCAGGTGCCCCAGGGCCACCTTCCAACCTAGGTCCCGTCCCCAAAGCCTCTTCAGCTGTCCAGTGTCCTGAAAGGATAGCTTTTTGCAGACAGGACCCCCGGGCGGGCCCCGAGACAGAAGGGATCCCCTCCGTCCCTTCTGCCTCCTTCACCAGCACCGTGGCCATCACTGAGTCCTGCGGGCCCCACTCGGGACGGCCAACTGCAGCCACCATCCCAGGCCTGGGTGACTTCACGGTACCCCACACCTGTCACTTTATGCAGGCCCGTGCCAACCACTCTCCAAGCCGGAGCCCTGTGAGGGAGGCACTATTATTATCACATTTTACAGACAAGATAATTGAGGCTCAGAGAGGTTAAGCAATTGGCTCAAGAAGGCACAGCTGGTAAATGACAGACTCAGAGTCTGAGCCCAGTCAGTCCGGCTCCAAATCTCCCCATTAGTAGTTTTCTGGCCTCCGTGTAGTCATCCTGCAACCACAGGTGGCCAGAGAGTCTCTCTGAAGAAGGTTTTCCAGGCCCTTCCACACTCCCTTCCTTCCCTCTCCTACCCCTGTCCAGGGACTCCCTCGGAGCCTAGAGACCCTGCCTCTTCATCTCCAAAGGCCCTACTGGCCCCAGTCTCACCTCCTCCGAGAAGCCTTCCCTGACTGCCCATGTTCTGCAGGGTCAAAAGTGTTCCAGTGCCTCCCAGCCCTCAGCCGAAGCGTCAACATTGGCCACAAGCACTGCCCATGTCTTTTCCTCTTTTTCTCATTACCCCTGACCTTCACACCCCCGGCCAGACCTAGGTACCCTACAGGGGTTTTTTAGGCCTAGAAGAAGATCCTGCTAACAGATGAACCAGTGACCCAATGGCTCACGCAGAGGCAGGGTCCATTCACACCCCAGCAGGAAGCACCTGCTTCGAATCATGGGGATGGGGGCCCATCTACGCAGTTAACCAGGACGGCTAAGCGGGGCTAGGAATCGCATTGCAACAACTGCCTGAGCAAAGAGGAGCCCCGAGCAGGTGTCTCCACTCAGCTCAGGGAACAAAGTCAGCAGATTCATGCACCCACGTGGAGCTTGAAAAGAGCCCAGAGAAGGGCCAGGCCTAAGTTCAAGGCCAAAGCAGACCCATAACTTCTGCTCTGGGCACACAGCGGGAGTAACAGCAGCGTCATTCCCAGCAATGACCACTTTCCTAATAAATGTGCATCCTCCAGACAGAGGGGCGCAGGCACCTGAGCCCAAGGAGGCCCACAAAAGATGCATCCTGAAACACCAGGAGGGGCCTCAGAACCCCCGCAGGGGGGCAGCTAAATCAGCCTCACGCTGCAGAAAGCTCCACCCAGCAGATAGAAATAACGAGGTAGAGTTCCACATCTAACTAGGAAAACATTTCCAAAATTTCTTACTGAATGAAAGAAGCAAATTGCAGAATGATAGATGATTTAAAAAAAAATTTTTTTTAAACAGAATCATATATATTCTATGGATATATATGTTGCATGAATGTGCAAGACAGCACTGAGAAAAACTCTCCCAAATGTCTCCTCCCCGCTGGCTAGGTTTGCTGCCCGGGCCCACCCAAACTCCACCCCAGCCCTGGCCCAGCCCAGCTCCTGATACACAGAAGAATCATCACCACCGACTCTCACACGCTATAGGCAGGAGCGTAAATGGCCACAAGCAGGCAACATGGATCGGAAGTTAAAATCCACAAACGTCCATTTTACATTCATATGTTCTCCTTCTACACACCATCCCTCAAATGAGCCCTCATGAGCATGGAAGAACAGATGTACGCGGATGTTTGTGCATCCTGTTTGCAGCAGCAGCAATGAAAAAAAAAGCAAAACCGTGAACAACATCCGTGTCCATCACCGGGGCCCCGGCTGAATGCACGTGGGACCATTCTGCAGCACGAGGTGGACACGCACGCACTGACACGGTGCCCATGCTACTACCGGATGTGCAGGACCAAGCTCTGGATGGACACGTCCCAGGAAGCGAGGAAACAGGTCCCTGCAAACGCTTAGTTTTCAGTCTGCAATGTGCCATTGCATTTTAAATAAACAAATCATGGAATCTGCAGTTTTATGTGTTAAAATGCAGACGACGGTGCGGGGTGCTGACAGCGGTGAGGCCGCGCGGGTGCAAGGGCTGGGGGGTGTGGGAGCGCCCTGTACTTCCTACTCAGTTCTGCTCTGATCCTACAACTGCTCTAAAAACATAAAGTCTAAAGTCAGGCATGGTGGTGCGAGCTTGTAGTCCCAGCGACTCAGGAGGCTGAGGCAGGAGGATCGCATGAGGCCAGCCTGAGCAAAAACATATCGAGAGTCTGCCTCTAAAAAATAAACAAGTAAATACATAAAATAAAATCTATTTAAAAAACAGATTAAAGGTCTTTAGAAATTAAAAATACAAGAGAACTTTGTCCTCCAAAGTCATCTGCCTAAAATGCCTCATGTCTTCATTTTCACTGGTCTCCTCCTCCCTAAAAGCCCATGTCTGGCGCCCCTGCCCACGAAATGCAGGCTCTCTGAGGACAGTCTGTCCTGAGTACGTCTTTGCAGCCTCCAGGGCTGGCCAGTGCCTGGCACAGGGCAAGAGCTCACTAAACAGGTGCCAAGTCAATGGATGCCCTTCTGAACACATTAACGTTTCTCAAAGCCCCGAGCACCGCCTAGACATCTCTCTGGGGCCACTCATCCGCCTTGAATTGTAATTCCGCCTGCTGGTGTTAGCAGGGAGCTCCTCAGAGCTTGGCCCAGCCGTGCAGCCCACTGGGTTCAAGAATCACAAACACAGATACCAGAGAGCAGGAGGGGAGGGGAGTGACAGAGGCAGGCCAGCCAGGCTCAACGGAGTGACACCCCAGCCCGCCTCTGTCCTGTTGGAACCTGGGCCCAGATGGCCAGACGACCCAGTGTAGGAGAAGTACCAGATTTGGATGCAAAGGCCTCTGCCTTGTTCAACGGAGGCAAGTCACTCACATTTAAGAACAACAAACACACCCTCCATCCGGCCATATCAGACAGGGCCAGCCCAGACTCCTCGCCTCTGGGGGCCCCGAGGAGCAACAGCTCAGAATGCCGGGCTCGGAATCCAGAGCAGGCATCACTGAAAAATACGACTTTTTTAAACAAGCAAGAAGCCCACCTGGTCCTGCCATCCCATCAGCTCAAACCCCAAAACCTGCTCACCGCAGAACACAAACCTCGGCTCCAAAAGGGACTCAAGGACCAGCCATTCTGGACACATGGGTGTGGGCTCTGCGCCTCCCAGCTGTGTGGACTGGGGCAGATGACTTCCCCCCTCTGGGCCTCTGCGTCCTCCTTGCTAACACTTGGGGAAATGATAATAGCAGTACCTGCCTCCCGGCCTTGTCATGGGGACACGCCACGAGGGACTGGGCGCCAAAGCACGGCCCACCCTCGTGGGGCAGGGAGTGCTCAGCCGCAGAGCACTGGCCCAGGCAGGCCTGTCTGCAGCAGCCTGCCGTCCTCCCGGGCCCAAGTCCCCACGGCAGCAATGAGCACTTACTGAGACTCCTTACGTGCCTGGCCCATAATAAGCATAATAAATGCTTCGAGTAAGTTCCTGTCTTTTAACTTTCTCAGCAATCCCAGAAGGTAGGTACAGTCATGCATCGCTTAACGACAGGGATGTGGTCTGAGAAGTGTGTCCTTAGGCCATTTCCTTGTCATTCGAACATCACAGAGTATACTTACACAAATCTAGACGGTATAGCCTACTGCATTATGACATGTATCATATACGTATGTATTATATGGTATAGCCTATTGCTCCTGTGCTACACACCCGCACGGCATGGTACTGTGCTGGCCATTATGGGCAACTATAGCACCATGGTGAGTACCTGTGTATTTAAACATATCTAAACACAGAAAAGTTACAGTAAAAATACGGTATTAAACTTTATGGGATCACAGTCGTACATGTGGTCCTATATGCGTTGACTGAAATGTCGTCATTCGGCACTTGACTGTATTTTTAACTGCCCATTCTACAGATGAGTAAACTGAGGCTCAGAGAAGTGAGCCGACTTGTCCCAGGCCAGTCAGTAAGTGGTGCAGCCTGCGCCTGGCCATGGTCTCCGGCTGCCCCCGCACCGGCCTGCTCCTCAGGCGCCCGCTTTCCTTCTCGCCACACGCACGCCTTTGGGGTCCCACCGTGCGCTGGGTGCCGACCCAGCGCTGGGGACGCCAGGAACAACACCGGCTGCTGTCTCTGGGCAGCCCCGCTGGGCCTGTGGCACAGAGGCAGGGAACTCTGGCTGGAAACGCTGCTCAGGGAGGGGGTGGCACAGGAGCCGGGGCCAGCAGGTGCTCGGGTGGGTAGTGGGCTGGTGGCACCAGGAGGGGACCCAAGACACTGCCAAGCCTTGGGGTGGAGACGGTACGGGAGGGGGGGGGCTGCAGTCCAGACGGAACCAGCCAGGCTTGGCCCAACGCAGGTAAGAGAACAAATGGATGGTTTCTCTCGTGAGAAAATGCATAAATGTGGAAGAAAAGGAAAGAGACAAGCGGATGATGGAAGTGAAGGAAACTCAAAACCTTAACCCTTAAAACCTTAAAGCTTAAAACCTGCCCTTGGGATTACCCAGTCCCCAAGAAGAGAGGCCTTTCAACCAGGGCAAAGTCCCCACTGGCCCAGCACCACCAGCCTGGATGTTAAATCTGGTGGGGGTGGCACTCAGGCCTCGGTAGGGACTGGCCTCGCGGTGTCACAGCGAGGACCCTGGCTTGGCAATCTGGAGCCGACCACAGGTGAGCCAGTGACTTCTGCAAACTGGGGGTGATGAGGGCCGGCCACTTGCCTAACAGGGATGGCGCAAGGCTCACAGTGCGTAGATCCGACCCAGGGCGGCACCCATGTGCACACCCCCAGGCACCCACGCCCTTGTTCCAGGAATGCCTCTGCCTCGACTCCTTCTAAGGCTGTGAGCACTGAACAGGCGACTCAGAGTCAGTCAAAGCCCAGTGGCCCTGGCAATGGCACAGTTCCCACGTTTCCCCACCTCCCCCACGGGACCTGTCACTCTCTCGGCCAAGCCTGTCCTCCAAAGGGTCAAGTGCCCATTTGGTCTCCTCCTTCCTGGAGGCAGGGCGTGGGGCAGTGGTATTTTTCAGCTATTAACAATTGACATCTGTTAATTATTAGTTTGTGCACTTCTGTTGTGCTTTCCCCCACTCCATTGCTCAACCCGCCAGCAGCCCAGCCCTGAGGAGTGCAAATCTCATCTCCCAGGAGATGGGGGAGCAGGGGCCCGCAGGCAGGTCACGGAGGGCACCCAGCCATGCCACTTAGCCTTCTACACAGTGAGTCCCAAGGAGTAGAACCCAGCCCTGTGCCAGGTACTGGGGATCCCCATGCTGGCCCCCCAAACTGCACACTTCTGGAGGCAGCCTCTTTGGCCCTGAGGCGGCCCTCCTGGTCAGGCCAGGCCCGGAGAGTTCCCAGGCTGACAACTCCCCTCCCCACCCCCTGTCACTCATGCTGCGAAGGGGCATGGGCTGGACTGCATGGGGACCCCAGTCCCTTGCAGGCTTCGTGAATGCAAGCAGGAGCAGACCATGCTGGGATCTCCGCAGGCAGCGTGGGCTGAGGGACAGCCTTCCCAGGCAGGGAACTGTGAGGACAAAGGCAAGGCAGCAGGACAGGAGGGGTCCCGGGCACACAGGAGAGCAGTGTAGGCCAGGGGGCTCCTGCGGGAGTTAGGGGGAAAGACCCTGAATATGGAGCTGAGAAGTCTGGACTACACCCCAGGGAAGACAGGGAGTCCCTCAAGGTCCTTGAGCAGGGGAGGGACCCCTCTGAGCAAGGTTCAGAAGGCTCACCCTGGGACAGTGAGGCGGGGACAGGAAGCAGGCTATGGCTGATGAGGGAAGGGGTGGGGTGCAGCAGACACTGCCCAAGGGGGACTACCGTCTTGCAGGCAGGAGGAGGGAAGAGGAGGAGGGAAACCACCTGGCTGAGCTCCCCAGCCCAGGGCTGGCCAAGGCAGCCTTCCCTGCAAGAGGGAGGTGGGGGGCGGGGGGGGGCGAATGGGGGAGGAAGTGGTAGTCAGTGGAGAGAGAAGGGCTTCCACCTTGGACCAGGTGATATGCTTTAGAGCAGCCAGTGAAAATCACCTCTGCATCTGGAACTCGGGAGAGAGATTCATAGTCAGGTTTGGGAGTCGCCCAGGTTTGGGGGCCATTAACACCTGGGCAGGAGCAGGCTCCCAGGTGAGAGCTGGGGGTAAGAAGAGGGGAACCCCAGGGTAGACGCCTTGGAGGGTCAGGAGGTGGCAACAGAGAAGCCTCAACAGAGAAGCATCCAAGGGCCAGAAGGCAAGAGGGGCAGCTGAGGGGCCAGTGCCTCTCCCCACCAGGGGAGACTGGCCAAGGCCCCGAGCAACAATATTATAACATCAGAGTCCACATGTTTTGAGCTCCTTTGACATGCCAGGTCTTTAACTAGGGACCCTGACATGTATTAGCTACCTCCCTGACCCCTCTAAGAACCCACTAAGGTTAGTGCTGTTATCCCATTTCACAGATGGGAAAGTCAGCAAAGAGCAGCTGAGTTACTCAGTTGGTCAAGCTAGCCCTGAACCTATTGCACTCCAGAACCCACATACACTCTAACCACCATGGGAGTGGGGCATCGTCAGTGTCTGCAGGCCAGCCAGGCTGGCATTTTCAGTGGGGACGTGGTTCCCGGGGCCAGAAGGAAGACAGGTGGAGGCAGACAGCCCACCTCCAGCTGGGAAGGGTGGGAGGGCAGGGGAGTGCGGCCAGGGATCCAGCTATTTCCTCCAGCGGCTGGCCCATGCAGCCAAAGTAGGAGCCGCCCGTCTTAGTGGAAGGATCTGGAAGGCTGCAGCAAGGGGTCAGAGCCGGGAAGGACCTTTAGTTCTTGTTCTGCCTTTAGGATCCAAACTTAGAAAACAATGACCACCAAAAGTGACTTGATGATTACAATTTTTGACGGCTGCTAAGTTTAGCACTCAGGGTGGGGTAGGCATGATGACGTACCATGCGCAAACTCTTGACTTCCACCACCAGCCCAATCTTGTATCCTGGACCCTGTTTAACTCCTTCTGTCTCCACTTCCACCCCAAAAAGGGGTCCCCTCTTCTCAGGGACTTGTCATGGGAGAACAACTGAATAAAAACTTCCAACCCGAGGAGGGCTCAGAGATGAATGAGATCCCCATTCAGAATCCCATTAGTACCTAACACCTAAGCTAGAAAGGGCAATGTTTAAGCCAAAGGAATCAATCACTAATGGTGGAATTTCAGGCACTAGGGGTGGTTATAGGAGCTCCAAAAATCATCACCAGGATCAAACCATGCTCCACCCAAGTAGAAGGACATCTTCAATTTTTACCAAGGCCTTCCTGGGAAAAAAATCCTAAGATCTGCCCCACTTTCCAACACCTCCTCTTTCAGAACTTTGACATTACATAGTTTGGTAGAAAAAAAAAGCTCTCAATCTGCGCTAAAACAGTGCCTGGCACGTGGTGGGCACTCACTAAATATGTGTGGACTATATCAGCCCAGGCAGGGGCTCTACAGCTCACTCTTGCCACAGGTAAAGGACACGAAGGCCTCCGCAGAGTCCCAAGAGCACCAGGATCCACACCCTCCGACAGTCACCCTACATCAAGGCCTTCGCATTGTCATTTACCTGTCGGTCCTGGAGGATGCAATCGTTTCCGGGCAGAAAAGCCTTCCGAGCACATATACTTGGTCCTTTAAAGTTTAAGGAAATCTTTCAACATTATTTAGCTTCAACCCAACTGCTTCCAACCCTTAAAACCACTTCTATGACACCAAAACCCGGACCAGTCTAGGGATGGCATCCACGCAGCCCCCGCCCCGCCACCCCCGTCCCCGAGGCGGAGGCGCATATCATTAACCAATTATAGCGCTCTTTTCTGCTGAGCCAAGACGCGGTTTTAGATTGCTTCTCCACGCACAGGGTTTGCTTTGTTTGGTTTACAGGAGATGGTGTGCACACCACCTGGGTATTGTGCCTGCACTGTAAATTCCTTCTTGGGGGGAAAAAAGGTGTTTCTACCAAATCCATTGAATTTGCTAACCATTCATGACATGTGCATTATGTGCTTATGAGGCTTTTGTCGGTTTTGCTTGCGTTTGTTCCCCCATCTTCTAGGGCCAGCACCCCAATATTCCTTGGGACCCTCCTTCCGCCATGCTCAGCTCAGTGGTGAAACAGAACCCAGAACCAGGGCGGAAACGGGAGGAGAGAGATACACAGACAGATATCACGTCCCAATTTATTTGGGCCACCTTACGCCCTTTAGATAGGGGAGCCCATAATGCCCATTTCGCTTTGGCCAGTTTGAGGGGGGCTTTGGTCTCTTGTACCTAAAAACCCCACCTGACTACGGTGCAAGCACTGAGCTGGGTACGGAGGGTGATCTCAGAGTGACAAAGGGTCCCTATCCTTCAGGAGCTTCCCGGTCCAGCAGGCGACTAGACACAGACGGAAGTAACCAGGCCTGGCGCTCAGACCCTGCTAAGAGCCCTGATGGAACCAGGGCAACCGGCTCGCCGCCCACCTGAGCGTCCCGCGAGCAGGAGATGGGGTGTGAGGCCTCGCCCACTATTAACTCACTGTAGGAACAAACCGCCTGGGCCTCCATGTCCTCATCTGTAAAACAGGAACAAAAATGCCACATGACACCAGGCCGAGGCCATGGACGGGGGTGGCAGTGCCCGGGCCTCCCAGGGGAGGGTGGTCCTCACGACAGAGGACAGGCTGCCTCTGCGGCTACACCCAGACCAGTGCCCACAGGTCTGGAGGTCCCTTTCCCTTGGATAGGGGGGAGGGGGAGGGAAGGGAGTCTCCATGGAAACCGCTAGAGTGCATTGTCCCCTCCACAGAACCCCTAAAATAAGAGAAACTGAGGACGCTTCCAGTCCAAGCTTTTCCTGTCACATCCAGACGGGTCACATATTTGAAACTGGGGCCATTAGCCAGGAGGCCATTTGTGGGATGAGCCTCCCCAGCCACCGGGGTCTGCCCTCCATGCCGGCCTCCCCCCATTAAGCCAGGTGCCCTGGCCCGCCCTCCCCCTCCCAGGGGACAGCAGCACTCCAGGCAGCAGGGTCCAAAGCCAGCACCTCGGTGTGCCCAGCAGAAAGGTCAGGCTCATTCACAGCAGCTGCTCTCCTTAAAGGCTCTTGAGGTGTCTCTGCCATCCCCCGGGCTGCTGGGAGACCAGAGGCCAAGGGCCAGGGCCAGGCCAGGCCGTGGCCAATGCTCGGGACTGGCCTGCCTGTGGCAAGGGGTGACCAAGCCCGTCAGACCCGACAACCTGCCTTTCAACTCCCTACGTCCCTACAGCAACCCTGCCCCAGTTCCACAGCCAGGCACACTCCCGTGCAGCCCACGCACCTTCTGCACGAGAGGGGGAAAACGCAAAGCTCGAAAATGCATTATCTTTAGTCACCGTTCCATCCCGTCACCAACCATCACCAGCAGAACTGCTGGCCGCCAACGCCTTTGCGGGCATCCCCCTGCCTCTGCACTGGCACCCTCTCCTAAGACAGCATTCAGAAGCTCTGAATTACCAAAATCAATTACTCCAAGAAGGAACTCGGGCAGACAGGCACTAGAATAAAGACAGCAGATAATTCCCGCCGCCAGGTAATTGCTCCCCCGAGAATTTCAGATAATAAAAGAGGAATCTAAAAGAGAGCATTTTCCCCAGAAAGGAAGGAGAAGTATGTGCATTGATAAACAGAAAGCTCCTCTTTCCTGCTGTCTTCTCACTCCCTCCCTCTCTGCCTCCCTCCCTCCCTCTCTCTCCACAGGAAGAAACCACAGTAGGGCCGCAGGAATCCAAAGGCATCAGGGCAGGAGTCAGGTAGGACCACGTTCTGGGGGCCCAGGCTCAGGGACAGCACTGGGTTCTACAAGGACATTTTACTCTGTGTCCTTGCTTGGGCAGGGCCCCAGGGCTCCTGTTACACGCAGGCTCAGGGACACAGAATTCAGCAGTTAATCTGTCTCTGTTCCCCAAGTCCGTCTCATCCCCTCGGCAAGGCCAAAAGCTCTTTGAGAGCAGGTCTTTGGCTGTCATGCCCAGCCCTTCCTCGCCACCTAGCCCCAGACACCCACTTAAAGGACCTGCCAATTGATCCAGCAGCTGATGGAGGGACAGACCACAGATCTTCCTGGGGCCAGTTACAGAATCCTCTGGGCCTTGGTTTCCTTAATTGCAAAATGTGGAGATAGCATCAAACATTATATAGATGTTTACAATGCCAAGAGTGTCACAAAGGCATTCCAGTTTCAAGAAGAAATGTTCAAAGGTCACAGCTCTAGAGAGTTCTGGAGTAAAAAAAAGTTTAGCAGTTTTCTTTGCTGCAGGACATCTCAGTGCCTTAAAATTGTTCATGTGGATTGGTACTATACAAAACAGGCATAAAATATGCAGCCTTTCCCTACACTTCTTTTCTGCAAAGCATCTTACCAGGTTACCATTTCATGGAACACACTTGGGCTGACAATTGCTGCAGACAAGGCATAACAAGGATATAAGAAAGCACTGAAGGTTGCAGGGGAGGAAAATTTTGTGAAGGGCAGAGTGCTTGAGATCAGTTCTAAAAGAAGAAGAAAGGATTCTATGGGCAGAGACAGGGTAAGGGACATTCCAAGTAGTGGGAACTGCCTGACAGGAGGGCAGAGATGGAGAGCCCTGGGCACACTGGGTCTTGATTCTTATCTTGTGAAGGGGGGGTCAAGGCTGGAAAGTTTTGGGGTGAAGAACATGGAGAGTTTTTCTTAAGGTCCTTGGGTTAAACACATGGCTCACTTATGAGTATTTCGCATGTGCCAGGCACTGTTGGGGCACAATTCTTACCACCCTCTTGTGAAGCTGGTTCTCTTGTGTGCCTCCCTTTAAAGCCAAGGAAAAATAAAGTAGCCACTTCGATTCCTGCAGCTACTAGGTGGCAGGGCAGGCCAGGAAGCCCCGGCACCCCATTTCGAACCCATGCCTTTTTCGGCTCTGCTCCCCCACCCCAGAGCCGTGAGGAGCAGGCAAAAGCCAACACCACCACCGCCACCAATGCCATCAAGGTGTGCAGAAGAGCCGCTCACTTCTCACCACCTGAAACCTCCTCCTGTGCCTTGATTTTTTTTATTATTATTTATTTATATTCCACTGGGCAGCATGTCCCAAATATGTACACAGGTCATTTAGTTCTAAGTATTTAAAAGGAGTCCTGGGCAAGAAGGCGCCAAAACAGCAAGTTGGAAGCAAGAGACACGTGGCCAAACCCATCAACATCCTCAACAAGATTTATGTCTCCAAGCACGTGGCTGCCGCTTGATTTATGGGGTCCCTGGAGCTGTTCTAGGAAAGGGCGAAGCTCTCCGGGGAGAGCAGCATCATCATCCTCGAACGGCTCGGCGGTCATCTCGATCACGGCAGAGGCGGCACGGGGCCTCTTCCTGCCCTTGCACTGGAAAGGAAGCGAAACTGTTTGCCTTGATTCCATTAGGTAATTAACTAGACAATGCGGAGAGGAATTCCAGCAAGGATATAAATACTTAGGATCCCTGTGCCGGTTGGTGAGGAGGATGTCAACAACAAACAGGAACTCAGGGGAGAGGTGAGGGCAGCTGAGGTGGGTCCCCAGCTAAAAACAACAGTGGCCCAGGCGGTTTATAATTACAGGCTAAGCCGCATGCCAGGCCTGTGATAAGCACTTTACATTCATTACCTCACTGAAGCCTCAAAACATCTCGATGACAGTGATGTAGGCGGCACTATTATCCTCATTTGACAGATGAGGAAACTGAGGCGCGGGCAGTGAAATGACCTGCCCGAGGGCACACAATGGGAAGAGACAAACCCAGCTCTGATCCCAAACTCACATCTTCCTCCTCCATGTCCCTCTGCTTCCTCTCCAAATGCAGGACTGAGATAAAGGGGGCTCTAGGAATGTCCAGGACACATAGGGAAACTGAGGCAGGATCAGACCCCCCCCCTCCCCTTTCCCCAAGTAGCCTGACTGCCAGGCCCGGGGGCTCCCAGCTGACCTAGCTGCTCGGGAGCTCAGGAAAAGTGGTTTTGCAATTTTGTTTGCAGAAACCTGAGCAGCTGTCCCAGGACGGCTGTAGCCCCACTTCCTCTGGGGCTCTCTCAAACACCTGACACAAGCTCTTCTTTCTACACCAACTTGTGGCTTCTCCAAAGGCTGAGCCTGCTTGTCTGTAAAGGGGACCCTGGTGCTTCTCGGAAGGGAGGGAGGGAGGAGCAGAAGAAGCTCTGACTTGTTTGCGCCCCGCCTCTCCCCCACCCCGCCCCCCCCAGCGGGCCTGCTCCAGCAAACATTCACCATGCCTTACACAGCAGAGGCGAGCTCACAGGGCCACGTGGAGGCCAGGCGGAAGATAAATTTCAAGCACCTTAAAGAAATCTTTTTCTCTATTATCCCCTTTCTCTATTCCTCAAAGCAGCTCCTTTAAAAGCCCATGTTCAGAAACCTTTTTGTTTGGCTGACTTGAGACCCTGGGTGTCTGTCTCTACAAGAAAAATTAAGAACTAATTCATACAGTCTCTTTCATTCAGACCTTTCCCTACCCAGAACTGCCTTCACCAAAGGCAGTAAGTTCTGGAAAGGGGCATTGGCCAGAGTACCCCAAGACCCAAGACCCTTGGTAATAATAATGCAAATAATAGTGCAAATAGTAATACAAACAAAAACACATGCATTTCATGAATGTTTACAGTGTGCAGACACTGTACTATGTCTTCTCTCTCCATGTCTAACTTTAACCTAACAACAACCCTAGGAAATAGATATATTATTTTTCCCTAATTTATAGATGAGAATGCTAACGATCAGAGACGTGAGGAAACCTTGTCTAAGGTCAACCCGCTGGCAGGTGGAGCAGCCAGGACTCAAATCCAGGTCTGTTGGATGGACCCCAGACCACACAGCCCCCTTAGCCTCTCCGCTCTGCCAGGCTCCCCTGGGGATGGCAACAAGTTACCTGGTGCTTGCCCCAACTCCTACCGAGCCCAGGATTCAGCAGCCGTCGACAGACCCCTGTTCAGAACCTGAATCAACACCTAAATGCTCTCTCCACTCACAGAGAAATGCCCTCCACAGCCCCTGCCTTGAACATGCCATCTGGGGAGGATGGGGAAGGAGCTGACATCACCATCAAACAATGCTAACGAGTCGCAGGGGATGGAAAGAGATGGGCCCGGGACTGGCCGGCTGTGAAACCAGGTCTTCTAACGTGTCCTTCCTTTCACAAAGCCTGGATACAGCTGTACCTGCTCTCCTCTGCTCCCCCATCTGAATACTCAAGGACAGACTTGGAAGGGGAGGATTGAGAACAATGTCATTATAGAAAAGGACCCCTTATTCATCCCCTTCCCACCCCTCACCTGCTTAATCATGCTTGGTTTCTCTGTATTTATACTTCCACAGTCCCTCAGGAGGTAGCCCAGCAGCGAGGGGAGCAGAGCGCCCGACACCTCAGGCTGCGGAAGACCTGCGTTCAAACCCTGGCTCTGCCCTTCCCAGCTGGGAGACCTCAGGCGAGTCACTGCTCCTCTCGGAGAGGCTCCAGTTTTTCATCTGCAAAAAACAGAAATGACAGCAGGACCTCCGAGGTCTATTCTGAGAATCAAATGGGCAAATGCTTGGAAAGCCTCAAGCCCAGTGGCTGGCCCACAGGAAGGGCTCAGAAAGCGGGAGCTGCTAGGTATCATGATTACAGCCCAGAGAGGTCGTGCACCGTGCTCGGGGTCACACAGCCCACGTGAGACAGAGCAAGTGCTAACATGAGGTTCTGGCTCCGCTCCAGGCTCTTTCCTGACACACAGCCGCCCTCCTGGGAAGCTCTGAGACGGCACCGTCCACGTGCTATTCGTGCCCCAGCGGCTTCCCCAGGCCCACGGTTCACGGGCCAAGTACAAAGTCCCAACCAACAGGCTTGTTCTTACACACACACATCAAGCAGCTCGGAGTGAAAGTTCCCAAAGCCTGGCACCCTCCCCCATCCAGAGGTGAGTAGTGATCTCATCCCTGTGACTAAGCCCACGCCGACGCCGCCGGGAGCCCTCTCTGGGAACCCACAGGCTTGGCGCTGCCGGCCTGGCCGGGACGAGTCAAGGCTGCAAAGCTCAGATTCTCACAGAGCTGGGGAGCCCTGGCTCTTGGGGCCGAGGAGCAGGGTGGCTCTGAGGAGTGGGGTGCTGCTGCAGCCAAGGACCAAGAAGGGCCTGGAAATCCAGGTTCGGATCCCGGTTCTGCCGTGAGCTCGTCAGGAAGTTTTAGGCAAACCCAGGCCTCTGTCCACGCAATTCTAGAGTGGATGGATTGCACCAGAAGATTTCCAGTGGTCCGTCCAGCTCAGGTCTGGCTTAGTTCCTGTGCTGCCCACCAGGGCTCTGCCTAGCTGGGGAAGGAGCAGAGAGCTAACAAAGACACAGGTCAGGGGGCAACGGCCACTACACGTGCAGGTGAGGCCCGTGTCGCAGGGACGATGGGTGCAGGCTGCCTGGAGAAGCTAGGGCAGGACTGGGGGTCCTAGGTGGGGCGGGGCAGGGCGGGGCGGAGCTGGGAGGAAGAGAAAACCCATCCAGGTGGTCTGGGAGCTTGCCAGGGGCACGGCATCCGACACCCTGGACATCCCACAAAAGTTTCAGTGAACCAGCCCACAAGAGAAGGCCTCCCCCAGAACTTCAGCCGCTACTGCCTCCTTCCTCTGGCTTGATTCCTTCCGCCGTGGGGAAGACAGATGAAAAACAAGAAAAAGCCGAGAAACTCAGACACAGACTTTGCCCCCAAGAGGGCTCCTCCAGGAACGCAGGGGCAGCAGAAAATGGGCTGTTCCCTCCTCCACCGTGGTACGGGGTTCCAGGACAGGTGGGACGGACAGGGTGTCTTCTGAGTGTTTAAAACAATCTGCTCTACCAAACATCACAAAGTGACACCTGTAGCAAAGCCAGGGAGCACATCATTGCACTGTGCTGTTGATGAAGCAAAAAACTACCGTGCTCTGTAATCTTTGGTGGCTCCCTGTTGCCTGATGGCAGCATGTTCACAATCTTCATCGTGGCATTCGAGGTCCTCAATTTGGGGTCCCAGTGGTATTTTTCTGCTTCACTCGCATTACTGCCTTAGCCCCTCACCCCTGTCCCAGCCAGCTGCAGCCTCCCATGCTCCCCAACCCCACCAGGAGCCTTTGCAGCCGGGGCTGCAACTCGTCCTTAGTCTTCTTGCCACTCTTGCTGCTTTGCTCAAAAACCTACCCCTATTGTTTCAACCAAGCCCCTTCCCTCCTGTCGCCTGTTGATCTAATCCGGCTCCTCATTAAAGAACGCAGACCTGGCGGCTGGGGGGCGGAGGGCTCTGCCTCTAAGTCTCAGGCCAGGGACTGGGCACACGCCGCCCCACTCACCAAGCCGCGGCGCGACCTCTACCTACGTCAGCAGCTGCCGAGCCACCCAAGTGAGATAATGGAGCCAAAGGGCTCTGCACAGCATCAAGTGTGACACGAACTCAGGGGATTAGGATGTCTATTTTTAACTCCCCACATCCTGGCTGAAAAACAAATCCCTCACACACCCTCAGATCCCTATCAGGGGGGCCGACGGGGCCCTTTGGGAATTCTCTCCTCCCGGAAGCTCGCCAGCTTTGATGGCGTTCCCTCTGCCGGGAAGGCTCTGAGGTCCCTGCTCCGGCCCGGGCTGGCTTCCATCACGTCTGGCTGGGTCCCCACTGCCCCCAGCAAACAGCCATTTCCTGGTGGACTCAGTTGTCACACATTCTCCAGCCAGTGACAGCCAGACAGGGTCGCCAGAGATACTGGAAAGGGCCAGCAAAGATGCTGAGAAGGGTCCCTCAGTCATTTACTGACTCACTTACCCCACTTTCCCTCCCCTCCCCCCCCCACGAAGTGGGTCCTGCTCTCGGGTCACCCAGAGGGGTCAACCACGAGGCATCCGTGCTAGCATGCTTGGTCTAGGGGCAGGGCCAGGGTGGAGACAGGTAAACTGACAAGGCAGCAGTATGTAGGACATGCAGTGACAAAGGAATGATGGGAATATCTTGGGTATCTTAATAAAACCAGACAATCATCAGTCTCTCTCCCCTCGTCCAGTCCCCCCTGCATCCATCAGACCTTACTCCAAGATGGGTCTCTATAGGAATCAGCCACTGTGACCCACAAAGAGACCTCCTGCCTGGCCCACCTGCGCAGGTGTTGGCCAAATTCATAAAGATACTGCAGGTTCGTTCTACCTGGTCCCACCTTCCCCACCTGCCACTGCCTGAGTTCACTCTCATCAGATGATACTAGCAGGGAAAATGACACCGTCACAGAATTTAAAAGGAAAAAAAAAGTCCTCACTCTGAATGGGGAGCCTCCTCCTGGCCCCCACTCACAGCTCTGCGGGGGACGGGGAGGGGGTGAGTAGTCTCTTTCTGGCCAAGCATGCTCAGCCAAGTGTCTCTTCTCAGCGTCCTCAGCAGAAAGTCACAGGGGGACGGAGCGGGGACCAGGCTCTCTGTGGGAAGCACTTTACAAACCAGACAGTTTTATAGCAATGTTTTGTGCCTTAGTATATGTTCTTTGTCCTCACTTTTGCTCTTTCCCTTTTGGCCTGTGGCGCTCAGGCCCCCCTGAACTCAGGGACAGACGGTTTCCAGGGACTTTCTGACCACAAATAACTGTGCAACCCTAGAAAACTCATGTGACCCCTTCAGTGCCCCTAAGGTCCCGTCTGCAGGGGGCGCCCCCATCACAATCACAATAATCCCTTTACAAATGCTCTTAAGAATTCTAAAGTATCTGGTGAATTTGGGTCACTCTCACTGGAGACCTGAAGTTCGGCCTGCAGGTAGGGACCGACAAGGTGGTTTTTCTCCACCTGCTTCTAGGCCTGTCTGGCTTCGATGCCACAAAACCAGAGTAGACTTTATTAAACAGTGGACCGAGGATGGTCCAAAGGAGGCTGGGCCGTCTTTCTGCAAGCCCAAGGCCAGCCCCGAGCACAGGCTGGGCAGCCTTCGCTTAGATCGTGCTGGGGAGCGGGGTGCACGTAAAACGCGGAGCCGCAGCAGAGGAACCAAGCCGGGTTCAAAGCTGGCCCGACTCTGCAACACTTTATGAGCATTTACTAGACCAAGGAAGGGCCTTGCCGGCTCCACCCGCCGTGTGGGCGCTGAGATGACAGGAAGGGCCGGGCCCTTGGCCTGGAGAGGGGCAGAGCCCACCGTGGGAGAGAGGCCAGCCAGCGACGCAGTGCAAAGCAGGTGGATGACAGAAAGAGCCACAAGCCAGGACCTCGCGGGGGATGAGACCAAAGGGAGGTGGCATTTGTGGTGGACCCAGAGGCACAGGAAGAATTTGGGCAGTGAAGCAGTGGCAAAGAGAGAAGGGCATTCTGGAAGTCACAGGCAGAGGCGGGAAACACGAAGGCTGAGGAGCAGAGGAAGGAGCAGGGAGGAGAGTGGGAGCCAGCCGGGGTCCTCGCTGGCCAGGCCAGGACGCACAGGTCTGGTCCTGCGGTGGCTAACAGAGAGCCGCTCACATGACAGAGGGCGAGGGGAGCAGAGGGCAGTGGCCAGCAGCGGCTGTGGCCTCCCAAGGCCGTTTCAGGAAGCCGGGCTGCTGGGCGCCCACCCTGGGCATGGGGAACGGGCAGCTCCCCACGCCGGCCCCCAGCCAGCTCCTAGCCCCAGGGAGAGGTTACAGCCATTCCGGTCCGGTTCAGGGAAGGCCGAGGAAGCCCACGGGAGAGATATGTGGTGGCTTCGGAGGGAGACAAGAGCCCCTTACACATTCCCCTGGTCTCTTGGCCAAGGCTACCCAGGGCTGGAAGGGGCTCCGGCTGGGTTGGTCCAAGAGCCCCCCTCTCCTTTTGGGCTCCTGTCCATAACCCCCAGACATTGCCACTGTCAGCCTCTTGCAGTGCTCAGAATGCAAAATACTGTTTAATCCTGAGGTAAGCACCTCACCCCACCCTGGGCTTCCCTGCTACCTGCCCCCACTTCCAGGTGTCCCAGCCCTGCGAGATGCTGAGCCCATATGGGCCCTTCTGGCTGCTTTTATAACAATTCCCATGCAGCACCCTGCCCTCCAGCCCAGCCCAACCCCTCACTCATGCCCTGAGCCCATCATGGACACCCTCTCCCCAGAAATGCAGACAAAAGTACAACTGGTGAATGTCAAGGTTGGAAAGAACCTCAGCGATCTAGCCAAACAGCCCCACCTCTGTTCCCTTTATGAACGAGGAAACTGAAGTTTTAGGTGACCAGCCCTGCCCAGGATCACAAAGTCCAATCGTGACCCAGGTCCTTAAGCTTCCAGATGAGGCCCTGGCAGCAAAGCCACAACCAGGTGGGGCAGAAAAACACGGAGGTGTGAAACACAGTGCAGAAAAGGCCTCTGCTTATTGTTAGGAGACCTGGGTTCAAGTCCTGACTCTACCACCATTCCCCTCGGCAAACACATACACATTAGAGCTTTGGACATGTCACTGTAGTTTCTTGGACTCCAGTGTCCTCTTCCATAAAATAGGTGTTTAACAATTCCATGCTTTCAGCAGGACCAGGCGGAATAAAGGCAGAACAAGCACTCCGTCCACAGCACGGCTGGCAGGCCGGAACTGTGACGCTGCTGAGGTCTCTGCAGGAGATGCCTTTACCCTGTGCGCTCCCACAGTCAGCCCAGCCCAGCCGGCCCCAGGACAGACGTGTGCCCAGAGCTGCCCAGGGCCCGGCAGAGCGGCCCTCCTGGGGGTGGATGGAGACTGGAAACACAGACGCACACAGAACAGAACCCCCCCCCCCCCCCGCCCCAGCGATGCAGGCCCAGCACCTCCTGGCTGGGAGGGTCAGAGGCCATTGGAGGAGGAAGGTGTGTTTTGGGGGGACAAGGAAGATTCCTGCCCACCTCTCCAGGGTCCCCATCACGCTGGCTGAGAGACCTGGGCACAAGGGCCTCATCCATGGTACACCAGTCCTTCTGGAAAGCAGAAGCCAGAGGTCTGGGTTTGGGGGTGGGGGTGGGCACAGGCCCGTCCCCATGCACATCGATGTGTGGCAAGAGAAGTTTCACCAGGGCTCCTCTGTCCACCACGGGCCTTTGCCCCATGACCCCTGACATCCACCCAGGGGGCTCCCACAGCCCGTCACAGACAAGAATCACTCTCCAGAGCGGGTGTAACAACCTGCCCGTTTTACAGCTGGGAGGAGGCCTCAGAAAGGAAAAGTAACTAGCTCAAGACTTAAATTCAGATCTCTTGAAACCCATAGCCCAGATTCTCTTCCTAAGAGTACCTTGGAGCTATGGTTCTCAAACTGTGGCATGCAGTGGAACAGCCTGGAGAGGTTTATTTTATTTTATTATTATTTTTTTCATGCTCTGATTTTCCAATTAGGCCTGTGGAATTTTTTAAAGTGCAGATCCCTAAGGCTGGAGTAGAGATGAAGAATCTGCACTTTAACAGGTGCTCCAGGTGCTTGCGACAAAATCATCGCCAGCCAGCACACACCACAGCCCCAGGCACCCGCACACACACACCTGCCTGCATGCAAGCGTAGTAACAATTAGAAGCATGTCCCTTAACCTCTGTGAACCGTCTCTTTATATGCAAAATGAAGATAAGAAAAGTATCAACCTCATGGGTTTGTCTTAAGGATACAATGAAATAACACTGGTAAAAGCCCTGGGCCCAGGGCCTGGCATATAATAAACACTCAATAAATGGTGCTAGGATCGTTAACCTGAACTCAGTGCCAGTGTGCTGAATGCCCGGCACCAGGAGACTCCAGTGAATAATTAAGCCAGTAAGAGATGCCTGAAGGGTTGAACTAGAACCAGTGGGTAGAAGTCACAGGGACACCGATTTCTGCTCCAAACAGGGACAAACAGGGAGTTGCCCAATCATGAAACTGGCCACCTAGTGAGTTCACCTTCACCAGAGGATTCTAAAAAGGCTAGATGTTCACCAGGCGGGGATGCAGCACCAGGAAGAAAGAATGGGGAGCGGGTGGCCCAGATGATCTTGAAGGTGACTTGGGGCCAGATCTGCAGGTCAACCCCTTTCCCCATCATGCTGGTTAATGCCTCTCCTTCCTATTTACAATAGTTACCTCCAGGCAACGAAAGGGGGTGGGGAAAGGGGGAAAGGTCAGGATAAACAGAAGCCTGGTACTTTCTGAATAGGTGATGGCAGGGAAGGGGATGTGTGGGGCCCTCTCGAATCTGGGGCTACACACCCATTGAATTGTATGTCCTTGTGGGTGTGTGCTTTGCACACTTTTCTCAAAAGGGCTGATTGATTAAGAGGGGCTGGTCCTAGAGAGACAGAGAAAGAAGGGGAGAGAGGGGGAAGAAAGTGGGGCTGGTCTTTACCAACTTTTGAGAGGAGGGGAAACTGAGGCACAAGAGTGCTGGATCCCTCAGACAGCAGACACAAGCTCCAGGATGCAGACTGGCTGCTCAAAGCTCTTGTTGCCCTGTGAGCCAGGTGCTTTCCACACCTTACCCCACAAAAGCCTCACTACAGCCCCTTGGGATGGGACCTTTGAGCTCAGAGAGGTTAGGAAACCTGCCCAAGGATACACAGCCAGTGAGCAGTGGGGACTGAAGTTTGAACCCAGGTTCTCTGTGCTCCAGAGCTGAGTGTTTGGTTGAGTTTTTAACTCTTAGAATAGTGTCTTAGGTTAAGAAAATACAGGCGTTGACATCCACAGGAATAATGTTAAAGATTATGATCATCAGTGACAAGCTACCTACTCACCCACTCACAATCAAAATTAAGGTAGAATATCCCCCCTAAATAGCAGAAGGGGGCAGATGGAGAGGAGGGGAGTTTCCCTACAACTCACACCAGATAACACAAAAAGAGTGGACCATCCAGAAACCAGAAAACCCCACAATCATTCCCACCGGGCTGGGAATTGGAACTTAGGTGTCTGTGGTCCCTGTTCTCACTTTGCCTAGTTCAAGGTATTTTCATGGAGTGTGGAATTCAAAGCAGCCCAGGAAGCAGAAAAGAGACCTCACGACCTGGCCTCCCTGATAACTGAGGACTGGTGACGACTGAGCAAAAAACACCCAAAACTTGAGTGCCCCTGGGGGTGCCTGGCTCTGGGCAGAGGGTCGGCTGCTCTATCCCCGACCCCAAGGGAGAGCCGAGGAGGGTCTGGAGTAGGCTGGAGACACCCCCCCCCCAAGGAGTCAGCCGCCTGCAGGGCCCAGCTGGGGGCGCCTTCCTCGTGACACCCCTGCTGTCCTCTCCCAAGGTCCCAGCGCCAGTCAGCCCTGGGTCCTGGTTGCTGCAGATGTAGGCAGGGCGCACAGTAAAGTTTAAAGGGTCAACGCACGGCGCAAAGATCCTTGCGGGAGGGGTCGGTAGGGTGAAAACAGGGTACTTAAAGCGAAGTCGCGGCCTGTTCCTCGGTCCCAAACCCCAGTGCCTCGCATCAGGGCCCGCGATCCTCTCAAAACCCGATCCCGCTCGGATCCCCGCAAGCCCCCGGGGCCCCCGCAACCTGGCCCGCGGCCCCGGCTCTTACCTCTACGCGCCGGCCGGGCCGCTGGGCGCTGCCATCCCGAAGGCGCCGGAGCCCGAGCGGCCCAGGGCCGGGGTCGCGAAGTGGCGGAGTCGCGGGGTCGCCGGGCGGCTGCAGGAAAGTTTCCGTCGCGCCGGCCGGGCCGAGCGGAGCGGAGCCGGCCGCGCGGGCGGCGGGCCAGGCAGGAGCGCGCTCCGGCCGGCTCCGCACCTCCCCCGGCGCCGCCGCTCTCCGGCTCCCGGGCTCCGCGGCCACTCGGCCGGCCCAGCCCTGCCAATCGCAGGCCCCGCCGCCCGCAGCTCCGCCCGCGCGGCCCGGACCGAGGGGGCGGGGAGGGGCGGGGCGGGGGCGCACCTGTTTGGCCGGTCGACCCCACCACCATCACCCCGCCCAGGCCGCGCTGGGCAGGACCGGCCCCCTGCGCGCCCCGCACGCCGCCGCCCCGCTTTGGCCCGGGATCGGGGCCCAGCTCCCCTCCTCCCCTTCCCGGGGTGCCGGCCCCCAGGAGTTCAAAGATAAAACCCCGTTTTAGTCCCAGGGCTCTGGGGGTCCGGGAGCGAGGGGTGGGACGCGACTTTGCTTCTCTCTCCCCTCTCCGCCCTACGGCGCCCGGCTCCGCAAGGGGCTCCGCGCGTCTGCTGGCCCCTTCGTCTTTCCCGTGCTCCCTGCCCGGATCTCCGGAGCGCAGGGGCCGAGCACTGATGCGGGACCAGATTCGGAAGAGGACGATGGCGCGGGGCGTCACGGGGAAGACACCTAGGACCCCCACCAATGTAAATTCCCGAGGACCCCAGCTGGCTCGGGCGAACCTCAAGCGAAAGCTCGCGACCCGCTTCAGCTGGCCCCCAGCTTCTCTCGGGGACACAGCAAATAATAAAGCTTGACGATTTTATTGTCCCATTTTCCAGATAGGAGCACTGAGGCCAGAGGGGAGCGAAGGTTTTTCGGATCGTAGTGGAAGGACCGCGCGAGCTTTTCAAACTAAAAGCGAGTCTGCAGGGAGCGCCTGGCTTCCGTCCCCGGCCCTGTGCCCCTGCCTGGGTTCGTCCCGCCTGGGCCGCGGCCGCCGCGCTGGGGTCGGGAGGAGACGGAGGCCCCGGCAAGTGCCCGGGAGAGCGAGGGCACGCGGGCCGCGCCCGCCTTACCTCGGCAGCAGAGCGTGTCCTCGCAGAGCGCGCCGGCTGGAGGCCCCAGGAGGGGCAGGGAGGCCCAGGCCAGGGCACGGGAGGCCCCGCCGCCGCCGCCGGCTCCCATCCCGGACGGCCTCGGCCGCGCCTCTGCCCGCGGGCCTTCCACCCTCCGCGGCACCCGGGGGGCCGCGCTGTGCCCGCGGCCTTGGGGAGCAGTCCTGGGCCAGGCCCGGGGCGCGGGGCAAGCAGGGCTCCCGGGCTCCCTGGGCTGTCCCGGCTCCGGCTCCCCCGGCGGCCGCCCGGGCTCCTGGCGGACGCAGGGCGCGCTCGGCAGGGCGCTATTTTTAGCGAGAGCTGCTCTCCCAGTCGGACAGACAGAACCAGTTAATTCGGCCACTGGAGAAGGGCCTGCATGGGGAGCTCCCCGGAACGGCAGCCGCAACTCTGCTGAAAGCTGATCCTTCGCATTCCTGCCTCTCGAGGCGGCAGGGCGGGAGGACGCCTCTAATTCCAGGGGGAGGCGGGCGTCCTCTCTGAAGGCAGCACGTGGGCCCCACTGCTCGCCCCGGACGGGGCTCTTTAAATCGGCTCCGAGACCTGGCGGGGCATCTTCAATCTGACCCCCGCCTCAGACGGTGTCCGGTAGAATGCCCACCTACAGTCCCACCTTCCTACTGCTTTCTGGCACTGGGAAGAGCCTTCCAGAAATGGGATCTGGGCTCTGGCACGCGCCAGAGGCTGGCACGCAGTCGTCGCCCAGGAGCTACTTGTTAAAGGGAGGCAGGAAGGAGTGAAAATCGGATACCAGGGGCGGTGGACGTCTCCAGCGCCCGAGCAATATGCAGTGAGTGCACAGGGTGGCGTTGAAATCCGACGGAACCCCTAGTCCAACACTTTCCAGCTGTGTGACCCTGGCAAGTCATCTCACCTCTGTGCCTCCGTTTCCTCTTCCGCAAAAGGGAGTGTTAGGACCCCAAGAGATGGTATGTGAGAAATCCTTTTGTAAGCAAAAGCCACGCATGGATGTTCATGGCGGGTGATGAGAGGGGTGGGACGTTGAGTATGGACGTGGGTCTGCTCTCAGGAAGTCACCAGCTCTTCTAATTCAAGGCAACAGGTGCTGCTAAGGACCTGCAAAGGGACAACCCAGCTGTGCGGTATTGGCCTAAGGACAGATAACTAGGCCCATGGGCTAGAGTAGAGGCTGCAAAAATAAACCCACACATGTATGGATGCTTGATATGTAGCCAAGGTGGCACTGCAGGGCAGAGGGGGAAGGGTGGACTTTCTCATAAACAGTCCTGGAGTGACTGGATGTCCATATTTAGGAAAAAAATGAGATGGAATCCCTACCTCACACCATGCAGAAAAGATCAATTCCAGGTGTACTGAAAATATAAACACAAAAAAACTCTCAATAGGAAAAGATGTCTTTTTTTTTTTTTTTTTTTTTGAGAAGGATCTCTCTCTCCATTGCCCAGGCTGGAGTGCAGTGGCACAATCATAGCTTGCTGTAATCTCAAACTCCTAGGCTCAAGCCACACTCCCACATCAGCCTCCCAGGTAGCTAGGGCTACAGATGTGCACCACCATGCTTGGAGAATTGTTTTACATTTTGGTAGAGATGGGGAGTCTCGCTATATTGCCCAGGCTTGAACTTCTGGGCTCAAGCAATCCTCCCACCTTGGCCTCCCAAAGTGCTGGAATTACAGGTGTGAACCATGCACCCAGCCAAGGGTGTCTTAAAGATAACTCAAAAAGCACAAACCACCAAGAAAAAGATTGATACAGTTAATTAAAATGTAAAAACTTCTGTTTATCCAAAGAAGGTATTTACAATACAGTATCCAAAATGTACAAAGGCCTTCTACAAACCAATTTTCAAAGAAACAATGGGAAGTTGGGCAAAATATATGAACAGGCAATTCGCAGACCTCAAAAATGTGTAAAAATAGTCGGCCTTATTAGTAAGGAGAGAAATGTAAAATAAAACCCCAGGAAAGTGCCGCTTCACACCTGTCAGATTGGCACAAAACCAAAGTGGGGCAGAAGTCTGGAGCATGGAGAACTTTCATACGCTGCTGGCAGGAGGGGAGATGGGTGCAGAAGCCACTCTGGAAAGCAATTTGGCAGCATCTAGAAATGCTGAAGCTGCACATACCCCCGTGACCCAGAGTCTTCTCTTTGGGGACACACCTAGAGAAAGCCTTGCTCGTTACAACAGTGTTTGCACTGGTAAGGAATCTGAAACAGCATCAACGTCCATCGGTAGAAGATTGCAAAACTGAACTGTGGAACGGTCAGTGAGATTCTATACTGCAGGAAAATGAATGACTACATTTGTTATGTACCTCAAATCTCCAATGGGGGAGGGAGAGCATGTTGCACAAGATCAAATTGTATAATATCATTCATCTAGATTTTTAAAACATGCAAAACAAAATATCATGCATTGCATAGGAATGTGCAGATGTGGTAAAATTACAGAGAATTCGGGGAGTGATGAATACACCATTCAGCAAAGTGCTTACTTCTGGGGGGTAGAGGAAGATGCTCGATGAAGTGGGAGGAAGGGGCTTCACCCATCTCAGTAAAATTTTATTTCTTGATCAGGGCAGGAGGTACACGGTATTTGTCTTATCCTTCATAACCTTTTTATTAAGGTACAGAACAAGTGTGGTGGGAGGCCACGTAAAATCCAGGCCTGCTCTGAACTTCGATTTCCTTATTTTAATGGTGCGGCTATCGTGTCTGGGAAGTGCTCAGCACAAAGTCTGGCTCACAGTGAAGTGCTCAGTGCCCCCCCACCTAAGCACCACCTTGCAACCAGGTCTCCCAACCCCCCACGCTCTATGACACCCCGCCCCGTGCATTTGCACACACTGTCTGCTCATCCAAGAATGCCCGCCCTCCCTATCTCTGCCAGACCAGCGCCTGTTTCTCCTGTTACAGTCCAGCTCGGACATTCCAGCCCATGGGAAGCAGAGGGTTCCCACAGCGCCTGCCCACTCTACTGTCCATACTTATCACATTGTGGATTGTTGCACCTAGATATATGCATCTGTCTCCTGGAGCACTTTATGAGCCCCTCCAGGTCACAAAGCTTGTCCGAGTCACCACTGCAAACCCACCACCTACACAAGGCCCAGCTTCAGGAAGGCTTGTCTGATGAATAGTAGGGCTGAGTGGACCCACATACTCAGAAACCAGAAGGGGGCATCCCAGACTGTCCAAAGGAAACAAATCCACCACCTGACAGATTGACCACTTGATCTTCATTTGCTCTTGACAGTGACCTTCTGAGTCACAGCGTGCTGTGTTCACATCCAGGCTGAGCCGCTTGCCAGCTATGCCACCCTGGGTATGCTCCTACATCCCTCCGAGCCTGTTTCTGGGTCTGCACAACTGGCGTGTGACGAGGGCTTATCGCAAGGGGTCATTATGAGGCTCCAATGAGATCATAGTGGAAAAATGCATGGTCCCGTTCTGGGTACAGGTAGCAATTATGTGACTACTGGTCAGGAGGAAGATGTTTGCTTTGTAGATGAGGGTGGAAGGAATTGGGTTGGGTTACTATGAATGTGGGAGGCTGATCAAAAATTCCAGGGGTGTTTTCCAGTTGTGAACAAAAGCGTGCACCTGGAGGCTGGCCAAGGAGATGGGAGGGTCAATAGTGTGCTCCAGATTAGTGCTCCCGGGGCTCCGTCCTCCTGTCCGTGGTCCCCCTCCACCGCCCCAGGTGAGGGGCTGTGCAGCATTTCAGAACCACAGACCCTCCTCTCTGTCTCCCCACGTCCGCTCTGGCTCCTTCCAGTCTGTTCTCACACGTAGTCCAGGGATCCCAATCTGGACCCATCTTTTCCTTGTCAGCTTCCATCTGTAAGGGCGACAGAGCCTGCAGCACCTTCCCCAAGGGACGCGTCTGAAGTGATTTACCAAATGCATCGTCTGCACTATGTATGCAAAATCCACACATGTCGGCTTGTCGGGAGCTTCCATCAAGCAACGTACAGGATAGCAAATTGCTCATGGCTCAGACTCTAGGCAATGAATTGGCCAATGTTTCATGTTGTACAAACAAATGGATATATGGAGTTGACAGGCTATATGGTCACTGGAAAAGAACAGCACTGTGTGCTTCAATAGTCCCGATGAGACTTTCTGAGCTCATGAGCCAATCCTCTTTGATGCAGATCTCTCTGGACAACGTAATGTTATCCTGGTGACATGGACATTAGCTACTGATGGCTCTTTGTGCCATGCAAACAGCCACGCCAGGCATGAAGCCCACCACGCTTAATTAAGGGCTGTCATCATTCTTAATGGCTCTCAGGAAGGTCCCCAGTGACGTGCTTGTTGGTAAAACCAAAGGATATTTTTCCATCTTCATCTCACCTGACATCTTGGCAATACTTAACCCCATAGACACTTCCGCTCCGTTCCGTCTTACCGTACTCTCCCAGTTGGTCTCCTACTTCTCTGGTCACTTCTTCCCCTCCTTGGCTGACCACATTTGACTCTACTGAGCTGCGGAAGTTGGAGTTTGAGACTGTCTGAGTCTCTCTTATCCTTTTAGATTCTCTCCACAGGCAACTTCTACTGCTCAGGCCATGGCTCCAACCACTGTCCTTGTGCAGGTGACTCCCAGGTGTTTATCCTCAACCCAGTCCAGGCACTGTGGCCTCTTGCCTGGACTCAGGTAAGAACTGAGCTGGTTCCCAGCATCTACCTCGCCCCTCTCCCCTAAGTCCCTATTGGTTTGTCCTCATTAAAGCACAGATCCAATCCTATCACTCCCCCTTCTGCTTAAAAGCTTCCAAAGGGCCGGGCACAGTGGCTCACGCCTGTAATCCTGGCACTTTGGGAGGCCGAGGCAGGCAGATCGCTCAAGGTCAGGAGTTCAAGATCAGCCTGAGCAAGAGTGAGACCCCGTCTCTATTATAAATAGAAAGAAATTAATTGGACAACTAAAAATATATAGAAAAAATTAGCCGGGCATGGTGGCACATGCCTGTAGTCCCAGCTACTCTGGAGGCTGAGGCAGAAGGATCGCTTGAGCCCAGGAGTTTGAGGTTGCTGTGAGCTAGGCTGACGCCACGGCACTCTAGCCCAGGCAACACAGAGAGACTCTGACTCAAAAAAAAAGCTTCCAGCCGGGCGTGGTGGCTCAGGCCTGTAATCCTAGCACTTTGGGAGGCCGAGGCGGGCGGATTGCTCAAGGTCAGGAGTTCGAAACCAGCCTGAGCGAGACCCCGTCTCTACCAAAAATAGAAATAAATTATTTGACCAACTAAAAATATATATACAAAAAATTAGCCGGGCATGGTGGCGCATGCCTGTAGTCCCAGCTACTCGGGAGGCTGAGGCAGTAGGATCGCTGAGCCCCGGAGATTGAGGTTGCTGTGAGCCAGGCTAATGCCACGGCACTCACTCTAGCCTGGGCAACAAAGTGAGACTCTGTCTCAAAAAAAAATAAAAAATAAAAAAAATAAAAAAAAAAAAGCTTCCAAAGGCTTCTTGTTGCCTCATGTGACCTACCAGGCCCTGGGTGGCCACTGCCCACCTGTCCAGCCTCATTTCTTGCCATCTTCCCCCTCTGTCTCTGCCTTTAGCCACTTCAGCCAATGTCCACGTCCCTAAATATGCAATGTTCTTCCCAAGACGCAGCCTCTGCACAGCAGGTTCCCCTCTCCAGAGCACTTTCCTCTGGCCCCTCCTCTGTGAGGCCAAGTTAGCCTCTTCCGATGGAAGCTTAATGGCATTCCTAGGGGAAGCCTTCCCTAGCCTCCCACACTACGCACCGTGGCCAGAGCCACTTTCCTCCATGGCCGTAATCACAGTGGTTGGCTGTGCCTTCACTGTGTGATCACTGGGTGCACGTGTCCCGCTCTCAGGGGCTGGGCGTCCCTGGGCACAGGGATCACGCCTAGCTTTCCTCGGGGCTGCACCTCCTCCCAGCCCCAGCAAGGGCCCCCACAAACAGCAGGTGCTCAGTGAATGTTTGTCGAATGAATGAGTGAATCCCGTCTGCTTGTACACCCGCATTGATAGGCTCTTTTTATAATGATAACAGTTGGTCACTGTTAGTTGCCAGAAATTTCTAAACATCTATGTCCATTGATGTGTATGCAAGCTTGAATGCTTTGCCAGGTGCTTTGTGTGTTCTCTCATTTAATTCCCATGACCACCTCTAAGAAGGTTCTAGCATTATCTATTTCCATTTGACAGATGAGGAAACTGAGGCTCAGAGAGTTTAAGCAACTCGAGTAAGGTCACACAGCATGTAAATGGCAGAGCCTGTACTCAAACCATGTCTGCTTGATTCCAAATCCTGGGCTTTGTAACCACACCACCTTTTCCATGCATACGTTTTACAGTCATATAAACTGACCAATAACGTAGTCGCCTACTGGGGGGGAGGGCCTTACTTGAGGATGGAAGTGAGACTCAAAACCACACCACTGAAGACCCAGGCCCACAGGAGTCCTGGAGCAGGGATGGCAGGGATGGTGGGGGAGGAGAGAGGAGCTGTGATGCGGTGTGCGTGTGGGGCAGTGACGGTCACGGAGAATAAATAGTAGAAACATACAGGCCTCGCTCATGCCTCTGGGGCTTTGAGAATCCGACACCCAGAGCGGGTGAGGCTGGTGCAGACCCCGTGCTGAGAGGAAGGACCAGGCGGACAGCTGGACGGACGGCTCTGCTCCCCAGGGGGACTGTTTTGAGGGGGTGCAGCCCTGAGTCTAATGGGTCCTGGATGCTCTGATTCCACCTTTGCAGTTTCCCTCCCCCCCCCCCCCGCACTGTCCATGGAGTCCTCAAGTGCCTAAGTCAATGTCAAAGCCCCCCTCCCCCCTCTGTGCAAGGCTCCGGGCTGGGCGTGAGGACACAGACAAACAGAACAGTGAGCCGCTCGCAGGTGCAGTGGGAAGAGACGGGTGACAATGCCACCAGGGGCCATGGGACACCGCTGTGTGCTGCCCCTGGCCACATGCAGGATGGTCCCAGTGTGTCCCTGAGCACAGCTGGCAACTGCCAAGGTGAGGGTGCAGGTGGGCGGCCGTGAAGCCCTGATGCCAGGCCGGGGCGGGGCAGGAGGGGTGGCTCCAGGAACACTTCCAAGGAGATGACCTCGGAGTGTGTCTATAAGGAGGAGGGAGAGAGAAGTTAGCCAGGCAGAGAGGAAACGGCCCATGCAAAAGCACGGTAGCATGAACCGGCCCCGCGCTCCGGGAACTCCAGTCAAGCGTGATTGGAGCATCAGGCGTGAGGGAAGCAGCCGTGAGCAGGGTGGGAAAAGAGGCAGGGCTGGGTCAAGGGGTTCCTAAATGCCATGCACAGGAGCTTGGACTTTGGGGGGCCACTTGGGGGGACATAGCCAACTCCTGTGTTTTCTAAAAATCCCTCCATCTGGAAGAGGTGGACGGATTTGAAGGGAGCAGACTGGAAACTAGCAAGAGCATAATCTGGGGAGGGACCGGGAGGTGAGGAAGGGAGGACAGACAGCTGGGGGTGGTGGTGGGGTGGCTGGAAGGAAGAAGAGAGACCGAGCCAAGGCTCACGCTGGGAGCCTTGGCTCCTCCTAACACTCTGGGAGGCCAAGGCAGGAGGATCACTTGACCTCAGGAGTTCTAGACTGGCCTGAGCAAGAGCGAGACCCCCTCTCTACTAAAGATAGCAAAATTAGCCTTGTGTGGTGGTACACACCTATAGTCCCGCCTAGTCAGGAGGCTGAAGCAGGAGGCAGGAGGATCGCTTGAGTCCATGAGTTTGAGGTTGCTGTGAGCTATGATGACGACACTGCACTATAGCCAGGTGACAGAGTGAGACTCTGTCTCAAAAAAAAAAAAAAAAAAAAAAAAAAGGCCGGGCGCGGTGGCTCACGCCTATAATCCTAGCACTCTGGGAGGCCGAGGCGGGAGGATTGCTCGAGGTCAGGAGTTCGAAACCAGCCTGAGCAAGAGCGAGACCTGTCTCTACTATAAATAGGAAGAAATTAATCGGCCAAGTAATACATATAGAAAAAATTAGCCGGGCATGGTGGCACATGCCTGTAGTCCCAGCTACTCGGGAGGCTGAGGCAGGAGGATCGCTTGAGCCCAGGAGTTTGAGGTTGCTGTGAGCTAGGCTGACGCCATGGCACTCACTCTAGCCAGGGCAACAGAGTGAGAGACTGTTTCAAAAAAAAAAAAAAAGAAGGAATATGAGAGATTGGATGGTTGCTGGAGGGGAATGTTTTGGGCCTGAGGTGGTGAGTACTGGGGATGTGCCACCCAGATCCCCCCAAAATCCCCAAATAAAGGACTCCCTCCCCCAGGTGTGGGGAGGCTGCTGGAAGAAGTCCCTCAGCGGTCAGCTTCTTGGGGGCTGCCTCTGTGGAAGAGAGGGGTCACCTCCTTCCTGGTGTGCCCTACATCCAGTGACTGACCAACCCAGGGACATAAAGGCCCATGGCACTAGTCAGGACAGCTCAGATGGGCCACCCCAGCCATAGGCACAGAGGGGCTGAGACCCTGGCTTCCTGCACAACAGCTCCACTCCCTCCCCAAGCGAGCGCAGCCCCCGCTGACCCTCCTGCACTCTAACACATCTCAGCCCTGCTTCCTGGGGAACCCGGTTGGCAACAGGGAGGACAGCAACAGGGAGGACGGGAGGCACTTGCTACAGGTCCCAGCTGGTGGGGATGACCCGGCAGAAAGTGTGACTTTGAAGCTGCCAGTGAGAGAGGCCAGCAGTACCCAAGGGGCAGGCAAGGTCCTGGGAGGGTGGAGATGTTGTTTGTCTTGAGACAGAAGCAGAAGTTGGAGATAACTTGGGGTCGGGATGAGGTCAGGAAACGGGAGGACTCAGGGTCTTAAGGTTTTGTTTTGTTTTGTTTTCCTATGCAGCCAGAAGTAAGGTTGGCTGCTGGGAGAGGGGTAGGTATGAAAACAATTACCTAAGAAAGTAATCACTACAGTGTGTGATGATTATAGCCACAGCAGGGGTAAGGAGTGCAGGGCCTCAACAGGTGGCTAGGAGTTGGTCAGGCTGTGTGCCCATAGGGGAAAGTCATCCCAGGCAGGAAGCCCAGCTGGGGAGGATGTGAGGGGTTGGGGGTAGGATTGCCAGATGAAATACAAGATGTCTAGTTAAATGTAAATTTTATATAAACAATGAGTACTTTTTTAGTATAAGTATATCCCATGTAATATTTGGGATATACTTATACTAAAAATTATCCATTGTTAACCTCTTCCCCTTCTGGTCCCATCCTGCCACCAGCCTCATCCACCAGTGGGTCCCCCACACTCTGGCTCAGGTACTTCTCAGATCCCATCCTATCCCTCCAGTGGCTCCCCATGGTCCAAACTCTCAACTGATTCTTACCACTGAGTTTAAGAAAAAAAAATTTTTTAAGCCCCAAGCCCTCAATTGGTCATTTCTCCATTTCCCAACCTTCAGCCACCCTCTCGACTCATCATCCAGCCTCGAACACCCCCCTTGACTCTCCTGCCTCTGGGATTTTTGCTCAAGCTGTTCCTCTCTCCCTACCATGCCCTCTCCCCAAGTCCACTCCTCCAGGAAGCCCCCTGGGTCTAGAGCCCTGCGGGTGGGCGGACACGGTCATCACCCCGGGCCAGTAGCAGCAGCCCAGCGCCACTTCACTTCTCTGAGCCTCCACTTCCCTGGCTTTAAAATGGGCACAATAACTGCCTGTCTCGCCGGGCTGCTGAGGGAATGAGAGACTGTGTAGGAAGCATCAGACACACTCCTGAACGTTGGCCCTCTCCCTGCCTGCCACCCAGAGGGCATGAAGGCGCGTTGGCTGACCTGAACTGACTCAAAAGTCCCGAGCTTTTACGGTTTAACTTGTTTCTCAGGATTACCGTGCCCGACAGTGGAACTTGGGCAAATTCAATTTCCCCTATTAGGATGATCTGAAAAGAGATGATTAATGAGGCCACCGCAATTCTGATTGTGTAATAGGTTTCTCCCCCGGTTGACAAGGGGCCAAACCAGCTCCCCAGAAAGGACCCGATTCGGAACCCAACATGGCGCCCAGCCTCTCCGGCTGTAAGCAGGTAATACCTGCCGCTCACGTTTTAGTCCCAGGCTCTTTCCCCATCCCAGACCACAAAGATGATTTCTTATAACCATTAGCATAATTACCCAACTGCAATGCTATAGAGCAGCGATTAGATGAGCCTGTGATTTTCGCACAGTTATTTGTCTCAAGTAAGTCACCTGAAGTTCATCTGCCATCAGGATTCATGGCTGCGCTCTGTAATCGTAGGGAATTATTTTGCTAATAACAGAGGTACCTTGATCTAATTTAGGTTTAATGCCAGGAGGTGCCCTCCCAGAATAATCAGCTTCAGGGCAATTCCAATTTCCAGGTTTGTTACACGTTCTGGATAGGAGATTCGATTCAAGGAGGCTGAAGTTACTTCTTTATCACCCAAAGTCATCTAGGGGCGAAATGGAATCCTACCTCTACATGTCTGCAGAAAAATGCAGGGAGAGGCCCAGCCACACGGAGCCAAGCCAGGGTGGGCGCCCAGCCAAGGGGAACGGCTGGAGGACACTGATGGGTCAGGACCAGGTCAAGTTAGATCCAGACAACCCTAATTTTTCTCACTTTGATTCATTATCTTATTCACCCTTTTTTTTTTTCATTTCTGGTGTCTCTTCTCAGCAAGACCTAGTCTCTGCTGTTATTTGAGTACAAACAATGGTAACAAACACTCATACAGCCCTGCTCTAGGTGCATAACCCATATCAACTCATGACAGCCTATGAGGGAGGTGGGTGCTACTATTATCCCCACTTTACAGATGAGAAAACTGAGACAGAGAAGTTAAGAAACTTGCCTCAGGTCACATAGCTAATAAGGGGCATAGCCGGGATTCGAACCTTCCTCAAGTGCATACACAAGGAATAATCCCGAGCCCACCAGGAACTTTTCAGTTATTAGCAATGAGAGCTCTTATTTACAATGCCTCTGGGACAAGCATGTTGTTAGCCCTATTTTATAGAGGGAGAAACTGAGTCTCAAGAGGTCCTAGAGTGTAGCCAAGGTCAATGCAGTGACCTGAACCCAGGAACTCTGATTCTAGTGCAGCCCGGTGAGGTGGTGCGAGCGCCTGTGTCCCGGCTGTTCGGGAGGCTGAGGCAGGAGGATCGCCTGAGTTCATGGCTGTGTCGTGGGCGCTGTGATCGCACCTGTGAATAGTCACTGCACTCCAGCCTGGGCAACATAGCGAGACTCTATCTCTAAAAATAAAAAATAAATAAATAAAAGCAGACCTAGCGCTGCCTTAGCTAAAGCTGGAAAATCTGTGAAGATTTCTGAACGGCTTTGACAAGCCGCCCGGCTCTGTTCCCGATCCCTGCTTTGGGGCGGTTCCTCTTCCCCAGCCCCAGCCCTTGCCCTAGAAACCAAGTGTGCTCTGTTGTCGCTCCCCGTTTCCAAACAAAACCCACTTTCAGATTCCTGCTCATTCACGCATATGTTTATGCTGTCAACAGAGGGCTGTGTGGTCCAGCAGGAAGGACCAGGAGGTAGAGGTGGCTCTGTCACCCCGTCCTCCCTGAGGGGGGGGGCGGGGGGGGAGCACGTTTGTCTTCCCATCTCACAAGAAGGGGAGGGTTGGACCAGGGCTCTTCAAACTAACTGAGCCACAGAACCCTCATTGCAAAGGCGAAATTCCAGGCCAGCCCAACGTGCCTCTCAGAGGCCCGGAGCAGAGGGGGCAGAGCTGTCCCCAGGGCAGAGCTGTCGCAGGAAGGAGGTCTCTCCTACACAGACTGCTCCGAGCTTCTGCTTGGACGCAGCCGGAAGCCCACTGGCCTGGACAGAGTCTATTGGCTCTTGGGGCTCTTAGAGCCAGGAATGTGGGATCTGTGGACAGTCGGTGATGCCTGAGGTGCTACATGGGCAGCTAAATGCCTACTGGGGACCCCCCAGTGGGACCCCCACACCCCAGCCCCCTGAACACCTGTGTGGCCTTGTTGGCGGCATAAAGGCCAGACCCTAGAGGGACCTGCCGGCAAGCCTGTGCCCAAAATCCCGCCTCTGGGGAATGAGCTACCCAGGAGTCTGGCCACGGAGCAATGGCATCTGCCCCTGTGCTCAGGGCTGTGGGGTCAGTCCGTCCTGGCACATTCCCTGGTGGCCAGAGGACAGGCTACTCCACACTCCCTCGCCCATTTGTTTTCCCTCTCTAGTCTTCTCCCTTTTCTGAAAGCATGTTTTTTATTCCTCCTTCCCTCCCTCCCACCCTGCTTCTGTCAACAAATTCTGGCTGGTCACCAGCTTTCTGTTCCAGGCCTAAAGCCACAGGGCACCAAGGCAAACTTGGAGGCTGCCCTCAGGGCAGAGCCGTCATCCAGAGACAGCGGCATCCTGGGGTGATTGGAGCCACCACTGCGCTAGGCTGGGAGGGCCTCCTGGAGGCGGTGGTGACCAAGGTGCCCCAGCATGTCAGTAGGAGTTAGCCCAGGTTGGGGAGGACTGCAGCTGGGGAGGAGGCAGGCATCTGGGCCCTGAAGAGAGGCGTGGAAACCGCAGAGGCTTAGTGAGCCCGGGTGTCTGAAGGCCTATCAGTCCTCAGTATGGAGTGGACACTGGGGACCATCGGGCATGGGCGAGACAAGCTGCCCAGGATGCAGGGAGTTGGTGGCCAAGGGCTCCAAGGAGCTGTTCAGGAGCTGGGGGAGGGGTCCTGAGGGTGGCCAGGAGCCCGTGAGGTTTTCAGCAGGAGAGGCAGGGCCAGGCCTGCATTTTAGGAGCTCATCTGACTATATGCAGCTGGGGTTGGGGAGATGATGAAAATGGGGCTCCCCCTCCCCTTTTTATCTCCCAACCCCCACCCTCTCCGACATGCTCCGAGAAGCCCTGGTTCCCTCCGAGACCCAGTATATGGACAGAGCGGGGAGCTTAGGGCTGTCTGCTGCTCATCCCAGCCTGGCCCCAGCCTCGAGCGAGGCAGCCCGGACCTCTTTGCCCCAGAACCACGGGTCTGGAAGGTTGGAAGCTCCATTTCCATGGCTGGGATGCTTGCTTTCAGGGTCCTCTGAAAATGGCCCTCAGGCCGAAGATCAGCTTCCAGCCCCCTTCCAGCCTCTTCTATCCAAATCCCAGCTCTGACCGGCCCCTTCTTCAGCCCTGCAGCCCCTCTTGGCCCCTGGGTGACTGTCCTCAGCGTCCTCACTGCCACCCGCAGTGCTGGGGAGGGGGAGGTCCTATCCCCAAACACAAGCTCTTTGTTCCACCACGAAGCTTGGCCCTCAGCCCTGCCCCGCTGCTGGTGGAGTTTCCTTGCACTTAATGAGCCAGGGTCAGCTGAAGGATGAGGAATGGGCTTCGTGGGGCTGGCGACAGGGGCAGGAGCACAGGTGACTCTGGCTGCAGCTTTGGACCCTGGCCCTCCCCTGCTCAAATCTCTTCCATGGGTCCCACTTACTCTAGGACAGTGGTCCTTAACCGGGGGCAATCCTGCCCCTCGGAGGACATTTGGCAATGTCTGGAGACATTTTTGGTTGTCATAACTGGTATCTAGGGGGTAGAGGCCAGGAGTGCTGCTAAACATCCTACAAGGCACAGGACAGCCTCTGTGACAAAGAGGTGTCTGGTCCTAAACATCAAGTGTGCGAAGGTTGAGAAACCCTGCTCAAGGGTAAAGCCCCTCACCCCCATTCCTCTCTGGCCTGTCTAGCCCCATGGCAGTCACTTCCCCCACTTCAGGCCAGGAACCTCCTGGAACTGACTCCCGCCTCTGCACCTCTGCTCGGGCTGCCCCCTTGCTGGGGTGCCCTCCCGGCTGCGCTCCACTCAGCTAAGTCTCATTTCTCTCCACCCTCTCCTACCTGCTAGGGCCCTGCCCTGCTGCCCGCACCCACCCCAGCTGCCCCTCCCAGAAGCTGCCTCTGATGCTCTGATCCCCTGATCCCGCCCCGGCCTTGGTCGGCCCGGCCCGCTCTGCCCCTCCCGTGTCACCCGTGTCAGTCTGGACCCCGGCCTCCTGCAGCGCTGACACGGCCCCTCCTGCCGCGCCCTGGAGCAGGGCCAGGCACCAGGCACTCAGTGCGGGCTCGGAGCAGCCGTGCACGGTGGGAAGCATGTGGGCTGTGGTCGGAACCAGGGTTCCAATCCTGATGCCGCCACTTCCTAGCAGTATGACCATGGGCAAATCGCCCATCTCTCTGTGCCTCGGTGTCCTGCTCTGTGAAATGGGGATAAGTTCTCACAGCGAGAGAGCTGTGAGCTCATGCACGAAATGCTCACGCACTTTGCCTTCCCATCTGGCTGGTTCACTCCTCAAGGTGCAAGAGCAGGATGATTAGAGTCACCCTCCTGCCACTCCCCCTGAAGCTGAGCTTGCACTGGGCTGCGGGGGACGTTGGGGGACGGAAACCTCTAAAGCCACCGCACTGGAAACTGGAGGCTGAGCAGTTCTGGTGAGGCTTCCCGTGCCCTCGAGCACCCACCCCGTGTGCCGCATCGGTCAGGAGCCTTTTATAGCCTGCAAAGTGCTTTTACTTGGATCAAGTCATTCATTCGTAATTCATTCAACAAACACGCAGCAAAATGTGCCGGAGCCACGGAGATGGGGCTCCAAGGTGCACAGCAGAGACAGACACAACACACTGACTGGTGGACCAGTGAACAAGGCCACAAGTGCGACAGGGCTGCCCCCAGAGGTCCTCTGGTCTGGGCGGGGTCTGGGTGGGGCCAGTGAGGCAGGAGGCCTGGGTGGGGGCTGTAGCAGGTGCAGGCAGGGGTGGGGTGTGAGCTAGGCCTCGTGTGTGCGGGGCAGGGGTGTGAGGACACTGATGTGAGGAGGGGTGGCAGGGATGGTGGGGGGAGGGGGTCATTGTCAGCCCCCCGCAGGCAGGTGGCTAAGCAAGAGGAGGAGCCTGCAGGTAGAACTGCCCAGGGATGGAGAGACAGGTGGGTGGGCTCCCA
This sequence comes from Microcebus murinus, assembly GCF_040939455.1. Lineage (NCBI taxonomy): Eukaryota > Metazoa > Chordata > Mammalia > Primates > Cheirogaleidae > Microcebus > Microcebus murinus. The sequence continues at coordinate 81,289,612 of NC_134115.1, read as the reverse complement.
GGAGACGCCGGGGGTCCTCAGGGATGGGAGGGAGGCGAGAGAGTCAAACAATGGCAAACACAAATAATTACAACAGCCCAGGTGGCCTGAGCGCTCTCTCTCTGCTGGAGACAGACAGAATTCTGACGGTTCTCGGAATTTTTAAAATAAGAATTAACACTGCTACTCGTCTCGCAACCTGTGAGACAAGTACCAGCATAACCATCGATCCACAGATGGGAAAGCCAAGGGCGGAGAAGTCCCGTCATTTTCCCAGGGCCCCGAACCTGGCGAGTGGCGGGGAGCTGGTGCCAACTCAGGCTGCCGGCCGGGCCTTGCCCTGGCCGCTGGGGAGACGCCCTGGGCCCTGCAGTGGGGACTCCCTTGGTGGCCTTGGGACGAGCCGTGCTGGGGCAGGAGGAGATGCAGAGAGCCACATCTACGGCTGGATGTGGGCTGGGGGCTGGACCGGCGAGGCGGTGAGGAAGGGGTGGGAGAGCGTTGGGTTGAAGGGCAGGAGGCTGACTGGTCCTCAGGCCAGCAGGAGGGCAGGGGACAAAGAAACCTGGGGGCAGAGGGGCCTCCGCCATGGGGACAGGGGGCAGGGTGAGGCCAGCAGGAGGGAGGCAGAGACAGACAGAGACAGAGAGATACAGAGACTTAAACAGAGATATATATAGAGAGAGATGGAGATAGATGGAGACAGATAAAGACAGAGGCAGAGAGACAAAGAGACAGAAACAGAGACAGACAGAGAGATACAGAGACTGAAAGAGAGATACAGAGAGAGATACAGAGATAGACGGAGACAGAGATAGAGACAGAGTCAGAGAGACAAAGCGACAAAAAACAGAGACAGATACAGAGACAGAGAGAGATTCAGAGACTGAAACAGAGATACAGAGACAGAGAAATACAGACAGAGGCAGAGAGACAAGGAGACAAATAACAAAGATAGAGAGAGACAGAGAGTCTCTGAAATGACGACAATAGCCCCAGAACCGGGGGAAGGGACAGTCACCGCTACCCGCCCATGCCAGAGCTGGCGGAAGGAGGGCTGACGGGTCTCAGAGCAGGGCACCCACCAGAGCCCCGGTGTCCTGGCTTCCAGGCCCTGGAGTCAGCACAGCCCCTTGGTCAGGGACAGGCCTCTCCAGGAGGGAAGCCCCCACCCCGCCCCCAGCCCGAGGGAGAAGGATGCCGCCTGGGACAGCCAGAGGACCCCTGAGAGGAGCCCCAGCTTCAGGCTCCCGGGCGCCGAGCCCAGTGCCTGCTCCCTCCGCAGACCCCGCTGCCCTCCTGGCCTGTGGCTACCGCCAGTTTAGTGTCGCGCTGCGGTCTGGGGCTTCCGGCCCTCCACCCCCCCACGGAGCACTGCCACCCCGTGACTCCCATGCCAGCACCCCTCCTGCAGCCAAGTTTGGGGGAGGTGGGTGGGGTGGGGACAGGCAGTCCCTTCAGCTGGCCTTTTGGCTCCCCCAGGGAGGGAGCGCGGGGCCCGAGCCCTCACGTGGTCACTCACGGCCCCGGCAGACCTGGCCTGTGCAGAGGGCCCCTCGCAGGCGCGCATGCACGCCCGTGTGCACACGCACACAGGCGCGCTGGGAATGTAGGTCATGGCTGGAGTGCCTCGAGCCCGGGGTGGGGGGACCCAGCCATCCGGGCACACGCTTCCAGATTGGACAGAAACCTGTCCCTCCCTCCTCCTGCCGCTCCCCTGCGTCAGTCCGACCCGAGGCCCCTGCGGCATGTGCTCTGCTCCCCCCCATCCCACGCTGGGACTCTGGCTCTGCCGGGGGAGGGGCAGGGCTCCGTGTCCACACGGCCTTTTCTCCGTGTCTGTCTCTGTGCTGGACAGTGGGAGTCCACGGGAGATGGAGGGCTGTGTTCCAGGGCACAGCCACGAGCTGTCCAGGACGAGAGGGAGATCGGCTGGGGGTCAGGGCTGGCTTCCTAGGGGGTGGCCGAGCCCCAGCCGGGCAGTGGAGCAAGGCGTCCGCCAGCCTAGGAAGGAAACGGTTCTGACACACGCGGTGGGCCCCCGAGGCTCCATCCCTCCCCCTGGAATCGGGGCCCTCTCAAAGGTCACAGCTGGCAGAGCCGTCAGATTCCTCTACAGAGAACCACTGGATGGCCCTGCAGGCCCTTCAGACAGCAAGCCCAGGGTGTTGTTGTCCTTCCTACCCAGAACCTGCATCCCCCCCCCTCAGTGTGGACACCAATACCCGCCCCCATCTCAGCCGCCAAGTTTTCGGTTCAGCTTGCCCGGCAGTGCTCAGCCCAGAGGTGCAGACAAGCAGGGAAGCTGATGGACTCTACTTATCAGTGTGCAGGAGGATAGCAGAAAGCCCAGGGGCTCAGGGAACCCAAGCAAGGTAGTCCGGGAAGGCGTCCTGGAGGAAGTGACTTGAGCTAAGACCTCAGGTTGAGCAGGATTGGGCAGGTGGGAGGTGTAGTAGGGAGAGGTGAGAGGGAAGAATGTTCCAGGCAGGGGGAACAGCAAGTGCGAAGGTGAGAGAGGAGAGAGAGGGTGGCACACTCAAGGCAGAAACTAATTCATGATGGTGGCAATGGAGAGAATGAAGGGCTTGGCGTGGCTGTAGCTCTGGAAGGCCTGGGGTGGGCAGGAGCAGGCTGGGCAGCGGGCGCAAGGGGCGGGACTTGGGGCACCCAACGGTCAGCCGGGGAGGCCAGTGGCGAGAGGACCCTGAGACACCTGGGCCTGCAGGGAGAGGCCCTTCTGCCTTCTTGGGATAGGGAGGCAGCAACCTGGGCGTGAGTCAGGCCCCGTTTCTCCAGGGACTGAGGCTTGGGCCAGTGTCTCAAAACGGAGGCAGAACAAAACGCCAGGAACACACTGGGTGGTGGGACAGCTCGGGGGAACTGCCCGTGCTGCTGAGCGACCTAACGGAGATCTGCCGTCCTGCTCCAGGCCGGCTCCACAGGAGAAGCCAGCCCCACACAGCCACCGTCCAGGACAACATAAGAAGCAATTATCCGTCCTGCTTAGTGCTCACAGAGGAGGGGGCCTACGAGGCGGCTACTGCTGTCCCCACCCTTCTGGTGAGGTCAAGGCCCCAAGACCCTAGTGGCTCGGCTCACAGGAGGTGCAGCAGACGGAAGCCCAGGCCAGCGAGTGTCCAGTGCAGTCCAGGGCGGAGCCCCAGAAGCCTACTGGAAGCGAAATGCCTTTGCACACTGTGCACACACGAGTCCTCTGTCCTGCCAGGAGCCCTCCCTCAGGGTCCCCCAGCTCCTTTCTCCGGAGCTTTATCCTTATCCTGGCTCTGCAACCCCGGGCTCCCAGCACAGCCCCCTCCCCCAGCCAGCCTCCAGCTGCTCAGGCTGGTCACACAACAATTAGGCCCCTCCCCATCCGGCCTCATTGTTCTTCTTTATTGTCTTTTCTTCCTGATTTAGCCTCTTTCCAGAGTTGGGCTGGGGGCGAGGCTGCTCACCCACCTGCCCAGCCGGGAGGTTCACTGGCCCAGCATGGCTGCCAGCAGGGCTGGGGCTCTCCTGGGCACGGGAGAGGGCAGTGATGGGGACAGGAGGCCCTGGTAGGGGCGGGGGCAGAGGAGAAGACAGCCCAGAGTGGTGGAAAGAACACAGGAGCCTGGGAGTCCTGGGTTTGAATCACAAGGGTTCCTCACTGGCTGTGTGGCCTGGGGGCCTTCTCCCATCCAAGTACTCACCAGCCTGACCCTTCCTAGCTTGGAGATCGGGTGCATTCTGGGTGGTATGGCCATAGACCCTGGGCCCCTTCTAATCTTTGATTGTCTCATCTGAGTAATGGGGCTGTCCCCTCCTCTGTCAGGGGTCAATGGCCTCATTCATGCAAATTACGTAGCCTGGAGCCGGCACAGTGAGTGGGATCCCAGCTCTGCCTCTTTGGCCTCTTTTCTTCACCTGCAGAGTGGGGGCCTCAGGTGGGAGTGCGGCCTCTCCTCTGCCTCATCCTGGACAGAGCCCTTGCCTGAGACGGAGTCTAGATTCTGGCATCCCTTCCACACCTCAGGTAGGTCAGGCCGGTTTCAGTTCCACAGACGGGGAAACTGAGGCTCCATAAGGGCCCAGAGCCTGCTGAGTTAGCTGCATGGTGCAGCCAGGGGGAGGCGGGGAGGGAGGGCAGGCTGAGCAGATGCAGCCCTGGAGAAGGGCCGAGTAGGCCCAGGCTCAGAGTATGGGCTCCGTAATGGGACAAACCTACATGACTCCTGGCTCAGCCGTTTAGTAGCCGTGTGGCTTTGGGCAAGTCAATCACCCTCTCTAAGCTTCAGCCTCCTCCTCTCTAGCATGAGTGTGAGAAGACCCACCTCCCTGGGGCGCTGGGAAGGGAAGTGAGATGGTGAATGTGAGGCACGTGGCTGGGCACACAGCTGTTATTTGGGGTTATTTTATGATTATTAACTGATTGTTACCAGCTGACACGAATGCCCTGAGTGGCATCTTCACCCTCCCCCTCTCGGGGAGTTGCCCCATCAGGTCCCCTGACAGCTGTCAGCCCCAGATAGCCTTCTCTTTAGACCAACGGGGTCCCAACAATGGCCCTCTCTGCTGCTCGCCTTCCCCAGCTGAGCGGACGGTCCCCAAACGGCTTTGGCAAACACCCTGGGAGGCAGGCTTGCCGTGGCACACGGAGGGGCCTCCAGGGGACAGCTCTGGCACAGGGAGGGAGCAGGAGAAGATCCCAGGCTTGGTAGCTGGAGCCACCTGGGTTGGGGTCACTGCACTCACTGTGTGGTCCGGGCCGGGCACTTAACTTCCCTGACCCTGCAAGATGGCACCAACAGCAACCACCAGGTCTGTTGCGAGGATTCAGGAAGACAACGTGGGTACAGGGCCGTGCAAGGGGGCTGGCACGGAGGAGGTGCTCTGTGAACTTGGAAGTTTAGAAAATCACATCCATCTGCCTCTTTACGGCGTCTCCCAACAACCCTGGGGCAGATGTCCTTGCTGGTTATCGTCAGGAAGAAACGGAAGGTTCTGAGCGTCTGAGCTGCCTGTTCCACCCCCATGATTTCCAAAGCAACCAGCCCCTTCTGGAGCGTTCATCCCAGCCTGCTGTCTGAGCCCAGCTCCTCCCGTGTGACTCACAGACTCCCCAGCAGGTGTCCGCAGCTCTGGTCACTCCTCTGGAGGGAGCTGGGAAGCAGCAGGGCAGGGCTGAGTGTGCCCATTTGTCAGAGGAGGAAGCTGAGGCTGAGCAGGCAGCAGGGACTTGGTCCAGGCCACCCACGTACAAAGAGCTGTCCCTTGGGGCACGGACCCTCAAGTGACAGCTAAGGAACCAGAAGTCCAGAGGGGGAGAATGCTGAGAGTCGACACAGAGCAAGCTAAGGGCAGGGTCCAGCTTGTGCTGTTCATGCATTCACTCCCTCCCTCATTCATTCATTCATTCGTTCATCGAATGAATGAGTGTTAGGCGCCTTCTCAGTGCCAGGTGGTGGGCAACACCCCTGGAATGTCGTCGCAAACAGGACACGGCCCCCGCCCTCAAGGATCCTCTGGCTCAAGTGGGAGTCAGACCAGCGACCAGGCAATGGAAACGCACCCTGGCCGAGGAAGCACCCAGAGCTCCCGTTGTGGGCGGGCGGTGGCAGCTGCGACGTGGGAGACAGCAGGACCCAGGGGACGCGAGAGACAGCTTTGCAGGGTGAGGCTTGGCCACTCCCTCTTGTCCCCTTCCTTGGAAATCGCAAGGCAGATGGGGAGGACGTCTGAGCTCGACTTTTCACACAGCTCTAGGGCTGACACCAGATGGGACAGTCAAATCTTGTCTGCCCCTCACCCCAGTATACACACGGGGAAACTAAGCCCCATGCGCGAAGGGCTCAGCAGGGTTCTCACACACTTTCCAGTGCTCCTCTCCTGGCCTCCTTGCCCCTGACCCATGTGTGGAAGACACCCCTGCACCTGCGTGCCCCTTCCCCCAGCTGCGGCCTGAGCCCTCCCTGGCCTTGCTCTGGGGGGCTCTCACCTGCCCACCACAGACGGGGGCTCTGCTCAGTCCTGTCTGCTAAGGGGCCCTGGCCAGACTCCTCCTCTGACTCGGGCCTCTGGGACTTCCGTGCCAGCGGCTGCGGGTCCCCCACCACGCCGTGGCCAAACCTTTCAGCTGAACACTGGTGCTCGGAGTCAGAGTCCAGGATCCCCACCAGCTGGCAGGGAGGGGCCCACAGCCCCACCCCAGCTCTGCCACTCCTGGCCCTCTCCCAGCAAGGCTCCGGAGAAACCCCAAGGAGCTCAGCTCGCCAGTCCCCCTGCTTGCAAGTACCAGGGAGCCCACCAAAGTGTCTCCAGCCTGCACGCACCTGCTGTCCCTTCTGCCTTTCCTCTGCCCTTTGCTGGGCCGGCTGCATTCATTCACTCCCTCTCTCATTCAGCAAGTGTTCGTGGGCTGCTTACTGCGTGCTGGCCAGAGAGCTATACTCTGGGGTGCGGAGAGCTTAGAGATTAATGGGGGAGACAGGAGCTACACAAAACCACACAGTAATACTCAGTGCAAATAAAAACAGGTTCTAGAAAGGAAAAGAGACACTGGCAGAGTGGGATCTAACATGGGGATAACATGGCCTAGGGAGGGCTTCTCGGAGGAGGTGACTTGTCAGTTGATGTTGGGAAGAGGAGGAGGACTCAGCTCAGGGAAGAGTGACAGGAAGTGTGCTCCAGGCTGCAGGAACAGTCCCTGCAAAGGCCCTGAGGTGAGAACTAGCTCGGGGAGTGTGCAGAAGGTCAGATTGGTGCGGCTGGCACCTAGAGAGGGAGGGGAGGCAGACGCAGAGGCAGAGACCACATGGGCAGCAGGGGGAGGGGGAGGGGTCCAAGAGAAGGAGCCAATGGGAGGGACTGAGAAACAAATGGAAAACAAAAACAAAAACAAAAAAACCAGAGGTCCCAGAAGCCAGGTGAAGAAAGTGTTTCAAGAAGAAGGGTGAAGGTGTTTTGAACTGTCTATGCCCTATCCCACCTCTGGTTCACACGCTGAAGCCCGAAGACCCCCACCCCACTGTAACTGTATTTGGAGTTGGGGGCCCAAGAAAGTAATTAGGGTTAAATGAGGTCATAAGGGTGGGGCCCTGACCTAACAGGATTAGTGTCTTTTTAAGAAGAGACAGCAGAGATCCCCCTCCCTCCTTCCCTCCTTTCCTCCCTTCCTCCCTCCCTCTCTCACATGCAGGCACTGAGGAAAGGCCACGTGAGGACACGGTGAAACGCAGCCATCTGCAAGCCAGCAAGAGAGCCCTCACCAGAAACCGAATCAGCCACACATTGATCTTGGACTTCGAGGCCCCCGAACCGCGAGAAAATCATTTCTGTTGTGTGAGCCTGCCTGAGATATTCTGTATGGCAGCCTGAGCCACTAGCACGGAGGGAACCGTGGGCTTCTGCAGTGGAGGAGTCCCCTCCGCCAGGGAGCCTTCTGGACCCCAGGTGTGGGGCCAGGCCTTCCACGTGCCTTGACTTCCCCCATCAGAGCACTTGCCTGGGAATGTCACAAGGTTCACGTTGTTCTTGGAGCCCAAGGCCCCGTCCAGAGCCTGAAAGTATGTGTTAAGTGAATGAGGGTAGAACCAGGGCCCAGACTGGGGAAGTGACCTGCCAGGGTGGCCCTGCTCCAGGATGGCCCCTTCCGCTCTGGGCCTCTGGGGCTGGCTGGGTGGGAGCCGGAGTCTTGATAAGCCAGACCCTTCTCCAGCCGGGCTCCACTCCGTGCCTGCCTGCCCCTTTCGAAGGCCCCTCTGTCCCTCTGCCTGTTGCCCTGGAACCCCTCCCCTCGCTGCCTGACCTGCTTCCCGGGGATCAGCAGCCGGCTCCTGTGACAGGCCAAGACAAGGGGCTGATTGTACGCAGGGCCCTCAGATTAGGGTGGAGGCAGCCTCCGTTTCGGGCTATGGGTTCCTAAGACATCCCTGGACGGGGTCGGCTCCCCCACCACCAGGGTCTGCACCCTCCGTGGGGCGGCGTCCAGGCACCCGAGTGGGCCCACACCGGTCCCTGGGCCGAGCTGCAGGTGAACAGCTCCGGAGGCAGGCGGGCCTGTCCTGCACCCCGGCTGTCTGCCCCCGCCTCCCCAGGGAGCTCGTCACTCTGAGAGCAGTCTGGTGTCATCTGTCTGTCTCCCCTTCCAGCCTGGGAGCTCTTCCAGGGCAAGGGCTGCTCTGCTCTCTCTATTTTCTGCCCTGTCCCCTCCTCTTCTTCTGTCCTCCCTCCATTCTCGAAGCACCAAGGATTTGCTAGGATCAAACTCCTCATTCCATTCCTGCACCCCTGATGCTGGCACAGAGCCTGGCACACGGGGTCACTCAGTGTGCATCAACTGGACGCCCATCTGCCCGAAGATGCCAGGTCCACGGGCTGGGCCTTGCCAAGCTTCCCTGAGGGTGGCAGCTCCAAACGTGGCAAAGGGCCCCTCTCCCTGGAAAGAGCTGAGCTCCTGCAGGAGGAAGGCAATTTGGTCTTGAACCTGTGCCAAGCAGCCAGGCCCGGCTGGGGTGGGGGGAGTCCATAGGGACAAGGACTCAGGTTTCTTAGTGGAACTGTGGTCTCAGGAGGCCCTGAGCCCCTAAAAGGCTCACCCAAGCTTGGATGAGGCTACCCCCTCCGATGTCAACAGGGCCTTCTCCCTGCTGGGCCCCCAAACCTGCAGCCCCCCACACCCAGCCTCAGTCCTTCAGCCACACTCCTGCCCCCCTGCCTCCCAGCCAGCGCGTGCTGGGCGACCAGGCCAGGGGTGCGGCCAGGCTGAGCCACCCATGGAGCCGAGGTACCTGTGCCCCTGAAGCCCCACGCCTGCAGATACTGCCATGGAGGGAGCATTCTGAGTCTTATAGATCCCTGCCCCAGACTCTCTGCGTCCCAAACAACTTTTCCCAACAATGCACCCAGGGCTTCCAGTTGCCCAGGAGGCTGCGGCAGGGGCAGGGCCGGCTCCCAGGTGGCAGCCTCTGGGGCCCTGTCACTGGGAGAGTTTTCAGCTCAGCCCTGCCTTTAATTACAGGGTACGTCCCTGCTGCCGGCTCCATCCACACTTATCTGCAGGATCTCACTAATTGAATTCCCGCAGCACAGGGCAGGCCCAGAACAGTGAGGCAGACAAGCAGGGGGCTGCAAACTTCCCTTCCTTTCCCTCTTGGCCAAGAGCAAAACAGAAGCAGCTGAGAAACTGTCTCTCTCCCCTCTACTCTGCCAATGCCCAAAGTCCCAGGGGCCGCCCCGCTCGCTCAGGGACCCCTCAACCCTGTGCCCCATAGCCCAGGGCACCCGTGCCGACCCACAGGTCCCGAGACCAGACAGTGCCAGCTGCCTGCCCGCCTCCCCTCCAACTCTGTTCCTGGAGCAGGCAAAGTCCGCCGAGCAGCGAGGCTGAGGCTGGAGCCCCCAAGTCCGTGCTTTGCCGGCACAGCCTTACCGTAGGAGTCGTCTTGGTCCAGGAGGGAGTCGGGCTCCATGGCGTGCGGGCCCCCAGCCCCTGGCCCCACCTGATTTATGAACCGAGGCTGTCTCCATGAGCGTCTGGGTTTCTGCTTTTGTATTCCATCTGGCGGCTTTTCCAACTAGATGACTGGGTATTCCTGCAAACAGGCCCCTTTCCAGCCCTCGCCTTCATACAGTACATTTAAAGTAGCAGTAACCTCTTTTTCCTACCCCCGCAGCCTGGCTGGAAACATTAGAAGGGACCGAGGCAGCGAGATGTCTAAAATAGGAAGACGCCGGGACGGTTGGCCTGGCTGCCCGCGATGCTGGCGGCAGGGATCTGGCCCAGCTGTGCAGAGAGAAGGCAAGAGGTGAGGCTGAGCCGAGCTTAGCATCTAGAAGCCGGCTCTGGGGCGCAGGGCTTCTGCAGGCAGGGAGGGGGCCGGCCCACCATGGGAGGGGTGGGGGTCCACTCTGTTCACCACCCAGCGCCCAAAGCCCAGGGGCTTCTCCCAGGCCCTGCCGGAACCTCCCACTCAAATCTGTTCCACAGACATTTCCTGCGGTGTGGGGGATGCAGAAACTGACTCATGCATCCTTCAGTTAGTCGCTAAATGTGTTTTGAGCATCTAGTCCGCACTAGATGCCATGCCCGGTGCTGAGCTGGCACAGGGAGCAAGGAAGACACAGCGTCTGGCCTCGGGGAGCTCACAGGTAAACAGGTCACTGCAGTGCGGTGCGTGGGCCCAGGCTGAGGGAGCACAGGGAAGGGTGCATGGGACAGGCAGCCAGGGAAGGCTTCCTGGGGGAGGGGGCACTGCAGCTGGGGCCTAAATGGTGAGTAGGTAAGGAAGGGAGCCGGGTGAAGGAGGGAGCAGCCTGCACAACAGCCTCAAGCTGAGAGGGTGATTGGGGCATTCAGTGGCTCCAAGTAAGTTCAGGTGGTTGGAGCAGGGTGGGGGAGGGAGGTAGGTGAGAGCTGGGATAGGGAGGGAGGCAGGGGGTTGGGGTCAGGCAGGCCTGTGGGAGGGTCCAGGCCTGCCCCGAGGATGGTCCCTGGGAGTGACATGATCTGAACTGTCCTTTGGAAGGGCCTCCCTGCTACCACACCTGCTACCACACTTGCTACCACACCTGCTACCACACGGACGAGGGCAGATGGGGGGCAGGATGGACTGGGGAGGCCATCGGGTCACCAGGGAGAGTGGCCTCGCAGCAGCAGCTGTGGGAACACTGGGCACAGGCGGGCGGAGGAGTCTGGAGGCTGGCCCCCCGCCGTGCACCCCGCAGTGAGCACCCGGGGCAGGTGGGCACTCTGCTGAGTGTCTGTACATATTGTCTCATGGAATCCTCACAACGACCCCTTCTAGGAGAAACTCTGTCTGTCCTGTTTTACAGAGGAGGACAATGCAGAGAGGTGAAGGGACTTGCCCAAGGCCACAGCTTGTGAGAGACCTCCAGGGCAGGCCTGGACCCAGAGAGGGCACCGCCTCGGTGCTGGGAGGCAGTGGGGGCAGGACAAGGACACAGTAGTTCATGCTGCCTCTCCCTCTCCCGCAAGCCCGCCCAGAGCACAGGACAGTGCTGTGAGCTCATGAGAAAGGGACAGCTTCATTTGAGCCCAATCGGGGAAGGCTGCCTGGATGAGGCGGCATCTGACTGGGCAGAGAGAGGAAAGCAGGATTTGAGGGGCCGAGCAGGAGACAGTGAGCGCACCCCAGGCTGAGCGAATGGCACAAGCAAAGGCATGGGGGCAGGCAGGTGAGACACACAAGGAATGACAAGTGACTGGGAGGACGCCAGGGTTGAAGAGCAGGATAGGACTGGAGCAGGAGGGCCCTGGAGTGCCAGCCAGGGGGCGTGGGCTTGTTCTGGGGGCACCAGAGAACAACCTCCTTTCCAGCGATGCCCAGCTCTTCCTTTGAGCGGCCCCTGCACAGTCCCTCCCTGCTCCGCTCTTGCGCAGGAGAAACCTCTCTGTCCCCACAGCACGGCTGCAGCACTGGAAGCCGGGCCTGGGCGACCTGCTTTCTGGAGGCATGGCTGTGGTGCTGGGGCAGGAGGGAGATGGGACGCAGGGGCAGGCCGGAGCTGGCAGGAGGGTCCGGGCCAGGGGTGGCAGGGAGGGTGGCACCCACCCGGCTCCTCCAGTCACCCACAGCCGTCTGCCGCCCCCAGGGCAGCCGTGGCTGCTGACGTGGTTGGCCTGGCCATGGGGAGGCTCCTGCCGTCACCCCTCACCCCTCCTCCCCTCCTTGGATGACACGATCCCAGCTCCCAACCAACCTCCCAACCTCCGGCTGCCCTAATTACAGGGAGGCCAGCCCTGCCCAGGGCTGCAGGCACCAGGCTCCCGGTCCTAACCAGTGGCGGGTGGGGCGGGCTGGGGGTGGGGGCCTTGGAGGGAGGAGTCAGGCCCTTGGACCGCCAGCCAATAGGTGAGTTTGGGTCCAGCTTGCCCCAACGCTCCAGCACCCCAGGGGTTCTGGGCCCGTTTGCACGCACGCACCCGCCCTCTCTTTCTAGATGCAGCGTGGTGGGAAGTGGATGGGCCACCTGCATTTATACCCAGGCTCTGCCGCCGACTAGCCCAGTGACCCTGGCTGGGTGAACTGAGTGACGCAACCCCTGGGAGTCTCATGGGCAGAAGGGGCGGCTCGCAGCCTTGCCTCACAGGCGTGCAGAGCGGGTTACACGGATCATGAGCAACAGGGCCCGGGCAGGGCCGGGCGTGTCTCAGGCACTCAGTCAAGGGCAGTGCTCACCCTCACACAAACTTTTATCCTCTCCACGGCCTAGTGAAGGGAGTGTGGGAGAACGCGGGCCCATTTTGCAGATGAGGCAGCTGAGGCTCCAAAAGAAGGGACTTGACTTGGGAGCCTACGGTGAGGCTCAGGATGCAGCCTTCGCTCGGCTGTGCCCGCAGCCCGCTGGGAGCAAAGGCAGATCTTGGTGGGGGGAGCCCTGGCCCCCAGTTCTGGCTCTGCCTCTAGGCAGTGGCACCACCCAGGCCGAGGGGCTCTGCCTTCCCTGAGCCTCACTGTCCTCACCAGCCATGGGAACTTGGCGGTCCCGCCCTCTCAGTCGTTTCCCTCATTTTATGGTTCAGATTGTTTCAGTGCAACCCCAGCCCCTCCCTCCGGGGTTCATCGGAGCGAACATGCAGCACAGGCCCCACAGCTGCCCGCAGTGACCCCTCGGCACCTCCCACTCAGCGGGGGCACGGCACCCACCTAGCTGGGCCGCACCTGGTCCCAGCCGATCCCCCACTGACGGTCGTTCATGACGACACGCAGCTCAGGGCGTGTCTAGAATGCACTTCTGTGCACATCTGTCTAATGACCTCCTTGGGGCGAAACCCCAGATACGAAGTTGCTGGGTCAAAAAGGGCCTGCGTTTGTGGCAGCAAACGGCGTTCAAGCCCCTCTGTTCTTTTATTCATTCCGCCGGCCCTGAGCTAGGGCCTGGCATGGCCGGTGATGGACACTAGCCGGGCGGAGACACACGCACTGTCAGATGGAAAGGAGTAGCTATTCAAAGAATGGCGTGGGGGCTGCACAAGAAAGGGGGTGACATCTGAGCAGGAACTGACCTGCAAGGGGAGCCAGCCACGCAAAGCTCAGGCACCAAGCACGCAGGAGCAGGCAGGGCAACGGCAAAGCCATGGTGGGAGTGCGCCTGGGGAGCAGGAGGGTGGGGACGGTGGCCAGCGGGGCCGGGGCTAGGGGCCTGGCTGGGAGAGCGGTCGAAGAGGAGAGGGGAAGGTCCCCGAGGCCACTTCACTGAGAACCCTATGTGCCAGGGGAGTATGGGAGCCACTGCAGGTTGAAGCAGGGTGGGTGCCAGGGTGAGGGGAAAGTGGCCAGATAGGTGACCAGAGGAGACCTGGAGAAGCCAATAGGTCACTGCCTTAGTCTCCAGGGTGGAAGAGGCTGGGACTCAACCAGGGCATTGGCAGCAGAGGTGGAGAAAGGTTGACAGACTCAGGATATACGTGGGGACCTCCGTGCAGCCCAATGATCAGATGTGGAGGAAGCAAAAAGAAACACGTCCCGGGGGGACTCTGAGGCTTGAGGCTTTGGCCCGAGCAATTGGACTGGTCTGCAGGGGAGGAGAGGGCGTAGGGCTGGACGCAGGGAACTCTGCCGTGTGACGTTAAGTTTGAGAAATTTAGAAAGACACGTGTGGGGTTGAGGAGGTCACTGCTGGCTGCAGGATCGGAGCTCAGGGGAGGGCGGGACAGTGGGTTAGATCTGGAGCCGCAGCTCCTGGAAGCCCACTGCACCGCCCTGCCCCCGCAGCAGCAGGAAGGGGCCCAGATGTGACCTATGGCTCTGTGTAAAGAAAGGAGCTAAGGAGTCACCGATGGCAGCTGCCCCCAAGTCTGGCTGCATGGAGGGTAGGCAGCAGGAGGGAGTGGGGGCACGGGCAGAGACGACAGCACCTTGGCCGCCCTGCTGGGGAGGGTGCAGCCAGAAGGCTGGCACAGAGAGATGCCTGCCAAGTCCTGGGCTGGGCTGGGCTGGGCTGGGGAGCCAGACACAAAGGAAGACTTGAAACCCAGGGATCGAAAAGCTGGACGAGAGCAGGTCCAGGGTACAGATCTGCCGAGCAGAATCTAGAAAGCCTTTGCAGAGGAGGGGCCAGTCGAGTTGGACTGTGAGGGATGAAGAGGAGTTCTCTAGGCTGACTGGAGGAGGTGACGCTATTGCACATATCATGGCGTGGAAATGTCCAGAAGCCCGGGCTGTTTGTGCTTTCAAGTTATTTTCGTGCCCTGGTTCTGATTTTTTTAGCTAAATCCTGCCAAGGCCAAATGGAGCCTGTGGGGAGCCACAGTGTCTTGTTTCTCCTGGGACGCTGAGCCAGGCTGGAGATGACCCAGGGCCATGGCACTCTCCCCGACCTGCACCGCCCCCTCCGGGACACAGACCCAGGTGCAGCCCCGGGGCATCCTGGCTGGGTTTCTGCCAGTGAGGACAGGCAGCAGAGCTTAGTGGCGTGGAGCTTGGGGTCTGCCATCGGCCTGCCCGGGTCCAAATCCCAGCTCCCTGTTTACCAACTGGGTGACCCTGGGCAACTGATTTCCCTTCTTAGTGCCTCAGTTTCCTCATTTTAATTGAGGATCAGCATAGGCCCTGGAGGGCTGTTAGGAGAATGAATGAGTTAATTCAGATAGAACTTAAAGCAGGACCTGAGCCAGAGGAGGTGCTCAGTGAATCTAACACGTACAGCCCATAGTACGGCCTGCAAGGCCCTGCCCGATCTCCCCCTGCTCATCTGCCCTCCCTCCCCTCCCCTGCCCTCCCCTCCCAGTTCTCTGATCTGCCCAACACGTGCTCACCCCAGGGCTTCCCTATCTCTTCCTACCCCTGCCCCACATGTGGGGCCCTGGCCACATGCTACCTGCCTCCCGTGGAGGCTTCCTGGCCATCCCCTCTGAGACATCATGCCCCCCATGGTTCTCTATCTGCCCCTGCCCCAGCTTTCGGATAACCCATGCCACTGTGTCATGTATCTATTTGTGAATCATCCGCCAGCCCTGCCTCCACGCGAGCTCCACGCCATGTGCCCGGCTCCTAGAGCAGTGCCCAGCATGGTGGACCCCCAATAAATGTGTTGATGTAATATTTGTGGCATGACTAAGTGTTGACTGTCATTGTCACTCCCTCCCCATGATCCAGGAGCCCTTATGGAGGTAGCAGGGCATTTCATATGGAGATGCCCCTGTCGGTGGCTCTCCCTGCATCTTAAGGCTTTTCTGGTTGGCCTGGGTCCTCCCTTCTCATTAAGGGCCTGCACCCCGGGGCCGGAATGGGAGGAGAGAGACCAGAGGGTCTTCTACTGAGGAAGGCTGTACTGTGAGTGTGGTACCTGCCATGCACCCCACTCTTCAACCTTCCAAAAAGGTTTTCAGAGCCCATTTCACACATGGGAAAACTGAGAGGCTACACAAGTGGCTGAGAAGTGGCAGAGCTGGGGTTTGAACCCAAGTCTGCTGACGGGAAGTCCCAATTCACCCCACTGTAGCACCGGCAGTACCTCTTAGCCAAAGAGGGAAGGTCCGGGTGTATGTCTGGGTGGGGGTGGTAGGGAGCTTGGAGGTGGGAGAGAGCCAGCAAGAAAAAATGTCCAGGCCACATAGATCTGCTCCCTGTGGCCTCACTTCACATCCTGGACCCTCCAAGCGACCGTCCTGCTCCCTTCAGAGGCTGAGGCGGAGGGCCGGATTCTTCTAACAAGCCCTGAGCCAGCCTCGGGGACAAGGGTGAGTTGCAGGCCGGCCCTGTCACCAGCTCCACCAGGGCAAGGAGGGGCCATGGGACAGCCAGCTCCCTTCTGATGACAGCAACTTACATGCGTGCTCGCACGGGGCCCCTGTGAGTTCCCGTGTCCTCTCTGGGAATCCCAACCGCATTGTCCTGAGGAACCCGGGCCCAGAAGAGGAAGTGGCTGATTAACTTGTTGCAGGGGGAAGTGGCAGGCACGCTGCTCCTGGGCAGGGTGAGAAATCTGAGCCCTCCGTGGCGGTGCTGCCGTTGGTTCAGTAACTTGGCAACACCACCCCTCATCACACAGCTGAGCCGGGCCCAGACTCCGACCGCAACGCCCCGTGGCCGCCGCGTGCTGCACAAACGTGAGGCTGGGTTATCATTAAACAGCCTCAAACCTTTCCGGGAAGGAGGCGAGCTATAAATAAACGCCTGGAGTTAGGGGACTTCCAGGGCTGAGTGGACGGGGATGGTGGGCTGGGGTTCTCAAAGTTCTCAGAAACCACCAGTTCTGTGATGAACTAGGGGGCTGGACTTGGGATGTCCTGGCTGCTGGGTCCCACGGTCCTGCCTCGAGTTCCAGGAAGCCCTGGAGACGTTGTCGTCCCCTGGATTCCCGTATCGGGAACTCGATGATTATAGGAGGTCAGGGCAGGCATGAGACACAGGCTGATGAGAAGGGAGGGGGCCCTTCAGCATCTGGCAGGGGTAGCGTTCTTTGTCTCTTCCCCCAGTCCCCAGAGCTCAAGCTCTGGTGGGGCCCAAGAGAACCCCAAGCTTCCTGGGCCCTGGGTTGGAAGCAACTAGAGAGCTCATCCAGTGCACCTTTCAACAGGCCAGCAATCTTTTCCATGACATCCTTGATCCAAACTCAGCTTGCTTACCTCCCAGGATGGGGAACTCCCTACCTCTCAGGCAATCCTGGTCCTAGCCTTCCCCCCCACCCCCATTTGTACAAATGCATGGAGTTCATGTGCCATTTTGTTACATGCATAGATTATGTAGTGGCCAAGTCAGGGCTTTCAGGGTATCCACCACCCGAATAACATCCCTTGTACCCATGAACTAATCTCTCACCCTAGCTTTGTTCCCTGTGGTCACACAGAGCAACTCTGCCCTGGGGAAGCCCCTGAGATCATCAGAACCCTCCACATGAGCTCAGCTCTCTGAATTCCACCTGACCTCTCTTCCCCCCTCTCACTCTCCCATGCTTCTTGGCTAGTTTTCAGGTTTTGTGGCGAGTCAGGAAAAACCTCAAGAAGGCTGAAAGCGTTTACCGACGCGGCAATGACAGGAGTCCGTGCGATTCAGCAAACTTCAGCTAGGGACGATGCCAAGAGCTGGAGACAGAGGTGAATCAGAGTCCCTGCACGCAAGGATCTCTACTCGGATGGGGACTGGAAGGACGGGGAGGGACTCTCAAGGTGTCAGCTAGGCGAGGGTGGGTGGGTGGGTGGGGGGTGGATCAGCAGCACAAGTGCGCCCCCCTGGTAGAGGGGAGGGTTTGAGAGGGTCCTGTAGGAAGGCTAATTTCCTAGTGGCAGAGACAGCATTCAGGATAGATGAACACGAGACACCAAAGGCCAGACAGTTGGGCCACACAGCTGACGGATTTGCTTGGGACAGAAGATGTTATGTATCAGGGTTGGCAAACTTATTCTGCAGAGGGCCAGGTAGTAAATATTTTAGGTTTTACAGGCTATATAGTCACGTGGCAACTACTCACTTCTGCCCTTGTAGCTTGAAAGCACCGTGTACAATAGCGAATGAATGACCATGGATGCCTGCCCGTGACACTTTATCTGTTGACACTGAAATTTGGATTTCTTATCATTTTCTTATGTCACAAAACAGTACAGTATTCTTCTTTGGATTTTCCCCCCAACTACGAAAAAATTTAAAAACCATTCTTAGCTCACAGACTGTACAAAAACAAGCTATGTGGCCATGGGTTGCTGATCTCAGCGTTTCATGTTTGGGAGTACTAGGAGATTGTGCTGGGTGCAGAGCCAGGCATTCGGGGTTGATTTGGTCAGACCTTGGCGACAGATGAGTGATAAACTGGCTGCTAATCCATCGGCCCACCCTCCTTCCAACCCAACTGCCAATCAAACCATTGCCTGCCATTAAGAAGCTAGAAAAATGTGTGTTAGGATCAAGTGCTGACACATATGTTGGGACAATTTCTTTTAAAATGTGCATCCAATTACATTGAAATACAAGCTTATTGTTGAAAGAAAAGTCAATAAAGAAGTATATAGGCTAATCAGTGGCGGTTTCCTTTCAAATCCCCCCCCCCCCGCCCAGGGGTGACCTGGTTAGGATGTGGGTACGTGTGAGCCCAGTCTCTTTCTGATGCACACGGGCCTGTGCACACGCGCACACTCACGCTTACAGACTTCGTATTCACACCACACGCAGCTCATTCTACACGATTGTTCCAGGACATGCTTCTGTCACTTTGCAACTCATCCTGCATCTTCCCTTCTCAGCACTTGGATCCATCCTCTTTGATCTTCGTATTGTCTACCAAGCACCACTTGGTGGGCTGTGCCACCCTTCACCTCAGCGGTCCCCTACTGTCGGCTGTTTTCCATGGTTACCAGCAATGCTGCCAGGACCCTCCCGGCACGCATATCTGTCTCTGCGCACCGGGGCTTAGTGTTGGACAGGTTCTCTGAAGCAAAAGTGCTGTGCTAAAGGGCACAAGAACTTAAACATTTGGATACAAGTGGCATACTGTAGCAGTTTCCTGTCCTGCTGCCAGGAATGAGCATTGCAAACTTTCAGGGCAGGGGGATTGGGGAAGTCCTACAGGGAGGTCGGGACCTGGGACCTCAGTGGCAAGCACAATTGTGCACCTGCCGTCTTAGTCTTCACTGTTGGTGAAGGAGGCATTTGTTCGTTCATTTAGCAAATATTCATGGAGGGCCTACTATGTGCCAGATATTGGTCTAGGCACTGAGAATACAGCAGGGAACACGAGAAACAAAGCCCTGCCCTCACAGACATATATACTCCAGTGGAGGAGACAGATAATGAACACATCAACAAACATGTGGGAGGATACATAGAACCGGGGAGCAGATTTGCATGCAGATGGGTCAGGGGAGGCCTCTCTGAGCAGAGATCTGAGAGCATGAGGGAGTGGGCTGTGCAGATATGGCTGTCAAAGGCAGCGGGAACAGCCAGTGCAAAGGCCCTGAGGCCAGCAGTGGGGGGGGGATACCAAGTCAGCCCCCAGTGGTCACAGGGAAAGTCTTGGCTGTTATTCTGAATGAGGTGGGGCCTGAGGAAGGGCTGGGGCAGAGGAGGAACAAGGCCTCACTCACAGGCTGGCTGCTGGGTTGGGACAGACCGCAGGGGCTCAGGGTGAAGCCAGTCAGGTCAGGAGGCTGCTGCACTTGACCCAATGGGGGATCGTGGGCCGGTGGTCCAGGTGGAAGTGGTGAGGAGCGTGGGACTCTGTGTATTTAGAAGGTGGTCATAGGCCTTCCTGATGGGCTAGCTGCGGGGTGAGAACGAGGAGGGAAGGATGACACCACGGCTTTTGGCTTTATGTCCGGAAGGATGGAGCCCACAGAGGAGGAGATGGCAGGAGAAAGGGGTTCGAGCCAAGAGCTTGACTTGGGCTTGCTAGGTTGGACGCCAGACATGAAGTGAAGAGGAGAGGAGACACCAGGTCTGCAGTCGTGTCTGCAGCTGGGGGACAGGTTCAGCCTGGAGACAGAGCTGGGATCTGTCGGCTGCAAATGGTGTGTAGAGCCAAGTGCTGGAGGCCAGCGCTGGGGAGGGAGAGGAGACAGAGGCAAGCACAGACTAAGGGCCCGTCCCGGACATGCCAACATTAGAGGGCAGGAGATGAGGACGAACCAGCCAAGAGGACTAAGGAGGAGCAGCCTGCAGAAAGAACAGCACCCGAAGCCCAGGCAAGAAGAGATTTCAGCAGGGAGGGCGTGACCAGCGGGGCAGACCGTGCTCAGCAGCTGCAGGAGCTGAGGGCTGGACGCTGACCACTGGGTTGGTCAAGAATAGACAGATGATAAGTGACAGCAAGACAATGTGACCAGGGCCGAGACAAGGGGACCTCAGGCAACCATGGGAGCCCCAAGGAGGGTCACTGAACCAGGGACGACTTCCTGGAAGAAGGGACATCTGAGCAGAAAGGTGAGGGGCACAGACACATTCTGCAGGTAGAAAGGGGAGGTCATGGATCAGGAAACAGCACAGATGAAAGCTGGGGGCAGAGGGCAGTCACAGCACATTCGGGAAACTGAGCGTAGGTAAGTCTGGCTGCAAGAAGGTGCTTGGGAGGGGCAGGTGGAGCAGGGCTGTTATCCTCACAGGACCCTGCAGAGGTCAGCAAAGCGATGATGGGGGCCTCAACTAGAGACCATGCTTAGGTGATGGGCAGGTGGCTTGAGGGATGGCCCAGCCATTTGAGAGATGGGGAACCAGGAGGAGAAGAACTTTGAGGAAGGATGATGAATTCAGATGACTTCAGGTTGCTGGGGGACCTTCGAGGAGAGATGTCCACCATCAGCTGGGCATGTGGGCTGGACGCTGGGTCTGGGAGGCGAGCGCGTGTGTAGGGAGGAGGCCAGGCAGAGCTGGGCGAAGCGGGCCCACACGCTCGCCTCTGTCCGGGGCTGCCGAGGCCAGCCTGTGTGCTGGGGAGGGGCCCGGCAGCCCCCCTCGTGGTGGGTTGTCTCCCCAGGGGCAGGAGCCCAAGAGAAGCCCGGCAGTTCCTGGGGACAGGCTGTTGTAACTGTGCCTTGTCCCTCCCATCTCCACCACACCCACAGCCTTCCAGCAACCCAAAAGGAACGACCCCACCAAAATACGCATGCTCGGGGGCACCCATTCACAGCACAGGAATCGCACAGCACCTGCGGGATGCCCCGAGGTCCTGGCCCTGTGGGAGTAGCAGTGACCAAGCAGGGGGAGCCAACATTGAAATGATAGATCTAAAGGATGAGTCAGAGTTAGCCAAGGACGAATGGGTGGAAAGGTGTCTGAGTGACCGGGAACAGCATGGGGAAAGCTCAGCGGAGAAAAGCCACATGACAGGCGGGAGGGAGGACAGGACTCAGTGAGATGGAGCAAGGTGTTGGGTGGTGGCAGTGGGCTGAGGGGAGAGGTGGGGGTGAGGAACCTCAGCGTCAGGCTTAGGAACGTGGTCCTTTTCCCCAGGGCGATGGGGAACCCTGGAGTGTCTTTAGCAGCGAGTGGCTCGCTCAGGCCCGCACGGGGGAGAATGCAGGGACAGGGATCAGAAACGGGACCCACGATCACTCCATCCCAGGCAAGCCCCCTGCCCCCCCTTGACGGGTGACACGCGACCGGCTTGCACTCCGCCAGGACCCTAACACTCCGACGTCTGCCCAGCCCTGCTCTGACCAGAGCCGCGGGGCGGGGGGCACGCTCTGGGGCCCGTCTTGTCGCCAGAGACACCAGGCCCCTAATGCGGGCGGCGGGGGCCGGGCGGCACGAAGGGCCGGCAGCGGGGCTGGAGAGCCGCGGGGCTGCCCACGGGGGCGACCGACTTGTCGCGAGCGAGCGCTCCGGAGGCCGCCGGGCAGGGCTGTCGGCGGGACGCTGGAGAAATCAGTCAGTTCGTGAGGACAAGCCGGCCCTCCCCACCGCCACTGTCCCCCTGCCCGCCGAGCCGCGAGCGCCGCGCGGTCCCCGCAGCGCCACCGTGCGGGCCGCGCCGTCGCCGCAGCGCCACCTTGCGGGCCTGGCCGTCGCCGCAGCGCCACCGTGCGGACCGGCGCCGTCCCAGCAGCGCCACCGTGTGGGCCGGGGGGTCACGACGGCCGAGGGACCCACAGCCTTTGCAGTCCGCTGGGCCCGCGTCAGATCCCATTCCCCTTCTATATTCCTTAAATTAGTATTTTCAAAGTGGAAATATATTGGCGGCCTGTTTGTGATGTGAAATTGTCAAGTAACACATTCTTACCGGGAAAAACGCACAAACTCCGTAGACTGTATACAAGGGAGAAACAGTTTCAGGCAGAATTCCACCCCCACCCCCACCCCCATCCCCCCCACACCCGCACCCCCAGGCAACCGCTGATTGCATCTTGGAAAATAGGCTTCAGATATTTTTTCTACAGAAAAAAAAAATATATATATATATACACACACACACACACACACATATACACAAATGAGATCATAATATATGTGCCTAATGTTCCTCTATGTGCTTTGCTTTTTAAATTTGTTTTTATTAACTGTGGAGTAGAGACAAAAGAATATTTATTTGAGGTGTACAAGGTATATGAAGCAGGTTGGAGTGGAACACTGTGTGCGTACCATCCAATCTAAGAACATTTTTTATTACCATTGAATTTTCTTTTATGCTGCTCTTTTTTAAAAGTTAAAATGTTATCATTTATTATTTTTCTCTCCTTACCTTATTGTGGGTTGATTTGGTATTTCTTATTAATCCATGCCATTGCTTTATTAATTTTTGAGCTTTCCTTTCTTTTAATGGTGATCCTAGGGATTATAATACGTCTCCTTGACTTATTAAAGTCTGATGTAGATGAGCACTCTCCCCACTTGTGGGAAAATGCAGGAACCTTAGGCCACTTAAAACTCCATTTACCCCCTCCTGACTTTCATGCTATTGTCATCTGGTACCATCTGGTATTTGAATTCTTTATATATTTCCAACTCCACAAGATGCTATTATTATTGTTTTATACAGACAATATTTGTTTAGATTAACCAAATATTTTCTCTCTCCATTGGTCTTCACTTCTTCCCAAATCTCCAAATTTCCATCTGGGATCCATTTTCTCCTGTCTGAAAATCACCCTTTACTAATTCCTTTGATGGGGGTGTGCTAGTGATGAAGTCTTTCAGTTTTTACTTGTACGAAATGTCTCTGCTTCACCTTAATTTTTGAAGGATATTTTTTTTTTTTTTTGCTGGATATGTTAGTGTAGGCTGTCAATAGGAGGCAAGAAAGGAAAGAAAAATAACAGAGAGTAAGTGGGACAAATAAAAAACAAACAGTAAGATGGGTGACCTAAAGCCAGATATATCAGCAATTATATGACATATAAACAGATTAAATATTCCAATTTAAAGACAAACAGTATCATATTGGATTTTTTAAAAACTCAACCATATGCCACTTATAAGACAGACATGTCAAATATAAGGATACAGAGGCTGGGCGTGGTAGCACACGCCTGTAATCCTAGCACTCTGGGAGGCCAAGTCGGAGGATCGCTTGAGCTCAGGAGTTTGAGACCAGCCTGAGCAAGAGTGACCTATCTCTACCAAAAATAGAAAAAATTAGCTGGGTATGGCAGCATGTGCCTGTAGTCCCAGCTACTTGGGAGGCTGAGGCAGGAGGATTGCTTGAGCCCAGGAGTTTGAGATTGCTGTGAGCTAGGCTGACGCCACAGCACTCTTGCCTGGGTGGCACAGCAAGACTCTGTCTCAAAAAAAAAAAGAGAAACAGAAATGCAGAAAGTAAAAGGATGGAAAAAGTTACACCAAGCAAACAGTAACCAGAAGTTGGTGTAGTCACATTAATATTAGCAACAGCAGAGTTTAAGGGGAAAAAGCCATGCAAAAGATAAAGAGAGGTATTCACACACACACACACACACACACACACACACACACACACGCACACATCAACTTACCAAGCAGATACAATTCTAAGTGTGCATGCAATTAATTACTAATGTAGCCTCAAAATGTACAAAGCAAAAATCAAGAGTACTAAACAGAGAAATATATAAATCTACAAGTCCTCTTTCAGTAACTGATATAACAAGCAGACAAAAAATTAGTAAAATCTCACATATCTGCAGGAACATCACGGAAGTGACACTACGTTCTTTTTATTGCATCCTATCAGGTGGCTCAAGATTTTCATTTGCCTCATTACCAATAGCTTGATTAAAACAGTATCGTGGGCTTCTCCACTGTGAAATTAACTATTTTTCCATTTTTAATTAATAGATATTTTGTGTGGATGCTACTTTGAAATGTGTAAATGGCCAACTGTTTATCAAGCTTTCATTTTGTCCATTTGTATATTTATATCAGTGTGGACTTAATGGATTTCTGTTGGATTCAGCGGGTTATAATTTATTAGCAATACTAATTTTGACGATCAAGTTTTTCCAGATTTGGCCAGTGGGAGCTCTTTTGATACGTCTCCTCCTTTTCCGCACACTGCCTTACTGTCTGGCACAACATGTCACTTCAGGTTCAACTCGTATTGTCCCTGCCCTGGAATCAGCCGTTTCCCTAAGGAGCCTTGGTTCTTTGTGACAGAGAACGATATTTAGAGACCAAGATCTGGGCACTAGGCGTGCTCACTGCTGTCGGAGTGCTCTGCGGTCCTCTCAGTGGATAGAGCTGGAAATATAAGCGTTTATGCGTGTGCATATACACACACCTATACACACATTTACGTCTCTATTTCTCTCTCTATCTACAGACAGTGAAAACCATGAGCTCTAACTCCTGTACAACACCACGGGGTCCATTCTGATTTCCTCCCTTTGTGTGTTTGAAATTCCCTTCCCATTATTTTTAAACATCTTTTCTTCTCTTTATATATTCGACCAATTCCCATATAACTAAAGGAGCTATTGCTGCATGGCAAATTACCCCAAAACTTTGTGGCTTAAAACAACAACAACAAAAAAACCCATTTATTCTACAGTTTCTGTGGGTCAGGAAATGGGGATCAGCTTAGGGAGGGGACTCTGGCACTTGTCCCTCAGTTCTCATGACTTTGCAATCAAGTGCCAGCCGGGCTGTCACCCTTTGAATGAAGGCCTGCGTGTGGCTGGGGGATCTGCTTCCACGACGGGGCACTCACACCACAATCCCTCTTTTAGTAACGGATAGAACAGCAGATAAGAAGTTAGTAAAGGCTGGGAGCGGTGGCTCTCACCTGTAATCCTAGCACTCTGGGAGGCTGAGGCGGGCGGATCGCTCAAGGTCCGGAGTTCGAGACCAGCCTGAGCAAGAGCAAGACCTCGTCTCTACTAAAAATAGAAAGAAATTAGCTGGACAACTAAAAATATACAGAAAAAATTAGCCAGGCATGGTGGCGCATGCCTGTAGTCCCAGCTACTTGGGAGTCTGAGGCAGGAGAACTGCTTGAGCCCAGGAATTGGAGGTTGCTGTGAGCTAGGCTGACACCATGGCACTCTAGCCCGGGCAACAGAGTGAGACTCTGCCTCAAAAAAAAAAAAAAAAAAAAAAAAAAGTTAGTAAAAATGTCAGGTTGGTGTGGAACATTGGCAGGAGGACTCAGTCTAATGCCCGGTAGACCTGTCCGTAGACCTGCTTGAGTGTCCACACCATGTGGCAGCTGGCTTCCCCAGAGTGAGGGGCCCAGGAGATGACAAGATTAAAGTGGCAATGTCTTCTATGGTCTAGCCTTAGAAATCACACACCATCGTTTCATCGTTCTTTTGGTCACCCGGACATAATGTGGGAGGGAACACCACTAGGGTGTGTTCACCAGGACGCAAGTGTCACTGAGGCCAGCTTGGAGGGTGCCTCTGCCACAATACCCAGTCTTCCTTCTGCTGCCACTGCCGCCCTCCCTCCCCGAGGGCATGGGTGCCTTCCTCACCCCACCCGCACCAACTCCCCTCCACGGATGCCCTCCTTGTTCTGCTCTTGATACATAGCAGGTGAGTCTGCTGACATCTTCCTTTAGAATGGTGCACCTGCACTGTCCCTGCTGGGTGGGGCAGAGGTGGCCGGTGCTACTCTGCGGCCCGCGGTGTGGCCCCCACTGCTGCAACCCCTGGGCAAACTGAGGGGGGGTTGTCTGCAAGGGGCTCCTCGAGCCCCTGACCAGCCTCTGTCCAGCCAGGGAGGTGCCTTGAGATGGCTCCAGGTTTCTTCTTACTCCAGATGCCACCTGAGGGGTAGGAGAAGGAGTGACTTCAAGTTTGGACATATCCAGGCAGAGCCCAGCGCCCGGGGCGTGCGGGTGTGCCTGCGCTTTCCTGGGTGTGCAGCGATGGGCCTGTGGGCGTGGGCACCAGCCAGGGGCTGGTTTCCAATCTCAGCCCCACAACTAAACGGCCTGGGGCGAGTCCCTTCATCTCTCTGGCCTCTCTTTTCTCCTTTGCCAACGGGGCCCCGGTGATCGCTAAGGGACCTGGGGGGGCCCAGAGAGATCCTCAGATGGTGGGGTTGTAGGCTCCTCCTGGGCCTGGGCCAGGGGTCTCAGATCCCGTCCTCAGCACTGCCCTCTGTGGGGAGAGGCCACCTGCTGTGAGCACGGAGGGGCCTCGACGTGTCCCCTTGCTTCTTTGTTCGCAGCCTGTCTCTGCACTGGATGTGAGCTGGGGCCGGCAGGGAAGACGCTCAGATTTGAATGAATGGGGTGGAGGGATGCATGCTCTGGCCTCGGGGTGGGAGGCCAGGCAAGGGGGTCTAAGACCCCAGCATTCTGTAGACTGTACCCCCACCCGCACCAAGAGGAAAGAGCTCCAACTCAGAGTCGGACTGGGATAGTCACCTGCCTCTCTCTGAGCCTGAGTCACCTCCGAAGGGGCTAACCAGACTTGCTTCTTGAAGTCGTTGGGGGACAGCCTGGGGCCGGGGCTGGGGAGAGCAGGGTCTGGGGCAGATGGGGGTGGAGGTAGGCGTGGGCCCTGCATGTGGCAGGACACTCCCCAGGACAGGGTCTTCGGGACCGGGGACCTAGAGTTGGGGGTGGGAGCACAGAAGGGGGTGGCTGGGGGTGGACGCTGGAGTTTGACAGCCGGGGGAGTCGTACGGGGAGCTGAAGGAGCCTTGGAAGCTGTCCTTGCAGAGTCTTTGGGGAGGAAAGCAGGGGGTTGCCATGGAAACCATCCCACAACAACCCACTCCAATCGGAGCTCATTGAAGTTCCCGGAATAAAAATTCTCTCATCTCTTTTAGGATGCTGCTCCTTACCACATGTGCACCTCCAAGGGGTGTGTGTGTGCTCGAGTGTTTGCGTTGTGTGTATTAGTGTGTCTGTGTGTGTGGCCCCTCCCACTGCACCTCACCGTCCTGGCTCTGTTCTCTGGGCCTTTGCATGTGCCGCTCCCTCTGCCAGACACCCTCCCCTCCCTCCCCTGCCTTCACCTGGTGCTCTCCTGTCCCTGCATGGAGCCTTCTCCCCCGGGAGCCTTCTCTGACCCACGCCCACCATGGGTCAGGGCCACTCTGGTGTTCTCTCGTCTCCCACCCCCAGCTCCACCTCCCCCAGCACTGGTCATGTGGGGTCTCTCTGATTCTTGTGTCCATGACTTCCTCAAGGGCAGGCCAGGGTCTTGTCTTGTCCATCCCTGTCCCCGATGCCGGGCAGGGACCTGGCACAGAGATTGGCCCAGAAAATGCTTCTTGAATGAAGGAAGGAATGAGTGAATGACACACACAAGCAGCTACTTCTTCGGAAGGGTTTGGGACACCGGCAAGTCTTCCTCACTCAACTTGGAAAACCAATTGTCATCAGGGCTGGCAGGTCCCTTAGAGATACATCCAAGAGCCCGCAGCATGGACACCACCTGGGACCTCGTTGGCAACGCGGCTTCGCAGCCCCACCCCGACCACTGCATCAGAATCTGCCTTCGAAGATCCCCGGGATTCACTCGCACGTTGAAAGATGAGACGTGCTGCTCTAGAGGGCCCCACTGCCTATTGTACAGACGGGGAAACTGAGGTCTGTCCTGGCCCAGGCTATGTCCCGGCCCCACCATCAGCCCACCTGTCTGCTCACACCGCCAGACCCCTCCCTTAGCCTCTCGAGGTCCTTGCAAGGAGCTCGAGCTCCCCCTGGTGGGCATGGGAAGGGGCGGCCTGGCCTGAGCGTGGCCAAGGAGAACCGACCAGGGCGTTAGCCAGCAGGGAGCAGGGAGGTGGGGCGTGGAGGGCAGGCGGGTGGGGCAGGACCCCTGCAGTGGGGAAGGCTGTGTGAGCCCACCCTGGCCTCACAGCACGCACCAAATATGCGGTCCGGGGCTCTGGCCACTCATTGCCAGCCTGCACTTCCTCCCCTGAAAAACGAGGAGAGGCCCTTGGGAGGATCCCACAGGGTGGTGCTTGGAAAGCTCTTGGCACAGAGGTGCGGATGCCAAAGGAAGCCACCCTGCCGCAGAACAGCTGTGAGCACTCCTCCCGCCCTCGCCTCCTGCCGTGTGGGTGCGCCGGCCCAGCGCCAAGCCCCCTGGCCTCCCCTGGGAGGTTGCGGAGACCAGGCAGCCAGCCTCCCCTTCCGGTGGGGAAATGCAGGCCCAGAGAGGGGAGGCTGGAGAACGCCCCCTCCTTGGCGGCGATGGAGGAGGGGGCTGCCCCGTCCCTGATGCCCTGGGATCCCAAAGCCTGGATTCTGGGGGAGGGGGTGACTCTGGGGGGCAGAAGGTCAGGAAAAACACATGCTCTGCAGTCAGACAGACCAGGTTCAAATCCGGGTCAACCACAGGCCAGCTGGATGAACTTGGGCAAGTGACCTTGCCACTCTGGGCCTCAGTTTCCTTATGTGTGACTGTCCTTCCAGGACTGTTGTGAGATTCAGGTGGGACAGTGTTAAGCACCCAGCACACAGCAGGCCCTGTGGCCGCCGCTGTCACCCACACGGTGGAGGCTGGAGGCTGGGGTGAGTGGGGTGGCCAGGGGAAGACACCCTGTCTCACCACGGCAGCTGCCACACACAGGCACAGGGTGGCAGGGCCTCTCGTCCTTCCTGGGCAAAGCGTGGGGGAAAAGCCAGCCAAGTATGTCGGAGCACAGCCTTGAGCTGGGCAGACATGCCTGGGCTGGGCTCTGCTTCGAAAGCCCGAGGTCCCCCCACCCGCCCTCACCACTGGGCTGCTTTCACAGTGCTGGCTTCTGAGGCCAGTGGCCACCAGCCTCCCCGGTGGGGTCTTAACCTGAAACCCCCTGCTCTCTGTCTCACCCACGGGCCCCTCAAAGGGAAACCCCGACAGACGACCCTCGGCCTCCTACTGAGGGCAAGCCCTTCCCCCAGGACACCCTCGCGGTCTGTGAGTGACCCGGGCAGCTAGGCCAGGAAAGAGGGGCGGGGCCACACCCATTCTCCCCTGCGAGCAGTGGGGAAACCAAGAGAAGGGGGACTCGGCAGCAGGGAGGGGGACCAGCCGTTTCGCCTTGCCCAGGACCTTCCTGATGTTAGCACGGACAGTCCGGCATCCCAGGAATGGGGACAGCTGGTCACCCGAGCAGCGGGCCGTGAAGACCGATGGCAGCGGCTGTGCACAGCACCGCGTGTTCCACGTGCCAGGCCCTGCGCTACGCATTCTTTTTTTTTTCCCAAGATCAAATTTGTTTATTTATTTTTAAAATTTATTTTCAATTAACCATTTTTAAGCGTACAAGTCGGTGGCATTAAGGACATTCACAAAGTTGCACGACCATCACTACTTTCCCGTTCCAGAGCTTTTGCACCATCTCGAACAGAAACTCTGCAGCCCCGAAACAATAACGCCTCACCCTCCGTCCCCTCGTCCCGTAACCTCCATGCTCCTTCCTGTCTCAGTGGCTCTGACGACTCCAGAGACCTCGTGTAAATGGAGTCACACGACATTTGCCCCCCCCCCCCTCCGAGTCTGGCTGTTTTCGCTCAGCTGCGCTGGAGCACGTGTGGGGATTCGATCCCTGTTAAGACTGAGTAAGATTCCATTGTGTGCATCGTAGGGGAAGGAAATATCTTTTTCTTCTAACCTTCTAAGTCTCCACTGGGACCCCTGTAACAAAAGACAGATTAATAAGAGAAAAGCAGACAGATTTATTTAGTAAGAGTTTTGTGTAAGCTCTACGTGATACACGAGACCCTAAGCAGCGGTTACCCCTGCGCATCTTTCTGCCAGGTTCGGGGCAGAGCAGGAGTCGTGGGGGCGAGCCAGGGTGGAGACCTAAGCCCCCACTGTGGGAAACGGCGAGGCCTGTTCTTTCCCGTTCCTCTCTCTTCCGAGAGAGGGATGCTCCCTTCCTCCCGGTGTGGCGAGGGCACCTCCCACGTGCGGGTTTTTTTCTTTTTGTTATTTTTTTGTTTTTTGAGACAGTCTTGCTCTGTTGCCCAGGCTAGAGTGCAGTGACATCACCGTAGCTCACAGCAACCTCAAATTCCTGGGTTCAAGTGATCCTCCTGCCTCAGCCTCCCGAGGAGCTGGGACTACAGGTGCATACCACCACACCCAGATGATTTCTTCTATTTTTAGTAGAGATGGGGTCTGGCTTTTGCTCAGGCTGGTTTCGAACTCCTGACCTCGAACAATCCGCCTGCCTCAGCCTCTCAGAGTGCTAGGATTACAGGCGTGAGCCACCAAGCCCGGCCAAGGAACTCTTAAAACTTCAATTCAGGGTACTGTGTTGCCTAGAAGTGGGCTGACATCTGGACCTTGCCTGTCAGTGCAATTCTCTGCCCCTTGCTGTGGTGACTGGTTCAGAGATGGGCATGTGACCTCAGTGCTGGTGCCAGTGTTTGAGTCCTGGAGCCAGTTGTACCTGAAGCCAGCCTAAGCCAATACCTCCTCCTCTTCTTTCTTTTGCTTGAGCTTGACTTGGAGTTTTTGTCATTTGCATCCCGAAGAACCCTGATTTGGAAATCTTGGGATGTCAAGAGATTCTGGCTCCCTGGCTGCCCCACCTGTGTTCGTGCCACACTCCCCTCCTGTGAGCTGGTCTGAGCAGGTCTCCGTTCGTCTCAGCCAATTCAGCCCAGCCGAGACAGAGGGGACCTCAGCATAGCCTGGAAGCAACCCAGGACCCGAGACGCTGACTGAGGTTGGAGGGTGGGGCCCTCAGGGGAGCCTGGCGCAGCATCCTGAGGGCAAGCCCACCCAGGCAGGGTCACAGGGCTCCAGGCCAGGGAGCAGGGCCTTGATGCTGGAAGGCAGGTGAGCGAGACTCCGCTTTTCCTGACAGCTCAGGGTTTGGGAGAAAGATTCAGTGCCCTGGAGGCAAGACCAGGCCTCCACAGGGAGCACAAGCTCAAAGCCCCCTGTAAATCAACCCCTACTGGAGGGAACCAACCCTCCTGGCAGTCTAAACATCTCCAGGGGGGAGGCTAGGCCAGCAGAGAGTGGGCCCCACAGCCCCTGTGGTCCTGGCCGCTTGGAACAGCCGCACCGTCTTGGGCTCCATGTGATGGCCCGGGAGGTGCCTGGACTCCCTCAGCTCCCCCTCATCTGTGTCCTTCCCCTAGGCCAGGCGTCCTCAAACTACGGCCCGCGGGCCACATGCGGGTGTGTTTGCCCGTTTGTTTTTTTATTTCAAAATAAGATATGTGCAGTGTGCATAGGAATTTGTTCATAGTTTTTTTTAAACTATAGTCCGGCCCTCCAATGGTTCTGAGGGACAGTGAACTGGCGCCCTGTTTAAAAAGTTTGAGGACCCCTGCCCTAGAACCTTCCACCCGGCCTGGGAGCATCTTATCCTATCTCAGGACCAAAGTTCTGCTTTTCCTAAGGAATTGCTTTGTCCTCCTTCATAGGCTCTGGGACTTGTGTAAGTGGCTGCATTTCCCGTCTGTGCCACCTGCTGGGAAGCTTAGAGCCACCGCCCGGCCCCCATAGCAGAAGTGTAGTGATGGGGGTGACCAGCCCCTCATAGCAAAAGAACATCCTGTCACAGATCCCAAAAGTTACTCAACTAACAGAAATATCCCTAATGTTTTACTCCTTTAAAGTCATCTTCCGTTTGTCTTCTGAAAGAATACTGTCACTTCCAAATGTGTATCTGACTCTTATTTCACATGAATATCTTATTTTGTTTACCGCTCCTCTCTCTGTTTTCAAAATGTCTACTTGAATCGCTTTTGAAATTGACAGCGTGAGGGTCTCTCTCCATGTGCAGCCCAACGTGAGTTCCCGAGGGAGGAGGTGAGTTGTGTGTGTGTGTGGGGTGGGGTACACTGTACCTAGGTTTAAAAAGAACCTGTAAGACTGATGAGACTAGCACTCTGAGAGGCCGAGGTGGGTGGATTGCTTGAGGTCAGGAGTTCGAAACCAGCCTGAGCAAGAGTGAGACCCCATCTCTACTACTGGAAATTAATTGGCCAACTAATATATATAGAAAAAATTAGCCGGGCATGGTGGCGCATGCCTATAGTCCCAGTTACTCGGGAGGCTGAGGCAGTAGGATCGCTTGAGCCCAGGAGTTTGAGGTTGCTGTGAGCTATGCTGATGCCAGGGCACTCAAATCTAGCCTGGGCAACAAAGTGAGACCCTGTCTCAAAAACAAAACAAAACAAAACAAAAAACTGATGAGAATGCAGGTGAGTTATCACCAGCCGTGGCTGGTGGACACCCTGTCATTGTCATTCCTTTGTGCCTTGAGGAAACCATAAAGACCATCTTCCAAGTCTCCCGAGCCTGCGGTCCCATCTCCACAACAGGAGATCCTCGTGTCCCGTGTTCTAACTTCATCCCTGGCTCCTTCGTCTGCCATCCTGGTGTTACTCTCTCCTTTCCCTGACTCTTACTTTCTGCTCTGGTTGTCTGTCACGGGTCCTTGGAAGCCGCCCAAGATCCTCTGTGCCGAGGGGCCGGGAGCAAACCAACCTGCAACTGGCTCGCTGGACTCTCCCGCCTGGGTCGGGCGGGCTGAGGCCGCACTGGGCCCTCGACTTTCAAGCACCAGCCAGGAAGCGGCACTAGGGCAGCTCCCAGATGTCACGCATGGGTCAGGGCCAGAGCAACCTCAGGTATGGCGGGGACAGAGGCTGCAGGTGGGCCTGCAGAGGGAAGAGGCTGGCTGCGGAGAACTGCGAAACAGCAGCAGTCTGCAGGCTGGAGTGCTCCCTGGGCCCCGAGGGCTCATCGATGTCAGACAGGCATTCCAGGTCAATGTCAGGGGTGAACGAAAGCGTGGATCTGATGTGCTCAGTGCCTGGCACGTAGGTGCTCAGGGAATGCCGGGACCCTTTTTCTGCGTATTGTCCTGGAGGAGTGGGTGGCTTTGCCCCTAAGGCAGCAGTGCCTGGGGCCAACCCAGGTCCATGCTGCATGACTGCATGTGTCCCCTGGCATTGTGAGCCCACTCTCTGCGGGACAGACCCCCGCTGGACAAGGCCCCTCCCTCTCTGTTGTAGCTGCTGCTTCGGCGCTGAGATTCGGGGGTGGGAAGAGATGGTAAGAATAGCTGCAGCTTGTCCCACTTCTTCTTGAGCTTCTGGTTCTTCTCCCAGAAGAGGAAGCCAACACGAGGGACTCTTTGCCAGGAGCCCACGTTGTCCCAGCAGTGAGAACAGACAGACCCGAAAACCTGAGTCTGTATCTGCTGCTCCGGTTAAAAGCCTGGAGCTGTGTCAGGCAGTCCTCAGACTGGGCTCTGCTACTTACTGACCTTCTGACTTTGGCCAAATCACTTAATCTCTCCAAGCCTCAGTTTTCACATCTGTAAGATGGGGAGAGTAATACCTACCTCACAGAATAGTTGTGAGGGTTCGATGAATTAACGTAAATGAGGTGTTCGGCCTGGCACCTGGGCTGCAGTTTGAATCGATGCTGCCTGTCACTGTTGCTACCGTTAGGGAGTGACATGGGCCAAGCAACTTGATCCTGCAGAGCCTGTTTCCTTCCTTGCACAACGGGGCTGCGGATAACTTTCTCCTTGCGTTGTGGGGAGGGTTGAGAGAGTCGACATGCGTGCAGAGCTTGGACCGTGGCCAGCACCCAGAAGACACCCTGTCACCGTGGGCTGGGGCTGAATCCTGTGAATCTAGGGATGGAGGGACGCTCTCATTCTAACCCCTTATACAACATCCCCTCTCAGTGGGTGCCCTATGTCTGCTTAAATGCTTCCAGTGACGGGGGACTCACCACCTCTGAGGAAGTCCTGCCCCTTCTGTCCTGTTCAGCTCTGGCCACGACAATGCCCTTGTTTATGTAGGGCCAAGAATCACCTCCCAAAAGTTTTCCAGCCAGGAGTTGGACCTATTCCAAACCTCTATCTCCCAGGGCCATCACTAACTCCTCACTTCCCTTCCCTGTGACAGGAGCTTCCGGCCTTTCCAAAATTAGACTCCGGCTCTGGCAAGCAGAGGAGGGCAGCCAGCAGCTGAGGTCTGCCGATTAACTACTTCCGTGCCGGGGCTGGGGTTTTCCTACAAAGGTGGGGAGCAGTTCAAGAGGCTGCTTCTGCTGGGACTGGAGACATCTCCGCTCAGTGTCCCTGTCACAGAGCCACTATACATGTTGTCATGGCTGCCTGAGGCTCAGAGCAGCACCCACTGGCCGTAGATGGGGAAACTGGGGCTAAGAAGGTAAGTGGGAGCTCTGGCTGCACAAGACTTTATTCATTCGTCCAAATGTTCTCTGCGCCCTACTCCTCGCTGGCCCTGTGCTGGGGGCTGGGGTCCTGCAATGAAGGAGACAGAGACCTGATTTTGTGATAGGCAAATGACAAAGGGAACTAGAGGGGGACACAGAGGCAGAAATAATTTATCCTTCCAGTGAGCCCGAAAGATGGCCTTGTTCACCCATCTGTCCATCCACCCATCCATCCATCCCTCCCACAAACATGCGTTGGGTGCCTAGAATCGGGGGCTCCCAGTGACCATTGTAGACATTTGTTACATTTGCAGCTCAGCATCCATGCTCTTTTCTTGGGGCAGTAGTACCCCGATTTTGCTTTGGGGGGACCTTGCCCCCCGGCCCACATGTTTCATAAGCAGCAAACTCCATCCCCCATCCTGGGGGCGGAGCCATGATCTAGGGTGAGCCAGTGAGCGCTTTCCATGATTCTAGCTGTGACAACCAGTTGGAGGACAGACCTGTGACCTAAGTCAGGCTAATGGGGACGAGCAAGACCCAACCCCAGGACTCTGGCTTGAGATATGGAGGAAGAGCACCATCCTTTCCTCTGGATTGGTGGTGATGGGAGCCGCTGGCACCACGCCAGGGAGCTGGGGGAGGGAGCCAACCAGTGATCCTGGTGACATTGTTTTATGGTCCTGAATCCACTTTTGCCCGAAGCCCAGTCTAGCAGGCATGTGAGCCGTTGCCTGCTCAAGCCAGTCTGGGTTTGTGTCACTCACAACACAAAGAGGCTGCCTGACTCAGGCACAGTCCTCTCTTCCCAGCTGACCCTGGGCAGGCCTCGGGGTCTGTGGTTTCTGCTGCTTTGTGACCACGCCCCACCCCCACCTCAGCCCCTGGTGACTCCAGTCCCCAGGGGGAGAGGCAGGGTACCCCTCCCGCAGGCAGCCTCAGGGCGCCGGCTCCTCAGCCAAGTTCACTTCTGACCTGGGCCCTTCCTCTCCGCTCTCGTCTCTGCCCCAGACCTTGGAACAAGCCCTGTCTGTCACTGGTGGAGCCTTGCTTGGGCTGTGCCTGAGGATTCTGCCTGCTGGTGGTGCTTCCTGTGCGGGAAAATGGCCCTTGGTTTTCTCATTCATTCATTTATTTTTTTAACTGAGAAATAATTGTACGTATTTATGGGGTACAAAGTGATATTTCGATATATGCAAAGCATAGTGATCAGATCAGGGCCATTAGCATATCCATCATCTCAAACACTTATCCTTTCTTTGTGTTGGGAACCTTCAATATCCTCCTAGCTATTTGAAACTGTGTAATGTATTATTGTTAACTGCAGTCATCCCGCAGTGCTATAGAACACTCCGGAACTTATTCCTCCTGTCCAGCTGTAGGTCCCTGTTTTGAATGAAACTGTGAGTTTCTCTACCAACTTACCTGCTGCTACTGTCCCCAGCAGCCACCAGAGGCCGACAGAAGAGCACCGGCAGGGGGTCCACCCGCATGGGTCCCTTGGGGGGTGACTGCCAGGGGTCGGCTGTGGCAGGGCTTCAGTGACACAAACACAGGGTGAAAGTTTAAGAGTTTTTAGTACTTACAGACCTGGAGGGTGCACTGCACACCTGGAGGTCACACACACACATGCACACATACACACACGCACACAGATCAGGGAGCACAGGCAGGGAGACAGGAGGGAGCCAGGGGCCGGGGCCTTTACTGGGTCTGGGGCATTGTCCCAACAGGTCTCCCAAGGGGAGCTTTCGTTGGTGAATTAAAGCAAGCAGGCGCCAGTTCCAGGAGGCCACACTGTGGCTGACAGGTGGTCACTTTAAGCTCGGAGGCAAATGGTCCATTTCAAGGAAGCCGTGGCAGGAAAGCAGGGAGAAGAGACGCCGCTGGGTTTTTATCTCTGTCCAGCAGCCGGAGCCATCTGGATGGGGCATGCTACTGGAAGCTGTGTCAAGGGTGACTGAGCCCTGCTTCTGGCATGAGAACGCTTAACTGATATTTTAAAATGGATGCCAGGCCGGGCACGGTGGCTCATTCCCGTAATTCTAGCACTTTGGGAGGCTGAGGCCGGAGGATCACTTGAGCCCAGGAGTTTGAGGTTGTTGTGAGCTAGGGTGACACCATAGCCCTCTAGCCCGGGCTACAGAGTGAGACTATTGTCTCAAAAAAAAAAAAAAAAAAGGATGCCAAGGAAAGATAAAATTATAAGCACTCACTACAGCCGCCATGATTGGGATTCTCTGGGCATTTCCCATTGTATTGGGTCATAGAGCACAGCGTCCAGCAGGGCTGCGCTCTGAAGTGCATGCTGGGAAACAGGGGTCTACGGACAAGCAGGCAAACTCCTTACTGAGCACAGCCCCACCTTCCCTCTCCCTCTCCTCTCCTGCCATCGTCCTCTACCCATCAAGGCCCTGACCCTAGCAACTTCTTCCTAGTTCTTGCATGGGTGTTTTTATCTTTTAACAGCTTTATTGATTTAAAAAAAAAACTACATATATTTAATTTATCCAATTTGATGAGTTTGGATATATGCATACAACCATGAAACCATCACTGCAGTCAGTGTAATGAACAGCCAGCACCTCCCAAAGTTTCCCTGTGGCCCTTTGCTTTTTTGTTTTTGTGGTAAGAACACTTCACATGCTACCTGCCCTCAGATTTTTTTGAAGTGCACAGTACAGTATTTTTAACTACAGGCATTATGTTGTACAGTAGATCTCTAGAAGTTATTCATCTTCTATAACTGAAACTTTATCGAACTATTCATCGAACAACTCCCTATTTCCTTGTCTCCTCACCTGGCACTCACCGTTCTACTCTCTGTGTATATGAGTTTGACTGTTTTAGACACCTCGCATACGTAGAATCATGCAGTATTTGCCTGGACAGGTCTCATTCTTTCCAACACAGTGTTTTTGCTGACACAGTTTCCTCTTCCTTCCCTCAGCTGGAAGACTCAAAGGCTGAGGATAATGCAATAACTGAGGTTTGGAATCATCTCGAGGCTCGTTCATTCATTCATACGTCTGCTGGTTCCTGCTGGCTGTTGGCTGGGATCTCACATGGGCTGCCAGCGTTTCCATGTGGCTGCTTGAGCTTCCTTACAGCATGGTGGGAGCTGAAGGCTGCCAGTTTCTCAAGGCCAAAGAGACACAACCCAGAGAGGGGACAGAGACCCCACCTCTCAGTGGGAGGAACATCAAGGAATTTGGAGGCTATGTTTTAATAATTCTCTAGGCTATTGTGCTAAGTGAAATAAGCCAGCCACAAAAAAACAAATATTGTATGATTCTTCTTATATAAGGTATCTAAAGTAGTCAAATTCATAGGAACAGAAAGCAGAATGGTAGACACCAGAAGCTGGAGGGGGGGAGGGGGAAATGGAAGTTGTCATTTGATGGGTATAGAGTTTCAGTACACAACTGAACTGTACCCTTAAAAATGGTTAAGATGGTAAATTTTATGTATTTTTTACCAAATTTTAAAAAACTCAATGATAATTTCGAAAACCCCAACTTAAAAAAGTGGACAAAGGACCTAAACAGACACTCCCCTAAAAAAATATATATATAGGTGGCAAATAAGCACATGATAAAGCGCTCAACGTCATTAGCTGTTAGGGAAATGAAAATGGAAACCACAATAAAATACTACTTTGTACCTAGTAGAATGGCTAACATAAACATACAAAACTAACAACACCAAGTGTTGGCAAGGATGCAGGGCCAGTGGAATTCTCCTACATTGGAATGCATGAGGTTACTGCCACTCTGGAAAACAGTTTGGCAGTTTCTTATAAAATTAAACTTACACTTACCCTATGACCGGCAATCCTACTCCTAGGCATTTATCCCAGAGAAATGGAAATTTCATACAAAAATCTGCACATATATGTTTATAGCAACTCTATTCAGAACTTCTAAGGACTGGAAATAACCCAGACATCCTTTAACGGACGCGTGGATAACAAACTGTGGTATATCCATATCGTGGAATACTACTGAGCAAGGAAAAGGAATGAAGCATTGGTAGAAGCAACAATTTGCATGGGCCTCAGGGCACCATGCTGAGTGAAAGAAGTCACACTGGAAGGGTTATATATTGTGTGGTTTCAACTGTGTGACATGCTGGAAAAGGCAAAACTGTAAGGATGGTGAACAGATCAGTGTGGCCAGGGAGTGGGGTGGGAGGCACACGTGATACAAACGGTTTTTGCAGTGATCAAACTATTCTACACCCTGCCTGGGGTGGAGGCTGCATGATTCTGTATGTGTGTTAAAGCTCATAAAACTCCAACAAATAAATAAATAAAATAAACTGAAAAAAAAAAAAAACCCTGAAACCAAAAACCTTCCTAGGGGTTCTGTTACGAACAGGAGGAATGAATGAATATTAGTGGAAATTAGTCCCCTTGCTCCTTCTAATGCCTGGTGAGCCTGGCTGGATGTTCACACTTGAAAGTGAAGCTTTACTTTAGAAGCTGGAAAAGGCAAAGGAATAGATTCTCCTCCCGAGTCTCCGAAAGGAGCACAGCCCTGCCGACACCTTGATTTCGGCCCCGTGAAGCCCATTGTGGATTTCCGTCCTACAGAACTGTAAGATAGGCCGGGCACAGTGGTTCATGCCTATAATCCCAGCACTCTGGGAGGCCGAGGCAGGAGGATCGCTCGAGGTCAGGAGTTCAAGACCAGCACCGAACAAGAACAAGACCCCATCTCTACTAAAAATAGAGAAATTAACTGAGCATGGTGGCTGTGCTTGTAGCCCCAGCTACCAGGGAGGCTGAGGCAGGGGGATCACTTGAACCCAGGAGCTAGAGGTTGCTGTGAACTGGGCTGATGCCACTGCACTCTAGCCTGGGCAACAGAGCAGGACTCTGTCACACACACACACACACACACACACACACACACACACACACACACACACACACACACACACAAAAGAACTGAAAGATAATACATTTGTGTTATTTTAAGCCCCTGAATGTGTGGTAGTTTGTTATAGCAACAACAGGAAACAAATATAGCGGCTAACCACTGCGGAGGTACGAGAGGTTGCTCAGGAATTTAGATGTAAAGTAGGGAGCAGCTGCTGCTCTTGGGGACAGTACCCAAGGACATACATCTTTCCTGTGCGCTTTTAAAATTTATCTTTGTCTTTGGGTTTTGGCTACTTTACTCTGATGTGCTCTAATGTGATTTGTTTGTATATATTTTGTTTTGGGCTTGCCAAGCTTATTGGATCTAGTTTGATGTTTTTCTTCATGTTTGGAAAATATTTGGTCTTTCTCGCTTAACATATCACTTCTTCCCAATTTTCTCTTTCTCTAACCATATTTATGTTATGTGAGATCTTTCAACTGTGCTGTATTTATGTCTCATGCTCTTTTATGTTTCATTTACATTTTTTTTTTTGAGACAGAATCTAGCTCTGTCGCTCTCAGTAGAATACAGTGGCGTCATCGTAGTTTACTGCAACTTCCAACTCGTGGGCTCAAGCGATCCTCCTGCCTCAGCCTCCCGAGAAGCTGGGACTACAGGCTGATTTTTCTATTTTTAGTAGAGACGGGGTCTCGCTTTTGCTCAGGCTGGTCTCAAACTCCTGGCTTTAAGCAATCCTCCCACCTCGGCCTCCCAGAGTGCTAGCATTACAGGTGCTAGCCACCGTGCCTAGCCTTCATTTGATTCTTTTTCAGAAAAATAATTCCAATTGTCTCTTGGGAAAATAGTGAAGCTTCAAAAAGGCGGTTGGAAGCTCGCTGCTTGGGTTCTGCTGGAAGAAAACCGAAGGGTGCGCAGATTTGTCATCCTCCTCATCAGTGCAGGTGCGTCTTTTGGGACTTAGTAGCCTAAAAGAAAAGTCCTGCAATCTCTCGCTTGGGGCTCTGGCTGTTGGGAGCAGGCCAGGCCAGGGAAGAAGGGCTGCGAGCCCCGCCATCCGAAATGCATACCCCTCCGTCTGCAGTCCTGTTCTCTGTGTGCCTGGTCTCTGCATGTCCGGGACGTTTTCGATTCAGTTTCTCCAAGAAACTGCTGTCCTTATGCCTGTGGGTGTAGCCGTCCGGCTGCACGGGACGGGGAGAAGACTTGGGAGAGCAGCGTTCCGTGTTCGGACTTCCAAGCACACCTGGGCCCTCCGAGACTTGGCCGCTCAGGGCTGGTTCAGGGCCGCGAGCACTTTGGGTCGTGGCCGCTCGCTTCCATGCCACTTCCCTGTGAGCAAAGCCGTCTTCCAAAGGGTTGCTCACATCTTTTTTCTGCTGATGTCTCCTCCCCCAGCTTCTTTGTCTTTATGGGTTGGTTTAGACCTACTGCATTCCTTCGAGGTCCGGTGAGCGGGGTCCGAGGAGGGAGAGGGGAGAAACGCCTTTTGCCCATGCAGCCGTCACAGCCAGAGTGCGTGAGAGGGTCGTCTCTACCTCCCGCTCAGCCCTCACCCGTCCAGCCTGGCTCCTGCCCGCTCCCAGACGTCCCTGCCCAGGTCTCCAAACCCATGGACTGCACCTTCCCCGCATTATCTGCTGCCTTGGTTCAACAACCGTTGAACTCACTCTCCTCCCCCTGCTCTCCCCCGTTAGCTTGGGGGCAGGGGACTGTGTCCCGAAGCCCCTTCCTGCATTTCTCCCACAGCTCTGGCCTCCACCTCGGGGCTGAATTGCTGGCTTCTCTTCCTTCTGCCTCCTGGAAACTGTGGCTATTCCCAGGGCTCCGTCCTTGGTCCCTTTCCCTGCCACCCCCGTCCCTGAGTGCACTCACCCATTTCTGTGGTTCCCATTTCGCTCCACAGGCGACCCCAGCACGGCCCCCGTCTCCAGCTGGCCCAGGGAGGTCTGTTCCTGGACCTCGCAGACCCCACACGCCCGGAGCCGCCTCTGCCTCTCCTTCCCCCATGCCCGCCTCTCCTTTACTCCTAGCTCAGAAATGGGCCCCGCCACCTGTCTAGTGGCCCAGAAACTCGGGTGTCATCCGTGACTGCCCCGGTCTCTCAGTTTCCACACCCGATAAGTCGCCAGGGCCCACTGCCTTTACCTCCTTCGTAAGTCCCAACTGTCTGCCCACAGCTGCCCCAGCCCAGCCTCCGCCTCCCAGCGGCCTCCATCCTGCTGCCTGCGTCCTGTCTGGATGCAAATCTCACCACGTCACCTCCTGCCCTAGCAGCCTCGGATGGCTCCCAACTACCCAGGAATTGGATCCAAACTGCCCCCAAGGCTGGATTTGCCAGATTTAGCAAATAGAAATAGAAGCTGTCCAGTTCAGTCTGAATTTCAGACAAGCAGTGAACATATTGTTTAGTATGACCACATCCCGTGCAATATTTGGCATGAGCGCCTTCCATGCCCTGGGCTCTTTGCACATCTGCAGCCTTGCTTCTTGCTACACCAGATTTCACACCTGAAACTTGGGACAGACTGGACTACTTGAAACTGCCGCGGATGGGCCTGACATTTCCCCAGCAATATGCTCTCTGTACCTGCTGTTCCCTGCACCAGAGGGGCCGTTCTCTCTGCTCACCTGGCCCATTTCTGCTTGTCTCATGGGTGTTGGAACACTGGGACCCTCCTCCTCCAAGAAGCTGCTCTGCTGCCTTGTGGAGGATCGGCTCCTTTCCTGGGGAGGCCCCTGTGTGCTGGGACGGCAGCATGCCACCCTCTGTATGGTCACACGGGCTCTCTCATTTGTCTCCCTCTCCTGCAGACGCGAGTCACCAGCAACTCTGCAACTTTCCAGCCCCAATTGGCCCAGCCCACACGGCCCCGTCCAGCTGGGTGCTCCCAAAGGCTCCCAGCCTTGGCCGAGGCCCAGCTTTCTTCTAGTTCTTCTGGCCTGGGTCCCAGTCTGACGGTTCACACTCCCTTCTCGCCCAAGTTCCCACGAAAAGTGGCCTCCACCCCCAGCCCCCTGCCCAGATTACGAAATGCTGAGACAATGGGGGCTCCAAGCCAAATTTCCAACAGGCCTGCTGTTAAATCACCTACAGCATCGGCACATCCATCTGGGGACAGATGCCAGCAGCTGGGGCTGCAGAGAGCACAGCTTTGTCACACTGGTCAGCATGGGCTTTGGTGCTGGTAGGTGGGAGAGCTCAGACTGAAAGTTGAAACACTTGAAACTTGTACCTTTCTAGCTGTGTCTTATTGGGCAAAGGAGCACCCTCCTCTTTGAGCCTCCATTTTCCCATCTGTAAAATGGAAAGAAGAGGCCAGCACGGTGGCTCACACCTGTAATCCTAGCACTCTGGGAGTCCAAGCCGGGTGGATTGCTTGATCAGGAGTTCAAGACCAGCCTGAGCAAGAGTGAGACCCCGTCTCTACTAAAAATAGAAAGAAATTAGCCAGACAACTAAAAGTGTATATATATATATATATATATATATATATATATATATATATATATAAATTAGCTGGGCATGGTAGCACATGCCTGCAGGAGTCCCAGCTACTCGGGAGACTGAGGCAGCAGGATTGCTTGAGTGCAGGAGTTTGAGGTCACTGTGAGCTAGGCTGACGCCACGGCACTCCAGCTGACTCTGTTCCCCCCCACAAAAGGAGAGAAGAGTGCTTATGCTATCAGAGGAAAGTGCCTACCACACACGAGGACACGTGGTGGCAAACAGGGTGCCACCTCTGACCTGCACTTGCCATTGTCGAGGCTGGTGGCAGCAGGACCCGGGGACCCCAGCTCTTCTTGAAGGTTTCTTCTTCCAGGGTCACCAACCATGCCCAAGCAGCTCTGCCCAAAGAGAGGAGAAGGGTCCCCAGACCCCAGTCTCTACCCACAGCACCGGCGCCAGACAGCATCTGCCCGGTGAAAGCACGTCCAACTCAACCGCCCAGCGGACACAGTAGAGCTCTAGAATCAAGCTAAAGGCGAGAACGACTGAACAAGGTGGTGGCAAAGGCCAGGGGAACAGCACTGGGCTGGGAGTTGGAAAGCCGGGGATGAGGGGGGTAGCCCTGGCTTCTCCAGGCTGGCCCCCCACCCCTCTCTCTGCCCAAGCTGGACTGTCATTGTCACAGGGCAGCCTTTGCTGCCCCTCCCTCTGCCTCAGGGTCCCCCTGTATACCTTCCTGGGGCACCTCTCATTCTGGCCGACAGGATGATCTGTTACCTCCACCTCCAGACTAAGTGCCTCAAGGGCAGAAACCTCGCAGTTTACAAATGACAGCAACCGGAAGTGTTTTAAAAAAATCATCTCCCTGATCTGATCACTGTAGCTTACAGATATCCAAACACCACTGTGTATCCCATGAATATGGACACTTATTGGTTGTCAATTAAAAAAATAAAATTAATTAAAGAAGATTATCTGCACACACAAAACATACACACACTTCCAGTTTCAGCTCCAGCATGTAAAGAGCTTGTGTAACCGAGTAGTCCCCCTCCTCCCGTAGGTACTGAAGGGCAACATTGGCAGTGGGGAATGTGTAACAGAGGGAATGGCCTGAAAAAAAAATGGCAAAAATATTTCCTGTCTCTTTAAGACATCCTCCACTCCTTTCTGAGAACTAAAGCCTGAACCTCTGCCGCAGGCCAGCGGCAGGGAGGGGCAGGGCAAGTCTTTTGTTCTTTGTGCTGCAGGAGGTGGCTCAGCCCTGGCCAGGGAGGTCTTGGGCAGAGGTCAGGGGATAGAATCATCAACTGTAGTTGAACAGCAATTGCCTGACGCTGAGAACCCGCCCTTTAAAAGCTCTGTGTTTCTGCTTAGTATTAGGACGGTGGCATTTCAGACAGAAGTCTCCATCCTCCTCCTTTGCCGGCAAGGTAATAAAGTTCTCTTTCCTTCTCCTCAAACCACTTGTTCTCCTTCTTCTGACGCAGCTCTTGGGAGTCATTACTTCCCTCCTCACAATAAGAAAGATCTGAAGAAACTGGAAATGGATGATTTGTCTCAGCTCCATCAGAGAACTGAAGTCACAGGGCAAGCCACCACCTAAAACCTGGAGTGAGGGAGGACCACAGTTCAGGATCAGCCTCGTGGCAAAGCAGGAAAGGCCAGAGCCAGGGACTGGGGGGCACACTTAAAATAGTCATCACTGGAGGCCCCTGCAGACTACATTGGGAGTTTAAGCCTCCTAAGGGGTCCAGTTTTAGGGGGACCCACACATTTTTTAAGGTTTTTATCTCTA
The DNA here is from genome assembly GCF_040939455.1 of Microcebus murinus. Lineage (NCBI taxonomy): Eukaryota > Metazoa > Chordata > Mammalia > Primates > Cheirogaleidae > Microcebus > Microcebus murinus. Next base: position 81,245,540 of record NC_134115.1, on the reverse strand, counting down.
AGAGCCTACCAGGTTCTCCTGGGGAAGACTGGAGAGAAATCGCCTCTTGCTTCCCCGCATAGGCAGGGAAATAACCATTGAGAACTACTCCCAGATCTGTGTCTCTAACAAAGGCCTGCCCTCAAGGGAACCAACTTTACCACAGTCTTGTCTGATCTTTCAGAAAAGGCAATTAGGTAACTCCAGCCTCCTCTGGACTTTCCACCTCACAAAAGCAGAGGACGAATTAAAAGCTAAGAAATTCTTGTGGAAGCCGGGCATGGTGGCTCACGCCTGTAATCCCAGCACTCTGGGAGGCCAAGGTGGGAGGATTGCTCGTGGTCAGGAGTTCGAAATCAGCCTGAGCAAGAGCAAGACCCTGTCTCTACCAAAAATAGAAAGGAATTAATCAATCAACTAAAAATATATATACAAAAAAATTAGCCGGGCATGGTGGCACATGCCTGTAGTCCCAGCTACTTGGGAGGCTGAGGCAGGAGGATTGCTTGAGCCCAGGAGATTGAGGTTGCTGTGAGCTAGGCTGACGCCACAGCACTCGCTCTAGCCTGGGCAACAAAGTGAGACTCTGTCTCAAAAAAAAAAAAAAAAAAAAGAAATTCTTGTGGAGGTCCTAGCTCAGGGACTCAGGCCCCCTAAAAACAAGAACAAGTGGGATTTACTTATAAGATTATAGAATGCTTCCTCTTTCCAACTCCTTACTTCCACATCAACAGGTATGATAACAGTGGATTATAATCCAGAGAGCTGCAAGTAAAAGACTGCTGTTTAGGAACGCATTCTTGGTTGCTGAAGAAACGAGAGGATTCTTCATGACATTGAGACTTTCTACAATACTGCAGTGGAGGAAATGCCCATGAGTGTGGCTGACCTTATCTAATTCCTGGGATGAGATAGTTTTGAATGCAGTGCTCGCTGTTACTGAATAGGTGATCACACCATGCATTGTGCATCTTTGGGAATATTTGAATCTTGTCTCAATGCTCATAATGGATCAGAAATACATATTTTGATAGCAAATCAACATTAGTCATGAGCTCTTATGAAAAGTCATTGGATTTATCCTCTTTAGAGTTAGACTGTTGAGTGGGTATAAAAGATGGGGTGTGTTAAATCTTTCTTAGAAATTTATTTCCTAGTTCTGTAGAAATGATTGTATTAGATGTTCTCTGTCATTTAATAATATACTTGTGGAAGAAAAGATATAAGTGCTGTATAAAATCAGCCAATTATGTTAAAGTAGCATATCTGCCTTTATTGTGTTTGTCATTAGCCTGAACAGAAAGGCCTTTAAAAATGATTTTTTTTGGAAAGCATTTGAATGCATTTTGTTTGGTATTATATTTATTCAATAAAGTATTTAATTAGTGCTAGGTGAACTGGACCCTGTTGCTAAGGCCCAGCAGGCAATCATATCCTAGGCAGGGCTAAATCCCCAGTAAAATTGCCATATTGCACAAGTCTTAATGAAGTTTGAATGTTAAATAAATTGTATATTCACTTTCATAAAAGGAAAGACTTCTTAGGAAAACAGAAGACAACAGGAGAGAAAAACAACAGGGAACTAGAAGAATTTATTTGAAGGCTGTGGCACCTACAGCTACAGCCAACATTTAAGGCAGCCCAATCTTAGCCAGATTAACATAAAACCTCACACTAAAAGCCTGATGACCTTAGTTCCTATTACCAGACACGTCATCGCTGGCTTTCAACAAAAAATTATATCATGTCCTAAAAAGCAAGAAAACAACAGTGCGAAGGAACAAAGCAGGCACCAGAACAAGACTCAACACAGATATAGGAATTATCAGATAAGGAACTTAAAATAGCTATGATTGATATGTTGACACAGACTCTCTTCTTTGACCAAAGTTTTAGATTTTAGGTGCCTCTGAATCCTCTGCTTTACTAGGCATGACCTTGGGCTTCCCTCCCTGACCATGTAGAATCCAAGTTGAGAAAGAATACCGCAGAAGTCAGTTTATTGAAAATCCCCCACCCTTCCTATCTGACCACCCTCCATATCTCATCAGCCTGACCTGCCTTCAGCAAATGTCCTATCAAGTAGGTTCGGCCAGAAACACCTTGCCCTTGATGTTTGCTCTTAGTAATTTTCATCCACTGGGACACCCACCCCACCTGGCCCCTTGGTAAGAAGTTCCCACCTGTCCTTGTTGGAGTTAGAGCTGAGCCCAGTCTCTTCCCAACTGCAAGACTCTGATGCAGTGGTCCCCATTCCTATTTCCATGGCCCCCTTGAATAAGATCTGCCCTACCATCTTTAACAAGTGTTTGGATAAATTTTTTCCTTAACAATGTAAAGCAGCGGTCCCCAACCTTTTTGGCACCAGGGACTATTTTCATGGAAGACAATTTTTCCATGGACTGGGTAGGGAGGGGATGGCTTCAGAATGATTCAAGCACATTACATTTATTATGCACTTTATTTCTAGTATTATTACCTTGTAGTATATAATGAAATAATTATACAACTCACCATAGATTGGGGACCCCTGACATGAAGGGATATAATGGAAAGAGTAGACAATGTGTAAGAACAGATGGGTAGTGTGAGCAGAGGGAAACAGAAAGAATCAAAAAGAAATGCTGGATTACACAAACCCAGATGGTAAAGAAATAAAAAAAGAGAAAGGAAAAAGGGAATGCTGGAAATAAAAACACTGTAACTAAAGTGAAGAATGCCTTCAATAGGCTCAGTAGTAGATTCAACATGGCTGAGGCAAACATTAGTGAGTTTGAAGATATGTCAATAGAAACATCCAAACTAAAATGCAAATAGATAAAAAAGTATGATAAAAAGAGAACAGAATACACAAAAACTGGGGGACAAGACAAAAGTTGTAACATATGTGTTATGGGAAGACCAGAAGGAGAAAACAAGAGAGAAAGGAGGAGAAGAAATATGCAAAGTAATAATGGCTGAGCATGTACCAAAGTTAATGACAGGCACCAAAACCATAGAGCCAAGAAGCTCAAAGAACACCATGCAGGACAGACAGTGAAAAAGTCTACACCTAGGTATATCATGTTCAAACTGCAGAAAACCAAAAACAATGAGAAAATCTTGAAAGAAGCCAGAAATGAAAAATGCCTTACCTATAGAGGAACAAAGATAGGAATCACATCAGACTTCTTGTCAAAAACCATTCAAGGAAGAAGAAAGTAGAATGAAATGTTTAAAGTTTTGAAAGAACAAACCCACCAACTCAGAATTCTGTGTCAGGTGAAATCATCCTTCAAAAGTGAAGGAAAAATAAAGACTCTCCAAGACTAACAGAAGCTGAAAGAATTTGTTGCCAGCATCCTTGCCTTGTAAGAAATGTTAAAAGAAGTTCTTCAGAGAGAAGGGAAATGATACAGGTGAGAAACTCAAATCTATATAAAGAAAGGAAGAGCATCAGAGAAGGAATACATGAAGGTAAAATACAATATTATTTTTCTTATTCTTAATTGATCTAATAAATAGGCATTTATTCAAGGTAATAATAGTAACAATGTATTAGATGATTATAGCTTAGGGATAATTAAAATTAATGACAACAATGGTGTCCTAAGGTACAGGAGGAAGGAATTGGGTATGCTCTGTTATAGGTACCTTCAGTATCCCTGCATGAGGTGATATGGTGTCATTTGAAGGAAGACTTAGATTAACTGTAAATATACATTGCAAACTCTAGGACAATCACTACAAAGTTTTATTTATTTATTTATTTTTTTTTTTATTTCAGCATATTGAGGGTACAAATGTTTAGGTGACATATATTGCCTTTGCCTCACCTGAGTCAGAGCTTCAAGCATGTTCATCCCCTAGACAGTGCATACTGCACCCTTTAGATGTGTATATACCCATCCCCTCCTCCCATCTGCCCAACACACGATGAATGTTATTAGTATATGTGCACTTAAGTGTTGATCAGGTAATACCAATTTGATGGTGAGTACATTTGGTGTTCGTTTTTCCATTCTTGTGATACTTCACTTAGTAGAATGGGTTCCAGCTCTATCCAGGATAATACAAGAGGTGCTAGATCACCATTGTTTTTTATGGTTGAGTAGAACTCCATGGTATACATATATGACATTTTATTAATTCACTCATGTATTGATGGGCACTTGGGTTGTTTCCACATCTTTGCAATTGTGAATTGTGCTGCTATAAAAATTCTAGAGCAGATGTCTTTTTTATAGAATGGCTTTTGTTCTTTTGGGTAGATGCCCACTAATGGGATTGCTGGATCAAATGGTAGTTCTACTTGTATCCCTTTGAGATATCTCCATATTGTTTTCCATAAAGGTTGTACTAATTTGCAGTCCCAGGAAGGTCTTTATTTCTCCTTTGTATAAGAAACTTAGCTTTTCAGGGTACAAGATTCTAGGCTGGGCATTATTCTGTTTGAGAAGAATGAAAAAGGAGCCCCAGTCTCTTCTGGCTTGTAAGGTCTCAGTTGAGTAGTTTGATGTTATTCTGATGGGCTTTCCTTTGTAAGTTACCTGCTTCTTTCACCTTACAGCTCATAGGAAGGCCTTTTTTTTTTTTTTTTTTGAGACAGAGTCTCGCTTTGTTGCCCAGGCTACAGTGAGTGCTGTGGTGTCAGCCTAGCTCACAGAAACCTCAAACTCCTGGGCTCAAGCAATCCTGCTGCCTCAGCCTCCCGAGTAGCTGGGACTATAAGCATGTGCCACCATGCCCAGCTAATTTTTTCTATATATATTAATTGACCAATTAATTTCTTTCTATTTATAGTAGAGACAGGGTCTCGCTCTTGCTCAGGCTGGTTTCGAACTCCTGACCTTGAGCAATCCACTCACCTCGGCCTCCCAGAATGCTAGGATTACAGGCGTGAGCCACCTTACCCGGCCAGGAAGGCCTCTTTCATGGTTATTTTGGCCGCTCTGATGACTATATGTCATGGTGTCTTCCTGTTTGCGATGAATCTCCCGGGAGGCCTTTCACCTTCTTGTATCTGGATATCTAGATTTTTAGCAATGCCAGGAAAATTTTTCTACATTATATCCTCAAATAGTTTATTCAACCCTTGTGTATTTTCTTCTTCACCCTCAGGGATGCCTATAATTCCCATGTTAGGTCTCTTCACATAATACCAAATTTCTTGTAGGCTTTGCTCTTTTCTCTTATTTCTCTGCTCTATCTCTGCAACAAACTTATATAATTGAAAGGTATTATCTTCAATTCCTGAAATTATTTCTTCTGTTTGATCTACCTTATTCTTGAGGCTTTCCACTGTGTCTTATAATTCCTTAAATAAATTCTTCATTTCCAGAAGTTCTGTTTGATTTTTCTGTAGTATTTCAATTTCTTTAGTGAATTTTTCTTCCATGTCCTGGATTTTTTTTGTGGTTTCTTTGTGTTGGGTATCCATTTTCTCTTCCATATCATTGAGTTTTCTTACAATCCATGTTTGAAATTCTTCTGTCATTTTAGTGTTCTGAATTTGGTTGATGTCCATTGCTCGAGAGCTGGTGCTCTCTTTTGGGGGTGTGCTTTCCATTTGATTCTTCATACTTTCAGAGTTCTTTCTCTGATTCCTTCCCATCTGGATTGGCTATTGCTTCTTACCTTTAGATTTTCATTTAGATAATGACATGCCCAGTTTAGTCTCTAAGCCAGTAGGTGGTGTTTTGGGTGAGATTCCACCACACCCTATATGATGAGACAGTAGATGCAGTAAAAGAGTGTTCAAATGACCTCCCTATCAGTAGGTGGTGCTTGCTGGGAGGTTCAAGCTGCAGTGATGTTTTTAGGTCCTGTAACCAGCTCTACTTCCTCTGGAGAGGCACTCTAGTGCCTCAGGTGGTGGGTGGGGCCCTGGAACTTCTAGGTGTGTCCTTATTCTCCATCTCAGTGAGGACAGGTAGGGGAATGAGGCTAGGCAGAGCTGGGTTGGCTGAGCCTGCCCTCAAGCTCCACAAATTCTGTTAGCAGGGGTCAAAGATCTGTTCTGGGCTTCTGGATGAAGCTGCCAGGGAGGGGCTAAGTGGTCTCATTCAGCCAAAAAGTCTATGTGTGGGGGTGGGGCTGTCTGAGACACCCCCCCCCCACCGTCTGGCAGTGTGGTGCAGGCCTTGCTCCTTTCCATTCTTCCCTATTCCATGGTTTCTCCTGGGCATCTGCAAGCAGACAGGACCTCAAGTCAGTGAGTCTCCCCTAGCTGTGATGTGAGCCAGGAGGTTCCCTGCCCAGGATTATAGCGTGATCTGGGAGCTTGGCCCTCCCATGGGAGGAGGGTTGCCCCTCAAGCACGCTGCAGCTAGGACTCACTCTGATGTGCCCCTGAAGGCACACACACCTGAGTAGACTCATTCACAAATATCCCTTCTGTGCTCCCAAGAAATGCAATCTAGACCTGGGTATATGGGATCTGGCCTGCAGGCCTATCCTTCCAGGAGATCAATCCCTGACCTTGCCAGGGAGAAGATGCTGGTCTCAAGTCACCCACATGTTGCCCAAGCTGGATCGATGTCTCTCCACCTCAGGATTTGCCCCACTCTGCTGGAGTCACCAGGCAAGCAGCACCTGGGAGGGCTGGCGGGTAGTGAGCTCACAGTCTGAGTACCCCTCAGTCTACTGCAGGGCTCCAAAAGGAATGGTCCTGTTCTCTGTGGATGCCACAGGGTAGTGGCTAAATTGTCTCTCTCAGCAGCCTTGGGTAGGGGAGAGAAAGAGGAGAATGAAGCAATATGATGCCTGCTGATTGGCTCTGGTCTGCAGAGGGGAGGTGCCCTGGGGAAGCTGGGAGCCTGGTGCCCTGTCCGCATGAGGCTCACCACTCACTGGCGGCAGCCATCTCTGGGCTGGTGTTAGCAGGTCTCTCCAACCACTGGAGAGTCCACCAGCAGTCTGAGATGCAAGGGAGGGGAAATTTAACAACAATCCACCCTTGTTGTGGGTCTCCAAGCCTCTCAGGGTGTGGAACCTGCCGATGCCTTTATCCTTCCAGTTCTGCTCTGCAACTTCTTCCCATGGAGTCTCCTGTAGTTTCAGGCATCCTCCTTCTGACCCTCATCTGATCTATGTTTGTCTGCCTATTTATTTTTTTTTCACTTTCATCTAAAACCTATCTTTCTTATAGAAACACTGGTCCACCATCTTGCCCCTCAGACAACAGAATCTTCCCGACAAAGTTTAAAAAAGAATCACAATTGATATTCTAAGAAAGGATAAAAACTGGAATTGTAGGAGCCAATGAGTCAAGTTCCCCTTGACCCTCTGGAGGTTGCTGAAAAATCAACTTGCAAGAGACAAATCAATTGGTGGAAAGGCAAGCAAATTTATTTAATGCGTATTTAACAAAAGCTTTCAGAATGAAGACCCAAAGATATAGGGGAAATTGTCCATTTTTATGCTTATATTCAAAAAAGTATGGACAGTCATGTAGAAATATGATGGGACAGAAAGGGTATGATCTAATGCCAATTGACTGTGAGAAAACCCAGTGAGACCTGTTGCCTAGATTCTTCTTGGCCTCTCTGAGCAGCATTTCTTCCTTCTGGGCGTGGGGCAGGACCCTCTCTGGAAGGGGGGGTCTTATGACCTCCCATCAAACAAGGCAGGTCAGATAATTTCTTTCTTTTTTTTTTTTTTTTTGAGACAAAGTCTTTCGCTTTGTTGCCCAGGCTAGAGTGAGTACTATGGTGTCAGCCTAGCTCACAGCAACCTCAATCTCCTGGGCTCAAGCAATCCTGCTGCCTCAGCATCCCGAGGAGCTGGGACTACAGGCATGCACCACCATGCCCAGCCAATTTTTTCTATATATATTTGTTGGCCAATTAATTTCTTTCTATTTTATAGTAGAGACGGGGTCTTGCTCTTGCTCAGGCTGGTTTCAAACTCCTAACCTTGAGCAATCCACCGGCCGCCTCGGCCTCCCTGAGAGCTAGGATTACAGGCGTGAGCCACTGCGCCCAGCCCAGATAATTTATTTTATTTTATTTTTTTTTTTTTGAGACAGAGTCTCGCTTTGTTGCCCAGGCTAGAGTGAGTGCCGTGGCGTCAGCCTAGCTCACAGCAACCTCAAATTCCTGGCTCAAGCAATCCTCCTGCCTCAGCCTCCCAAGTAGCTGGGACTACAGGCATTCGCCACCATGCCCGGCTAATTTTTTGTATATATTAGTTGGCCAATTAATTTCTTTCTATTTATAGTAGAGACGGGGTCTCGCGCTTGCTCAGGCTGGTTTTGAACTCCTGACCTCGAGCAATCCGCCCGCCTCGGCCTCCCAGAGAGCTAGGATTACAGGCGTGAGCCACCACGCCTGGCCCCAGATAATTTCTTTATGGACAGTTTTTAAACAGAAAGGCAGAGGGAAAATTAGAATAATATCATTAAGTTTTGTAGTTGGCTTTGGCAGAAAGGGGTTCTGGTTTCTATGGCCCACCTTGGAGAAGAGAGATTCTAGTTTCTACCTAGCCTTGGGGGAGAATGGGACTGGGAGACAGGAGGGCAGGAGAAGGTCAGAGAAATACTTATGCTTCTGAGGCCTTCATTTTGGGGTATTGTCTTCTGAGCCCTAAAAGAATCATATAAAATATGCAATTAAAACCAAAGAATGGGCTGGGCACGGTTGCTCATGACTGTAATCCTAGCACCCTGGGAGGGCAAGGTGGGTGGATCACTCAAGATCAGGAGTTTGAAACCAGCCTGAGCAAGAGTGAGACCCCATCTCTACTAAAAACAGAAAGAAATTAGCAGGACAACTAAAAATATATAGAAAAAATTAGCTGGTCATGGTGGTGCATGCCTGTAGTTCCAGCTACTTGGGAGGCTGAGGCAGGAGGATTGCTTGAGCCCAAGAGTTTGAGGTTGCTATGAGCTAGGCTGGCACACTCTAGCCTGGGCAACAAAGTGAGATTGTCTCAAAAAAAATTGTAAAAAAAAAAAAAAATCCCAGAGAAGGCAGAAAAAGAGGGTAAGATTAAAAATATATATACACAAAAAAATATAAAGAAAAAAATTAAAAAGGTCTATAATTCTATCTACCAGATGATTAATATTAAAATCATACTAAAAAAATAAAATTAGAAAATGCAGACAGCACAGTTATACAATGAAAATCATCTCTCCCCAACAATCTCTATCCCACTGTTGATAATTTCTTGCAATTCTTCCCAGAAAAAAAGCCTTATGCACATGTTAGCATTTTAAAATTCTATATACTACTGTTTTTAAAAAAATTGCTCAAAAGGGATCCAAACTATACTTACTTACAAACTATACTTACAGTTCTGCATATTGATTTTGCCTATTATAATATACCTTAAAGAACTTTTCATTTTCCTACATTCTGGACCTCTTCATTCTTTTTATTTATTTATTTATTTATTTTGAGTCAGAATCTCACTCTCTTGCCTGGGCTAGAGTGCCGTGGCATCAGCCTAGCTCTCAGCAATCTCAAACTCCTGGGCTTAAGTGATCCTACTGCCTCAGCCTCCCGAGTAGCTGAGACTACAGGCATGCGCCACCATGCCCGGCTAATTTTTTCTATATATTTTTAGCTGTCCAATTAATTTCTTTCTATTTTTAGTAGAGACGGGGTCTCGGTCTTGCTCAGGCTGGTTTTGAACTCCTGACCTTGAGCAATCTGCCTGCCGCAGCCTCCCAGAGTGCTAGGATTATAGGCATGGGCCACCACGGCCGGCCTCTTCATTCTTTTTAAAAGCAACATTGAATTCCTCCCTATGAAGGGATTGTAATTTGTTCAATCTGCTGCTTACTGATGACTACTTTTCTTGTTTTCAGTGTTTCACTGTTGTAAATGACACTGCAAAGAACATTTTTATACATTTCTGTCTTTAAAAAAAAAAACTTTTTCTTTTGAAATGGTTAGGCTTACAGAAAATTTACAAAAAATAATGCATTCTTTACCCAGCTTGCCACAATTTTAACATCTTACCTAACTGAAGTCAATGATCAAAACCAAAAAATGAACATTGATATAAGAAAATAGTAATCTACATTTTCCTACTAATATTCCTTTCCTAGTCTAAGTTTCAATCCAGGATTCCACTTTGCATCTAGTTGTTGTATTAGTCTGGGGTCTCCAGAGAGACAGAACCAATACAATAGATGGATGGGTAGATAGATGGATGGATATACATAGATGAGAGGAGATTTATTAGGGGAATTGGCTCAAAGGATTATAGAGGCTGAGAAGCCTTCTCCATTCACATACCACTAACTCACATGCCAGTTTCCTCTGAAAACACCCTCACATTATTCCTGAGTGTGACACACTCAGAAATAATGCTGTACCAGTTCACCAGGTATCCCTTAATCCAGTCAAGTTAACACCTAAGATTAACCACAAGTCCAACCCTGTTGACTTGGCACTCATACACATCTCCTTAAGCCATACTGAACCTCCAGTTGAAGACAATGATATGGTCATAGTTCTTCCTAACATGATACACCTATCTTGCATACAATTGAAAACACACCAATCCCTTCCCTAGAAGAGAAGGTAAAGTCCTTCGGTGGTGTTTTCTCTTTTCCTGATGTCCCATGACTTAAGTACTATGATGTCAAATTTATAGTACTTAAATACTGACATAAAGTCCATATATCTTATGTTATATGATAAAGGAATAAGAGAGTAATGAAAACAAAGATATTTTCTTAAGATATGCACATATGTACACACAAACATATTCTTAACAATAGGGAGAAAATACAACAGTTACCCTACTCGGTTCTGTAACTGGTCATGTGGTCGTAGCTGGTCTCTGTAACTACCTTCTTCTACCAATTCTTGCCTTCAGCAAGCACCACAGCTGGTGGCGATTCTCTACCTGGTGGGGTGACCCAAACTCAACATTCCTACAAGGTCTGGGCCATTCATAATCTTGCCCGGGTTGTGTTTCTGTAGTTTTCTATTGACATTAATCACAGGGCATGGAAAAACTAAGAGATGCTCTGAGGGGTCTCCCGGACTCCAGACAAACTCTCCCTTACCCCGTTGTGGGTAGTGGTCCACTTTCCCCTTGGCAGTCTGGCTCCACCACCCCGGCCAACACTGTAGCTTCCTTCGCGGCCGCTGACTCAGAGACGGGAGGAGCCCAGCGTGCCCGGCGGTCTTAACTCCCAGTTCAGTGGCATCATCGTTGTGTGTCCTGGTGGCAGCATTTCTCCCTCTGGACAGGAGACCTCTAGGCCAGCAAAGCATAAAGTCTTGGAAACAAGAAGCAAACATTTTGCTAGTGTTTGTGGTTGTTGACTTGGAAAAAGAAAAAAAAAGCTTTTGAATTTTGCTAGGGGGTTCCGAGGGGACATGGTCAGCGGTGCCACTCCCAGTTCCGCCCCGTGATTCCCGGACCCATGCATCCTGGCTATGGGAGAAACACGTAAATATCGGGTGCCGATTCGGAGCATATACAGCCTTCTGGAGAACCTCGCCCCATCCCTACAGAGCACTGTCACCTAGCTGGCACTGTAACTGTGGCTTCAAAAAGGCCATCCCTCTGTTCTATCAAGCCAGCTGCATCAGGACGGAGGGGGGGAGGAGCATGCAGCAAGACCAGCGCATTCCATGGGCGAGGGCCCAGCCCACACTCCCTTGGCTGTGAAGTGAGTTTCCTGGTCAGAGGCCCGGCTGCAGTGCTGTGCAGAGCGCCACGACAGTGCACAAGGCACGCCGGAAGTCCAGGGATGGGAGTTTGGGCAGCAGCGCTGTGTGCAGGGAAGGCAGATCCATGTCTGGAGTGAAGGACAAACACCGCCCCTTCCCTGAGGAAAGCGGTCCAGGTCACTGGCTGATCACCCCAGGGAACAGAGCCATACGGGAGCTCAGTGTCGGTCTTGCTGCTGGCGGATTGGGCACTCGAAGGTGGCCGTAGCCAGGTCGGCCTTGGTGAGTGGAAGGCCATGCTAACTCGTCCAAAAACACCCTCTCAGAAACATCCAGGATAATGTTTGACCGCATACCTGGGCACTGTGGCCGGGCTGAGGCGACACCTGAAGTTCACCACCACGGCACGCACATGAGCACACACAAACATACTTCCAGCCCTGTCTGCTGAGACCGACTGGGGCCAGTGATGCCCCAGTAGCAATGAGCACATTTAGCACCCAGATTTTAGTCTCAAATACTATTTCCTAATAGAAAGAATCAGGACTCCTTGGAGAAATGACTGATTCCAGGATTGAGAAAGGAAACATACAGATGAAACTGGAAGATCTTGTGGCACCAACAAAGTGAGGAAGAATTCAAAATCTGGGACAATTTGAGTAACAAAAGAAATCATCGTGGTGACAGGTTATAACTCGGAATAGATGTTCATATGTTTTTAGTGATAGAAATGATTGAATAAGTAAGTAAATGAAGGAGAAGGGGCAGCTTTTTCTTAGGAGTCCAGCTAACAAGTGTAGAAGGAATACTGGACATAACCATTCAGTGCACACCAGGGTATTAATGAGACAGGAAAGAGTCTGGCAGCTGCTAAAATCAGCAGGCCAGAGTGTGATGAGAGACAGGACATTTGTGTAATCTCTAAGTGTCTCTCCACAAGACACTCATGAATTATAAAGGGTAGGCAGTAATTTTACAGGGGATGGACCTGGCAGATATTTCCTGAACCAAGTGAGCCCAGTGAACAGCACCAGTAGCAAGGCATGTGGATGCACTGAGGACACGGTGTCGCTCCTGCAGGGTTCTTGGCCCACACTTGCCCCATGATTTAATCCAATCATGAGAAAATATCAGACAAATGCAACTTGAGGGGAAGTTTACAAACAACTAGCTACAACTCTTCAAAAGTGCAGAGGTCACAAAAGACAAAGAACGACTGAGGAATTGTCAGAGATTGGAGGAAACTAAGATGACATGGCAATGGCAAATAACCAGAATCAATTGTACATGTGTGTATATGCGTGCACCTGTGTGTGCACGTGTGTGTGCACGTCTCCAATACATATCCAGCATACATCCAAGGGTTCATACTGATACCTCCAATCCCAATCCAGTGCCACAGGATTTATTCTAGCCTTCCTTCTTTGCTTCTTTCTAACTCTTTTCTCCAGCAATGAGAAACATGGCCTTCATTATGTAACATTAAATATGTTAACTTAGTAACATTAAATATGTTACTAAGTAACATATTTACTTAACTGCTCAACCCTACTATATATAGGTAAAGTAGTTTCAGGACTGCTAACCCATACCCCTGTGAAAAACAAATTCACTAACAAGAATACAACATTGTGTATACTTCTTTTTGTCCCTAGTTTTACAGGAAATGTAACAGTATTTACTGTAAATTTTACTGTAAATATTTACAGTACAGTAAATATTTCCAAAGAGTCATAATAACTGTTTCCTGAAGTTTCTTAAATTAGTTTCCTTCCCCACTGCCTTCAGTGTGGCGACATTATTCATTTATAATACTGCTAGGTCTCTTGTTTGACAGCCTGGTTAATTTTATTTATTCATTTTGTGGGTATGTGCAATATTGCCATGGTTCTAAGAATCAGAGCTATGCAAAAGGTATCCTCGGAGGCCAGGTGCGGTGGCTCACGCCTGGGTGCTCACGCCTAGCACTCTGGGAGGCCACGGCAGGTGGATTGCTCGAGGTCAGGAATTCAAGACCAGCCTGAGCAAGAGCGAGATCCCATCTCTACTAAAAATAGAAATTAGCTAGACAACTAAATATATATATATATACACACACACACACACACACACACACACACACACATACATATTAGCCGTGCATGGTGGTGCATGCCTGTCGTCCCAGCAACTCAGAAAGCTGAGGCAGGAGGATCCCTTGAGCCCAGGAGTTTGGAGTTGCTGTGAGCTAGGCTGATGCCATGGCACTCCAGCCCGGGCAACAGAGTGAGACTCAGGAAAAAAAAAAAAAAAAGATATCCTCAGAGAAGTGCCACCCTTCTCTTTCCCCTATCCCCCTCTCTCCCCCCAACCCCGTTCCCACCTACCCACTGAAGGGAAATGATCTCCTTAGTTCCTGGTTTATCTTTACTGTGTTTCTTTTGTTCAAATGAGTAGATACATGTGTATTTTCTTATGTCTTTTTTAAAAACACATTTATCTTGAAAACACTTTGCAAAAGTTTCTATAAGTTCAATTCCAAGTATGAGATTTCTGACGTGTGCTGCATATGTTTCTTAGATCATGCAAATTGCTTCCATGTAATAGAGTAGTTGCTCTGTAAATATTTGTGGAACGAATGCATGAATTCCTGACTTGAGAGTAACTCACTGCGTGATTTGGGGAAAGTTTCTTGGTCTCTCTGGATTTTGGTTCTCCCAACTTTATAGCAAGGGAAGGCTCTTCCAGTTGTGACCTGAGAGGACATACCAGGGCAGTCAAATGTGCGCCTGGCCTTTTCCCTCCTCACTCTCCATGTTTCCTTTCACTTCTAGCCACCTGCCCTCTCCATTCCATCCCCATAAACAGCTTGTAACAATAACAAAAACAATAACAGCGACTACCATAATGGCTACAACCATTCATTGAGCACTTGCCACGTGCATTATCTCATTTAATACTTGCAAAAACCATGTGCGATAGGAATTTTTGTTATTCCTCTTTTACAAATGAGGAATTTCAGGTCAGGGAGGTTCGGTAACTTGCCCAAGGCTGTATAGTCCTAAATTATGGTGGCAAGACTTGCATTCACACCTGCCTGGCCGCTGAGGCCACATGGTTATGCGCTTTGCAGAGCATCCATCCTGTCCCCTGGCCCCTTCCTGCAAGCATGGCTCTCATGAGTTGTTGACCAAATTCCCTAAGCCCAGCATTTCCCATGCCTGGTGGATATAAATAGCTGTTCTGTGCTCAAATAAGTCCCAGGCTCTGTCCCCCAGGGCTTCCAGCACTTCATGTGCTCTGTGACTCTCCGCAGAGGCCCTGCAGGATGCAGAGCCGCCTGGACTTTTGTAAGCATGAAACTGCTTTTTCTTACAACCTTTGCTAACGTCTCATGTCTTAGTTCTTTGGGCCATGCTTTAACTAATGTAATGCCCTTGGGATTTTAGGGGCGATGTGATCCAAGAGGGTCTCTTTCCAGGGGTGGCGGGGTCGTTACATTTTCCTAGGAGGCTTACAGCCTGGGAACCATCCACAGGCCAAAAGGGGTGACTCTATGGGTGGGTTTTCAGGCCCTGGAAGAGCTGGCAGGAGAGTGGGTGAGGGCATGAGAGTTGGCCCGGCCCACCACACAGCAAACGTAGTTGGCAGCTGCTTCCTCTCCGCTTCCTGAGGCTAGTTCTAGGGGCAAGATGATGTTCCTTCCCCCTCTCATGTGGGGTGGGGTGGAGGGGGAGGTTGGCCTCAGCTGTGTTTCCTCTGGCTCACGAGGCAAATGCTAAATACGGTTTCTACCACTGGACAATGTTTCCTGCAAGCCTTGATGGGAAACGTGCAGAGAGCCCCGAGACAAGCAGTCTCCACCAGACTCTTCTTTATGGCGGGGCTGCCGCCCTGCACCACGCCAGGAGGCACTGTGCACATGGGGCACGTGGGGCGCTGAGCGTGCCCTGCTGGGTGTGTCCCCTGGCCTTGCGCTGTCCCCACGCTGCCCTTTTGCATTTCCTGAGCCAAAAATCAAGGTTTCATTCCACTGAAACAGGAAAAAAGGAGGATTTGAAGAAATGTGAGGCCGCTAAATGCTTGCAATTCCAGCATTTTCCAAAATGAGAGTTTTTACTCAGAAAAAAAAAAGAAAAACATCACTCAGTGAGGGATAAATGCCATGATCAGATATTTTAGAAACTTCCAGGTTAAATAAAATGTGGCAAGTTTCTTTGCTATGTGACTTGTCAGAGCCTTTAATATACTGAAGACTCTATAAATCCAAGAGGGAAAGGGGGACTGTGGCATTTCTCAAACTTATTTCACCATAGACTCCCCCCCCCCCACCCAGGAACATTTCCTGTATGTCAAAACAACAAAACAACATACTCTGGGAATCTCTGGCATAGAAGAGTATGTTTTCCTGAAAAAGTCACCTTTCCCCGATTTCCCCAAGAACTGCACAAAACATCATTATTCTCCTCCTGTCCCTTCCAACCTGAATCCCTGTTGGGACCCTAGGACAGCCCAGCCTGCCAGCCTGTGGGCCCTGCAATGAACTGTGGTATTTGCTGAAGTCCCAGGATGTGTTGTTGCTGAGCTGGTCTACTCTGTGTGGCTGGGCTGCCTCAGTTTCCCTGCCTGGTGCTGCAGTTCCCAACTGGGATGGGACCATCATTTCAAACTTCAGCCTATTTGGGTGGTCTGGTCACGGCTAGTTCATGGCCCAGGAGCGCTGGACCCTGCCTTGCACCCACTGTCTGCTGGCTGGGGAATCGCCGTGAAGGGTGTGGCTGCCTGAAATGCTGTTCTTTGCTGGGCCCCACCCTACCCCACCCCCACTACCTCCTCCTACCATGTTTGCTCAGGCTTTGACATCCAGCTGAAGTGAGTTATCATTGTGACTTGGCCACACTCCCCAGCTATGTGAATCTGGTTGGTGGGAGGGTGTATGACTCCTTTGGGGCTGATTAAGCACACATCATAAGGAAATTATAGACTTGCACAAGATAAAAGATACAGTGTGCTTAGCCCAGTGCTGGGCACGTAGTAGCTCTTAGCAAGTCCTCTTTGGTTGAGTGACTCCCAACTGTGCCACTTCCTGGCTGTATGTCCTTGTGCAATGTCTTTCTTGACCCTGAACTCCAGTTTCTGGCCTCTAAAGTAAGAACAATCATACATATTTCAGCGAGTCATTGGGAAATTGAATGAGAAAATGCATGAAAATGCTCTTTGGAAACCATGAAGCACTATGGAGTTATAGTAACCATGGTAACAACAACGAGTTAGTGAGATGTGTAGTTGCTGCACCAACCCCAGCAACACATTCTAAATCTCTGAGGAATTCTGTGTACTTGGCAGTGATTCCCTTGGATTGACAACCATTCATTCCACAAATATTTTTGGCTGCCAATTCTAAGCCAGGCTCCAGGCTTAGGCTGGGGCTACCTATTAAGAACTGGAAAGGGTATGAGACTTTACCCTGCTGAGTAGCTAACTTAGATGCTGGCAGAAGACAAAAGACTCCTGGGTCAGAGACAAAGGACTTTATTACGCACTGCATGACAAGCAGCACAAGCATCAGCTTATTTGCATGAGTTCCTTTTGGTCCCAAGTCCCACAGAGGTAAGGTTTGCCAGATGCAGAAAATAACAATATCGTGCAGTTGAATTTGAATTATAGATTAACAACGAATATATTTTTAGTATGTTTCAAATGTTGCATGGGATGTACATAGACTAAAAAAGTAATCATTGTTTACCTGAAATTCAAGTCGCACTGGGTATCTTGTATTTTTAACAGGCAACTCTACCCAGGGTGACATAGATGAGTCTAGCTGTAGGAACACACACACACACAGTGGGTGAGATTACAAGAGATGCCTCTGAGCTTAGAGAACCCAAATCTTTTATAAAGGGCAGTATAGTATGCCTGCGCTTTGGTTCAGAGAGATGCCAGTTCCGTCTTCCGCTGTGTTTGCTATACAAACGTCAGTGAAAAGACAGTCCAGGACAAAGGACACTCAGCGGCTCTGCTTGCAAGACTTGGAGAATTGTCTCCCAGTAGCGCCCCAGGGAATAGGTGTGGGGAAGAGGAGATGGTGGTGGTTTCTATCCCCTGGAGTCACTATTTTGGGATAATTGCTTGTCAGGGGGGCTGGGTTTCATCCACATCCCTCCCCTAACCCCCCACCCCAGTTACAAGCTGACTCCTTTGCAGGGAGAGAGGGAGTTGTACGGTAATACAGGCGTGAATCTGCTCCGAATAGAAGACGGATGAGAACGCCTCCCCCCCACTCCTATGCATTCAGCGAACGTCTGTCCTGGGCCTGCCGTAGTCCAGGCGCCGGGTTAGGTGCTGGGGCCGCAGCTGCGGAGGAGACCCACCCGGTCCTTGCCCAGCTGCGGCTTCTGTCTGATGGATCTGTGACGGGAGCGGGGAGCAAAATGACGGCTCCTTTTTGTAAAGAAGCAGCTCTGGCTGGGCGCGGTGGCTCACGCTTGTAATCTAGCACTCTTGGAGGCCGAGGCGGACAGATTGCTCGAGGTCAAGAGTTCAAAACCAGCCTAAGCAAGAGTGAGACACCCCCCCACACACACACATACACACTAAAAATAGAAAGAGATTAGTTGACCAACCAAAAATATAAATACATAAAATTAGCCGGGCATGGTGTGCATGCCTGTAGTCCCAGTTACTCAGGAGGTAGAGGCAGGAGGATCGCTTGAGCCCAGGAGTTTGAGGTTGCTGTGAGCTAGGCTGACACACCAATGGCACTCTAGCCTGGGCAACAAAGTGAGACTCTGTCTCAAGAAAAAAAAAGGGAACAGCTCTGCCCTGGTGACCTCCTGCCTGAAGTTGCCGGTGTCCCCTGCACTATTTCCCGCCCAGGGAGTCTCCCCACTGGGGGTGGCAGCCTGGAGACCTGAGTTTTGGCTGCAGCTCTGGTCTCCAACACCCCTTGTGACTTCGGATGAATCCCTTCCCGGGGCTGAACTGATAGGCTGGATCGGGCGGTTGCCCCAGTGCTGATTAGGAGGCTGGGATTCTACTGCCGTTGGGCCTGCTGATGTGTCTTTAGCTCCCTCCAAGGGGCAGAGCCCAGAGAAGAGCCCTGGCCCCTGTGGGCTCCGGGGGGCCTCCGTTTTGACCTCAGTCTCAGCCCCATGATGGGAAGGGAGCCCGTGCACCCTGCCGGCCGTCTGCTCAGCCGCCCCCCAGCACGGCCCCACGTGCGGCCGAGCCAGTCACTGCAGGAACCACGATTGCCCAAAGCTGCTTTCTAAATAACCACGAGCGCTGAGTTCCTGAGGAAGGAAGAATGTGGATAACGAAGAAAGGCAATTTCAAAACTCCCTTCTGGTTGCCACAGGATCTTGGGCCCCTGGGCCGCTCCCTGGCTCCCAGCACCCTCCAGCCTTTGGGGGGTCATGACCCTTTCTCTCAGGGCCACCAACTCAGACCCCCGGTTTTACAACTGAAAATCTCACATTCCAAGAACGTCCCAGGCCTAGGCAAACCAGGAAGGTGGGTCACATCACGCCCATGGCACTTTTCATATTTTCTACCTTAAGAATGACTCGGTGATCAGGCGTCTGGGCTCTGGAATCAGACAGGACAGGGTTTGGGTTCCGCCTCTGGCCCCTCCGTTGTGCAGCGTCGGGCAAGTGATTTCTCCTGTTGGAGTCTTAGTTTTCTCAGCTGTTGAATGGGGATGACAAAAACATTTTTTAAAAAAGGGTCAGTATGAAGATGTACTGAGATAAGGTGTAGTAGTATCTGGTCCCTTGGGTCCCAGAGATAGCACAGACCTAGCCCGCACCTTGGAGGGCAGGACATAGATGCTCTCTGGAATAGGATGTGTTAAGGGTTTTTTTGTTCTTGATTTTTTTTTGGAGACAGAGTCTCACTCTGTTGCCTGGGCTAGAGTGCCATTTGTGTGTCAGCCTAGCTCACAGCAACCTCAAACTCCTGGGCTCAAGTGATCCTCCTGCCTCAGCCTCCTGAGTAGCTAGGACTACAGGCATGCGCCACCAGGCCTGGCTAATTTTTTCTGTTTTTGGTAGAGACGGGTCTCACTCTTGCTCAGGCTTTCTTGAACTCCTGAGCTCAAGTGATCCTCCCACCTCGGCCTCCCAGAGTGCTAGGAATACAGGTGTGAGCCACCACAACCAGCCTTGTGTTAAGGTTCTAAGGCAGGTGGGAACCAAGGGTCCTGGGGCAGGCACATGGAGGGGCTAAGTCTGCCCAGGGATGGCAGGAGAGACTTGAGGAATGGAGATCCAGTTGGGAGGGGCCTTGATGGATGAGTAGGGGTCCTTCAGGAGGAGAATGGGGAAGAACATTCCAGGCAAAGGAAGCAGGCTGAGGAAGTGTGTGTCTGGTCAAATTTCGCTGAATTGCAACTATGTTTCCTGGAATTTCCTTCTGGTTAGGGTTGGCCGTAAGAAAAATCTGCGTGAACCCCAGGAAGAGAACTCTGCTGGTTTTTCAAGCGGGAACTTGACTAGCCTATTGGCATCTTGAGGCCTTTTAGAAAGCAGATGTACAGGAGAAGAGAAGTCGTGCAGCTTCCTGTTCTCTCTGGTGTTCAGGGGAGGATTACAGGCTTATTCCTTTGTGGTGGCTTTGAAATGTGCTGTTTCTCTAACAAGCATGTCTTTACCGACTTCTGTACTCTCCCGTGAAGCCCGGGGACGGGATAAATGGCCCCGTGCAAGCCACAGCCCAAGGTCCTGAGCTTCCCGAACAAGGCACACAGGTCCTGGGAGCTGGTGTGTGTCACCTTTGTCACAGTGAGTTCAGGAGGGACTGGGCTTGTCACGTCTCTGTTACAAACAGTTTAAAGTCTATTCCTCATCATTAAAATTTTTATTTTTTCTAAGGTATATTTTAAAAACTAAAAAAGAAAAGAAAACTCTGTGTGAGATCTGAGCAGTGGAAGTGAAGCATCTAACACGTTTATGCCCAGTTTGGGGGCGACACTGATGCAGCTCACGCGGGCTGCCGTGGACCTGCAGGCTCACTGTTTTTGGCGTGACGTGGCAGCTGGGCCCACACCAGCTCCAGCTCCCACTGGATCTTCTCCTTCGGTTTCTGCATCTCTTGGACCACGTTCTGCAACAAAGACTCCAGTTTCTCCTGCAGGTCAACCCCACGGTGGAAGCTGCAGGCTCAGACACAACGAGAGACCAGTGTGGGTCCCAGTTTGTTCCCGTGGGTTCCAGCCAGCCCTCGCTCTCCTCCACCTGTGTCCAGCTGCCGGCCCTGCTGGCCTCAGACCCAGCACTGGCTGCAGAAGCCACGGCTGGGTGAGCTCCTGTATTGCACACGGTCAACTGCCCATGATGCATCCCGAGTCTCTGTCCCTCCCGATGGTTCTGCGTCTCCAACTGAAACACTGAGTCCCCTGTGCCTGGGGGCTGGAGAGCCGGGGACATGAGGGTGCACGATAAGAAATGAGGATAAGCCTGGGCAACATAGTGAGACTCCATCTCTAGCAAAAATTAAATAAAAAATCAGCCAGCCATGGTGGTGGCACCTGTAAGTCCCAGACACTTGGGAGGCTGAGGCGGGAGGATCACTTGAGCCCAGGAGGCTCGAGGCTGTAGTGAGCAATGATTGCACTACTGCACTCTAGCCTGTGCGACAGAGTGAGACCCAGGCTCTAAAAAAGAAAGAAAGAAAGAAATGAAGATAGAGAGGTGGGGCTGGGCCTGGGGGAAGATAATGGGGAGCCATTAAAGGTTATTGAGCAGGACAGTGACACGGTCTGGTCCCAACTTTTCCTCTAATTCTTGGTTTCTTTTTTTTTTTTTATAGAGTGATAGAGTCTTACTCTATCACCCTGGGTGAGTGCCATGGCATCAGCCTAGCTCACAGCAACTTCAAACTCCTGGGATCAAGCAATCCTTCTGCCTCAGACTCCCAAGTAGCTGGGACTACAGGCATGCGTCACCATGCCCGGCTAATTTTTTCTATTTTAGTAGAGATGGGGTCTCGCTCTTGCTCAGGCTGGTCTCAAACTCTTGCGCTCAAGCAATCCTTGCCCTCCTAGAGTGCTAGGATTACAGGCGTGAGCCACCACGCCCAGCCTAATTCTTGATTTCTATGATTAAGTGTTTATTATGAGCCAAGCCCTGGGCTGGGTCCCCAGGGGCTCAGTGGGCATGTGAGTTATGCCTCTTCCTCAAAGAAACTCCAAGTAGAAGCTGGTCAGCGCCATAGGAGAGCTGGAAAAATAGTATTATTATATTACTATATTTCCTCGGTGAATATGACTTTCTTAAGCCATGTTTTTTCTCTACTTCCCCACCCAGGGCTTAGTATACAGCAGTTGCTCCTGAACTGACTTGGAAATGCTGCCTCCCTCTGCATCATAAGAGGACAAAAAACTCTCAGAGGCGTAAACTAAACAGACAAAGGTTTCAAAATCATCTTTTCTTCTCATCTTCCTTCATTCACCTAAACGCGTGGGTGGATCTGTGTATTGGCAGGGAGCGGGGGCTGGGAGCCCATCGTCCCTGTGTCTTGGGTTTCCTGGCTGATCATAGCTGGAATCCAGACGCCTTTGTCCGTGTGTCCAGGTAGGGGACACTCTTCACCCGGCCCCAGGCTGGGGGCACCTGCTGATTTACGTGGGGGCGGAGGAGCTTCCAGGGAGGGTTGAATGGGGTTCCAGCACCGAACCTTCCCTTTTGCAGCCGCCTGCCAGGCCGTGGCAGCTCTGCGAGGTCTGTGAGTGGCGGTGGCAGCTGTACAGGCTGAATCCTGGTGGCAGAACCCCGGAGTGGCAGAGGGGACGGCTGTGTCACATGACGTGTCTCCTGCTCGGCCCGCAGCAATGCGGGCACCGAGAGCCCCGGCCGTGGCCGTGACGTGGAGTGACCGTGTCACGCTCCTTGAGCCTGTTGCTCTTGCGGGGGGAGCAGGCGGAGGTTGTCTCGAGCTAACTGCCAGCGGGACATTATCTGTATCCACAGTTGGCGAGACCCAGGTCATGCCAGGCTCACATCCAAATGAGGACGAGCTGGTGAAGGGACAGTGCTGGGGTGAGTGGACAACTGGACCCTTGTCTTGCGCTGGCGGAGGATGTGGCGCTGGGGTGGGAAAGCCGCCGCTCTCTGCGGCAGGGCTGTCACTGTGCACACGTGTCCCACAGCACCAGGGAGAAGGAATGCGGATCCTCGAGAGGCAGCTTCCTCCTCAACCCAGGGAAGCGTTTTCTCACCGCCGGAGCCCTCCAGAGCACCTGGCCCCGCAGGATAGCCACCGAGAGCGGTGACTGAGTGGTGGCATTGCCCCAGACCCGCAGACTGCAGGGTCTCAGCCTCGTGGACCAGCAATCAATCAACCAGTCAGTCCATTACGAAAGTCATCTGGGTACTAACACAAGTTTAGCACCAAACAGAAGAACATATGCAGAGCCCTTCCCAAGAGGGATTTATCCATCATGTATATACCAAGGGGGGAAAAAAACCTAAAAGAATATATCACAATGTATGCCTCCAGCTCCCATTCAAACGAGAGACTGTTATACCACAGTGACTAGAAGGAACCGAAACCAGAAACAGAAGTCCAGATGAACCTCAGGAACATGACGTCAAGGGGAGAGGACACAGAAGATGAGACATTACATGTAGAAAAGTTTTAAAACATCAAGCAAAACCAAACACCGTGTTGTGTAGGGGTGGCCGGATCCGTGGGACAGCTGTTGTATTAAAGAAAGGGGACCAGGAACATGGCCTGGGGCTGACAGCCCGAGCTGCTCCATGAGACAGAGGTCAAGAGCTCGGCGCTCTCGGTCTTGTCTGGCTCTGCCCCAGTGATGGGAGTGAGCCTGGACAAGTCGCTTGTCCTCTCTGGGCCTCAGTTTCCCCAGCTGTACAGCGAAAGCATAGGAGTGGGCTCTGACCAAGGCTAGATGCCAGTGGCCTCAGCGCGTCTGGGACAGAGAAGGGTCTCAAAGGAGGAGCTGCCATCTGCCCAAATGTCGGCACCCCGAGGAGCTGGGCTTCCCTGTCCCCTTCCAAGGGGGCTGTTCGGGGTGAGCCAGGTGCCGCCCTCCTGACCGCCCCTGTGCCAGCGCCGCCCTGAGGGAAGGCTTCGGGGGCAGCTGTGAGGCGGCGGTGGCAGGAAGCCTCTGACAGCCGCCAGTCACCCCCGCTGCATCCCTGCCCTCACGGAGCCCCTCCTCCTCAGCGTGACCGCAACCTGGCCACTCGGTTCTCACAAGCGGAATATGGCGAAGGTGGTGGCTGTGGCCCGTGACGTTACAAGAAGACTGTGGCTTCCAGCTGGCTCTCATCCACTCAGACTGAGAGCAGTCCGTGCCGTGAGGGACGAGCCAGGCCTCTGACCCGCCACGGGGAGGAACAGCCCTTCAGCTGGGCGGGGGGAGGGCGGAATCCTGCCAGTGACCGTGAGCGAGCTTGGGAATGGGTCCCCCGGGGGAGACTGCAGCTCCAGCCCACACCTTGGGCCAGAAGCACCCAGCTAAGCTGAACCTGGATTTCTGACCCCAGAAATGATGAGATAACTCAGAGTTGTTGTAAGTCACTAAGTTTGGGGGTGATCTGCTGCATAGCAATAGATAATTAGCCCCTCCCTCCTGGGGCTCCTGTTTCCTGCTTTGCCTGTGGTCATTAGGGCTGTTCTCCAGCCACCTGTCCCTCTGTATTCTAGGCTATTCTAGGACAGGGTCACAACCTGTCTACCCCACCAGGTCTCTGAGGGGTCCTCTCTGTGCCAGCCTCTGACACCTGGAAGGAGGGTGACAGTCCGGCGGCACTGGGTTCTGGAGAGGGTGCAGTTCTGGAAACCTCTGCTGGGTTGCTGTGTAACTCTGCATGGCCATTTGACCTCCCTCTGGTGGCAGGATTGCCAGGAGGCTGCGAGCTCTCTAGTGACTGTTGCTATAAACAGAGAGCAGATGGACGTCTTTCCTGCCTGGAAGGGGCTCTGGTTTGTGGGTCTCCTGGGCCAGCTGTTTCCAATGTCATCATGGAAAGCAAAGGTTGTCAAGGGAAACCAGAGAAGCAACCAAGTCGTGGGGGTAGGGGAGAGAGGGCCGGGCCCAGCCTCCCCTGCTGGCCTGCTCGTGACCTCAGAGCCAAGCCTGCTCCTGTGATCTCGGAAGTGCTCCCCGGAGAACCGCTCACCTCTTGCCTCCAGCACCCCTCCACTGCGCCTGGAGTGGCGTCTCCTCCCCAGGAGACCCTCTTAAGGGACTTTGGAAAGAATGGAGGAAAGATAGGGACGAAAGGAGAACCTGGATTTAGAGTCAAACCTGGATTCAAATTCTGACTCCACTATTCCCTGCTAAAAGATGATGGGCATGGCAATTAGTCTCTCTGAGCCTCAGTTTGCTCATCTCTAAAATGGGGTGAATCATCTTTGCTTTAAGGTGCTTTAACATTTTTTTACTGTGGTAAAATATATATACATAACATAATTTGCCGCTATAATCATTTTAAGTGCACAATTCAGTAGCAGGAAGTCCATTTACATTGTTGTGCAACCGCCACCACCAGCTCTAGAACTTTTTCATCATCACAGACAGAAACTCTGCACCTGCTAAACACTAACTCCCCATCCCCCACCCCAGCATCCACTATGCTACTTTTTTTAAAATTTTATTTTAGCGTATTATGAGTGTACAAGTGTTAAGGTTACGTATATTGCCCATGCCCCCCTCCCCCCTCAAGTAAGAGCTTCAAGTGTGTCCATCCCCCAAACGTTGTGCATCTCACTCGTTGTGGTTGTATATACCCCTCCCCTCCTCCCCCCTCCCACCCTCCCGACACCCGATAAATGTTACTCCTGTATGTCCGCTTAGGTGTTGATCCGTTAATACCAATTTGCTGGTGAGTACATGTGGTGACTATGCTACTTTTTAACTCTATGAATTTGCCTATTCTAGGAACCTCACATAGGTGGAATCCTACAGTATCTGTCCTCCACGTCCGGCCTCTTTCACTTAACTGCTTTAGGGTGTTTGCGGAATAATTGAAACTGTGTGCGTGACAACTCCAGCTGGGGGCCAGCATGTAGGAGGTGCTTAGAGCTGCGTGTGCATGAGTAACTGACCGGACAGCCCCATTTGTCTCCCATGTCCCCAGGCTTAGCGGCTGAAGGAAGAGGACTGAAAGAAGGAGACATGCTTTTGCATGTGGGGAATCCTAGCCCCAGGATGGGAAGCAGCTGCCCGTGTCATAGCTGCCACCCAGTCATCCTGTCCCAAGCAGGCCATGTGGTTTATAACAGACCAGAAGGTCTCTTGTTCATTCAGTGCCACTGCCTGATGTCCTGCCATTAGGACTCCTTATTCTGGATCTTAATTGTTATTGATTCCCAACTTGTTTCCACACCTGTCTCTCTTGCCTATATTGCTCCTTCATCATCATAGCCCTGGAAGCTTCAGGAAAGGCCCTCATCAATGGCCACCAGCATTAGCTGGTGTGGACAGCACCCTAACAGAAGACAGACAGTCCTGGGAAGCATCTGCATCCATCCAGGGGCCCCTAGAGGAGAGTCCTCAAAACCAGAGGACTTTGTCCCCAATGCCTGACACCTGGGCTACAGAGGTCCATTATTACAGCAGAGGCTGTCTGGTCAGGGGAGCCCAGTGGCTCCGGGACTAATGCACCAGAATTATCAGGGCCCTGTGTTTTAGTTTCCTATTCCTACTGTACCAATGACCAACACTTAGTGGCTTAAAGCACACAAATTTATTATCTTATAATTCTGAAGTCAGAAGTCTGCCATGGGTCTCAGTGGGCTAAGATCAAAGTGTTAGCAGGGCTGTATTCCTCTCTGGAAGATGCAGGGGAGAATCTGCTCCCTTGCTTTTTCCAGCTTCTGGAAGCTGCCGGCATCCCTTGTCCTGTGGCCTCCTTCCCTCTGCAAAGCTGGAAACAATGAGCTGCGTGCCTGTGTCATGTCACTGCAACCTCCGCTTCCTTCTCAGACTCTCACTCCTCCTCTGCCTGCATCTTCACTTTTAAACACTCTTGCCTTGGGCTCGCCCAGTGTCTTAGTCCGTTCGAGCTGCTACCACAAAGTACTATAGTCTGGGTGGCTTATAAACAACAGAAATCCATTTCTTCCAGTTCTGGAGGCTGGAAGTCTGAGATCACAGTGACAGCACAGCCAGGTTCTGGTAAGGTGTCCCTTCTGGGCTGCAGACTGCTGACTTCTCCTCGTATCCTCACGTGGTGGAAAGAGAGCTAGAGAGCTCTCTGGGGTCCCTTTTATAAGGGCTCTAATCCCATTCCCAAGGGCCCCACCCTTATGACCTAATTACTTTCCAAAGGCCCCATCTCATAATACCATCACATCAGAGCTTAAGGTTTCATCCTGTGAATTTTTAGGCACAAAAACTTTTATGCCATTGTATCTGGATAATCCAGAACTCCTACATTTGTTTCTTTTTAAGGCCGGCTAACTAGCAACCTTAATTCCATCTACCACCTCAATTCCCCTTTGGCATGTATGTAACATAATGTATTCACAGTTTCTGGGGATTAAGCCATTAGTCTTCCAAGCTTTCTTGCAATGCTGATTCCTGGGCCCACTGTGGATGTGGGATGAATCTATCTGTGGCTAGGAATCTGCATTTTTCAGGCTTCTGTGGTGATTCTGATGATGAGGTTTGATCAGGTTTGGTAACTATATTTCTTTTTTTATTTTTTTATTTTTTTATTTTAGCGTATAATGGGGGTACAAGTGTTAAGGCTACATATATTGCCCATGCCCCCCTCCCCCCTTGAGTAAGAGCTTCAAGCGTGACCATCTGGTAACTACATTTCTAAGAGTCTTTGTGGGTGCGCACGTGGGCACACGTGTTTGTGGCATGGTCTGAGTGCGACTACGTGTGGCATCCACGTTTGTCTCTGTGCGTGCATCTGTAGTGCATGTGTAGTGCAAAGTGTTTGGAACAGACCATATGGTCTGAGAAGTTACCACATCTTAGTCATCAGCCCAGAAGTCCTTGTCCTGCAGGTTTGGTTGCAAGGCATGCTGGGAGAGCAGGGGCCCCGGCAGGAAGTGGGCGCCAGGGAGAAGGCAGAGCAGAGGAGCCAGCGTGGGGGTTTCCCGGCCAGCCCTCCGCAGACCCATTTGCTTCCAGACGGCCTCCTTTCCTGTCAGCCTCTGCAGCTGCCTCCTCCTCCTCCTGCTCAGAAAAACCAGAAACCCCAGAGCAGTGCCAGGGTCAGCCATGCCGTGGGTAAATTTAAGCCCAGGTCTGAAGTGGGAGGTGGGAACTGGGGAGGCAGCCAGGGTGCCCACGAGGGGAACCCCAGGTTCCTCGGATGGGTACTTCTGACTCCTGGAAACTGGCCTTTCTGTTCCAGGGCCCTGTGCCACCTTGTCACCTTCAGTCTGTGGATAGACCCTGGGGATTGATGCAGCTTCTGGGTGTGCCTCCTTGAGACTCCCAAATGCCTGTGTTCTGAGTCACTTTTGGGGTGGTGGCAAGAGCTGCAGGGGGCCTGCCAGAGCACGTACAAGAATCCCCAAGGAGTCTGGGCGCGGTGGCTCACATCTGTAATCCTAGCACTCTGGGAGGCCAAGGCGGGTGGATTGCTCAAGGTCAGGAGTTCGAAACCAGCCTGAGCGAGAGCGAGACCCCGTCTCTACTATGAATAGAAAGAAATTAATTGGCCAACTAATATATATAGAAAAAAATCAACCGGGCATGGTGGCGCATGCCTGTAGTCCCAGCTACTCAGGAGGCTGAGGCAGGAGGATTGCTTGAGCCCAGGAGATTGAGGTTGCTGTGAGCTAGGCTGACACCACGGCACTCACTCTAGCCTGGGCAACAAAGTGAGACTCAGTCTCAAAAAAAAAAAAAAAAAAAGAATCCCCAAGGGAAAGAAAATGTAGCAACCAGGTGGGGAGGGGTCGTTTTGTCACTAGAAAAATTGTAAAATGAGGCTCCAATGATCTGAAATGAGGAGGCCCTGCCTGGAACCCTCTCAGGCAACCACTGCTCTGGGGGTAACCGCAGTCTGGGCCCTGCCCCGCCCGCCCAGCCACCTCTCAGACAGTTCTCCCCTGCCTGTCTCCTGAGCCCTCCATGGTCTTCCTGTTAGCGGCATGTGCACCACGCTCCCTTCCTGCCCCCACGGGCCTCTGCACCCCCCCCCCCCCGTGCCCTCTTTCGTTAACACTTTCCCTTCTGCTCGTACTTCCGATGGAGCTCGGTCGTCAGTCCTCAGGGAAGCTTCCCTGCCCTCCCTAAGCCAGTCCAGGCTTCCCCCCCGTAAGCCCTCGGAGCAGCCTGCTGTTGGTCATCTCTCCCACCAGCCTGGCATCCTCAGAGCTTAGCATAGCGCCTGGCACACAGTAGGTGCTTAAAGAATATTTGCTAAATGAGTGAAAGGAGACCAGCGGTTACGCTGTCTAAAAGTAGAAGGTGCTTCTTTGGAGGGAGTGAGCCCCGCATCATTGAGAAGCATCAAAATGCACACTGGACATTTGTCTGGATGGAATGTTTGTCTAGAGGGAAGAGATGTATCAGATGAATAGCTCATGGGGGATTTCAGTTTCCCTTTTTCTTTTTAAGAGACAAGGTCTCACTCCGTCACCCAGGCTAAAGTGCAGCGGTGCCTGCCATACATCAGGGCTCACTGCAGCCTCGAACTCCTGTGTTCCAGGGATCCACCCATCTCAGCCTCCCAAATCCCTGGGATTTCAGCTGCTGCCACCACGCCCAGCTAATTAAATTTTTTTTTTTTTTGTCGAGACAGGGTCTCACTATGTTACCCAGGCTGGTCTCAAACTCCTGGCCTCATGCAGTCCTTTCACCTCGGCCTCCCAAAGCACTAGGATTACAGGCATGAGCTGCAGCACCTGGCCTCAGATTCCCTTAGACCCCAAGAAGCTGGAGGGCTGAGGAAAACTCCAGAAACAGCCTGGAGAGGCTCCAGTTGTGCGAGAGGCTCAAACTGATTTGGGGCTCTTACTAATCATTCACTGTAAGCACTTTATTCCCCATTTTTTCACTTTGACCTCCACTGACATCCATTTTCTCATGACATGGGGTGACAGTGCAAACTCGTGCCCCAACTCACGGAGCGATTGTGCACTCTGCATGACAGGAGGCTGTGAAAGTGCTCTCGTGTCACCGCAGGCAGGGCTCCTACAGGCAGAGCCTGAGAGGGGCTTCTCGTGGAAGTGTCATCTGTGTGGTCTCCGGACCAGAAGCCGAGGGGAGGGCTGTGGGTGGGGCGGGAAGGAAAGCTGAGGCAGCGTGGGGGCTCGGCGGGCATTAGTTTAACCTGACACCACGAGGCGCTCTCAGGAGTCGGTTCTGTCTTGAGATAAGAGCGGTCATTTCTACAGCCCCTAGCAGCCAGTCCTCGCTGGTTGCTGGGTGTGCTGGGGGTGAACATGACCTCCCAGGCGAAGCAACTTCCATCCGGCTAAGGACGTTCCCTAAAGAAGGGGGCAGCTGTGACCTTGGAAGGAACACTCACAGAGGCTGGGACAGGTGCACCCGCTGGGGAGCGGACACCTGCCGCGCCCTGACGGCATCCACTACACCTATCAGTGGGCTCAGCTCAGGCTCACTGGAGTTGAGACGGGTGGGTCGACCTCGATATCATCAGGAGTCTCATGTAGGGGCTTGTCCAAGCCCTCTTAGTCTGGCCAAGGGCACGGACTTGGACCCAGATTGCTTTGCTTTGCTTTGCTTTGCTTTGCTTTGCTTTGCTTTTCTTTTCTTTTCTTTTCTTTTCTTTTCTTTTCTTTTCTTTTCTTTTCTTTTCTTTTCTTTCCTTTCCTTTCCTTTCCTTTCCTTTCCTTTTCTTTTCTTTTCTTTTCTTTTCTTCTTTTTTCTGAGACAGAGTCTCACTCTGTTGTCCTGGCTAGAGTGCTGTGGTATCAGCCTAGTTCGCAGCAACCTCAAACTCCTGGGCTCAAGCAATCCTTCTGCCTCAGCCTCCCAAGTAGCTGGGACTACAGGCATGCGCCACCATGCCTGGCTAATTTTCTCTATTTTTAGTTGGCCAATTAATTTCTTTCTATTTTTAGTAGAGATGGGGTCTCACTCTTGCTCAGGCTGGTTTCAAACTCCTGACCTCGAGGAATCCTCCCACCTTGGCCTCCCAGAGTGCCAGGATTACAGGCGTGAGCCACTGCGCCTGGCCCCAGATTGTATTTCTTCCACAATCTCTTGCCCTGACCATTTCTCCTGCAGGGGCTGGGGCTCCCCCGGCTGGGGAAGGGGCCTTGCCCAGCTGCACAGCATGGGACCCGGGGGTGCGGTGGTTGGGGACAGAACAGAGCATCCTCATTGGAGGTACAGCTGCAACACTTTTCTCCATACTTCAGCATCCGGGCATGTGGACAAGCTTCGGGTGAGCTCTTGCAAACATGTCCCTCTGGTTCCCACAAAGAACGCAGAAATAACGGGGTGGGTGAGAATGGTTGAGGCTGCCAGCAAGCCTTAGTGCACCCACCGAAGTGAAAGGGGAACTGGCAGATCATACAAACCGCAGGCATTTCCTTACTTGGGCAGGGAAAACAAACCCAGGGCCACCCTGCTTCCTGTACATGCAGGTGCCAGGCAAACACCCCTCTCAGTGCGCATGCATGAGGCACACACACACACACTCACAGCCACGCACCCAGAGACATGCTCATGCACTGCCCTTGCAGACAAGCTCCCAGACGCACACGGGGGCCCATGCCCTCCACTCAGCTACACGGCCACACACACTGACACATGCACTCATGCTCCCAGCTCCAGCACGCCTATGCGCACACACAACACACGCCCATCCATGCCCCACTCCCACCACAAGGCACAAACAGGCACGTTCAGGTGAACACATGAGAATGCACACACAGCCACATACGTGCATAAATATGCAGATTCCCTCCAGCACACACACAGCTGCACACATTCATTCAACTGCATTATATTACATTTAAACATATCTGCACCCACAGAGATGAATACTCAAGCGTGCACACAGTCACAACATACCTATGCACACACACACACACACACACACACACACACACACACACACACAGACCAGTAGGCTTGACTGCCCTCCAGGCACAAACTGTTTGACCTCTCAGTAATCAAGGTGAAACACTATTCCTAGAGAGGTCTTGGTAGTCTCTTCCCTTCTCTGCCCTGCCCTCTCCTCCCTTCTATCTGTCTCAGGGGATGGGTGGCTTGAGCACTGGGTGACAGTTATAAGAAATTCAACTTGGAGATCTGGGGATTTCTCTCCTGCCTTGCATTGCTCCAACCTTTCTCCCTTGCTCAGATCACGCTGACTGCCTTTGACGGTCAGGACCAGGATTAGCAGGACCAGGTGGTAATCACCCCCCCAGGGGAAAAAAGGGTGATATCTGTCCTGGAACCCAAAGTTTGAAGAATTTGATAGTAAATATAGACAGACAAGAAAGTGAGGCCAGGCCTGGTGGCTCACGCCTGTAATCCTAGCTCTCTGGGAGGCCGAGGCGGGTGGATTGCTCAAGGTCAGGAGTTTGAAACCAGCCTGAGCAAGAGCGAGACCCCGTCTCTACTAGAAATTAAAAAAAAGAAATTAATTGACCAACTAATATATATAGAAAAAATTAGCCAGGCATGGTGGTGCATGCCTGTAGTCCCCGCTACTCAGGAGGCTGAGGCAGGAGGATCGCTTGAGCCCAGGAGTTTGAGGTTGCTGTGAGCTAGGCTGACGCCATGGCACTCACTCTAGCCTGGGCAACAAAGTGAGACTCTGTCTCAAAAAAAAAAAAGCAAGAAAGAAAGTGAGACCCAGGACTGATTCTTGGGTATGAAAAGGTGATTGTCATCTACAGTTATGGGTTGTGATGGCCCAAGAATGCCCGTCCTCTTCCTGTATCTTCACAACTACCTGTTCCAGTGCCTGACATTCCACTGTTGGATTATTCCTCGGTGTCCTGATAGTACTCTCTGCTGTCATGTGCTGCCAGGTGCCTCCCACACCTCATCTCTGGGCTCCTGAGCCGTTGGATTCCCTGTTACACAAAAGAGGACTCTGGGGAAGTTCTGGGGGGCAGTGTCATGTTCAAAGCCCCCAGCTGGTGAGGCTGAGGCAGGGTGGCAGCCTGGCTTGGTTAGAATCGAGGACTTTCTCTCTTTACTGGGGCTGCTAATTGTGGGGTCCTCCAGGCTGTGACGCCTGCCTCCAGAAACACAGGGGACTCCAAGTGTGCAAGCCTGGAGGCTCAGTGACAGTCAGACAGAAGGAGAAACACCAGGGAACCATGGGGCTGTCTAAAGGGGGGACACAGAGCTTCGGAGCAGAGGCCTCCCAACAAAGCTGCAACTCAGAAAACCAACCTGGGCTTTCAGTGCCTGCTCTCTTTTTTTTTTTGAGACAGAGTTTCACTTTGTTGCCCAGGCTAGAGTGAGTACCGTGGCGTCAGCATAGCTCACAGCAACCTCAAACTCCTGGGCTCAAGCAATCCTTCTGCCTCAGCCTCCCGAGTAGCTGGGACTACAGGCATGCACCACCATACCCGGCTAATTTTTTTTTCTATATATATTAGTTGGCCAATTAATTTCTTTCTATTTATAGTAGAGACAGGGTCTCGCTCTTGCTCAGGCTGATTTCGAACTCCTGACTTCAAGCGATCCGCCCACCTCGGCCTCCCAGAGTGCTAGGATTACAGGCGTGAGTTTTGAATACAAGATATTAAAGAAGTACACACAACAAGTAGAGAAGTGTATAAAGTAAGATGAAAAAGTTCCTTTCCCCTTGAATTCTTTTTCTTTCTTTTCTTTTTCTTTTTTTGAAACAGAGTTTTACTCTGTCACCCAGGCTAGAATGCGGTGGCATCAGCCTACTTCACAGCAACCTCAAACTCCTGGGCTCAAGTGATCCTCCTGCCTCGGCCTCCCAGAGTGCTAGGATTATAGGCATGAGCCACCACGTTTGGCTCCCCTCGAATTATTTTCTGATTTTTTTCCATGGATATGCTTTAAAAATGGGTTTATCTTCTACCTCATGCTCTGTGTCTTTCCTTTTATCACTGAACAGTGCATCATAATTAACTTTTTGCATCAGTAACATAAAGCAGACACATTCTTGTTCCTGGCTCTATAATATTCTACGAAATAGGTGTGGCAACATTTCTTTAACTGGTTCATACTGATGAACATGAGATGTCAGACGCTGTTGCAATGAGCATCCTTGTAGACCTGCCCATGTGCATGGCTGGGACCACAGGGCAGAGCAGTAGAAGTGGAATAGCTGAGACAAAGGCCACAAGCATTTATAATTTTAACAGAGACTCCCAAATTGTACTTCGAAAATGTTTGACTGATGTCACATGCCCACCAAGACTGTATGACACTAGGGTAGAACCTGAAAAATACCAGAGCAGCCCGAGAGGGAACAGACACTTTAGGGGTGGCAGTAAGTGTGTAAGCCGTATGTAAATGGATATGGGTGCCATGTTCTAGGAATCCCATAGAAAGGATTCGAGTATCCGATTGGGGAGAAAATAGAGGATGTCTCCAGGTTCCTTCCAACCCTGAGACTGTATGATGACAGAATATGAATCAGAATGACTCAGGAAGTCGAACATTTATAACTGCTTGGGCCCCCCACCAGAAGGTTCTGGTTCAGTGGCATTGGGCTGGGCCCAGGTAATATGCATCATGGGTGCTATTCCCCGGAGAAAAGCTTGATTAGTGCCAAAGGTCACTATTTCTACCCTTACGTTGCTTGAGGATGTCTGGGCCCAGGCCTGGAGGCCAACCTGCTCCCGTGGAAGGTGCCCCAACACCTGCCCCTGAGTAGCCGGCGTCACCCCCGTCTGCGGGCTGCCACTCTGCCCAGCCTCCCCCTCCCCCCAGCCAGGGCGCCTCCCAGCTGTCCAGGAGCACACGTGGCGACATATGGTCCTGTCACCATGGCACCAGGCCACTGTGTGGAAAACAAGACCCGTGGCTGGCTGCGACCAGACAGCTCCAGATGGTCTGGATGGAGGGCCCCACCAAAACTGCCCCGGAAAGAGACAGGACGGGCAGCGTGGGCGTGGCCTGAGGCAGGCTGCTGCTGCTGTGTGGTGGCTTTGGGGTCCCGCAGCCTGGCTGAAGCCAGTGCTGGCACTTAGGGCTGTACGGCACTAGAAAACCACTTTTCTTTGGACCTCAGTTTCCTCCTCTGTGAAGTGACAGTAGTTAGACCCACTTCACAGGCTGTGTCCCCAGGACTATAAGGTACAGTGGTGGGTGCGGATTTGCTCTCAGGTGCAAGAAACATCATGTGGCTCCATTTAGACATAAAACGAAATCGGGCTCAAGTCAAGAGCCCAGCATAGGCCAGGTGCAGTGGCTCACGCCTGTAATCCTAGCACTCTGGGAGGCTGAGGCAGGCGGATTGTTTGAGCTCAGGAGTTCGAGACTAGCCTGAGCAAGAGCGAGACCCTGTCTCTACTAAAAAAAAAAATAGAGGCCGGGTGTGGTGGCTCACGCCTGTAATCCTAGCACTCTGGGAGGCCGAGGTGGGCGGATTGCTCGAGGTCAGGAGTTGGAAACCAGCCTGAGCAAGAGCGAGACCCTGTCTCTACTATAAATAGAAAGAAATTAATTGACCAACTAATATATATAGAAAAAATTAGCCGGGCATGGTGGCGCATGCCTGTAGTCCCAGCTACTCGGGAGGCTGAGGCAAGAGGATCGCCTGAGCCAGGAGTTTGAGGTTGCTGTGAGCTAGACTGATGCCACGGCACTCTAGCCAGGGCAACAGAGTGAGACTCTGTCTCAAAAATAAATAAAGAGCCCAACACATTAGCTGAGGGCAGTGGCTCACACCTGTAGTCCTATCCTAGCCCTTTGGAAGGCTGAGGCAGGAGGATCACTAGGGCCCAGGAGTTGGAGGTTGCAATGAGCTGTCATCACGCCACAGCACTCTGGCCCAGGAGACAAAGTGAGACTCTGTGAAAGAAAGAAAGAAAGAAAGAAAGAAAGAAAGAAAGAAAGAAAGAAAGAAAGAAAGAAAGAAAGAAAGAAAGGAAGGAAGGAAGGAAGGAAGGAAGGAAGGAAGGAAGGAAGGAAGGAAGGAAGGAAGGAAGGAAGGAAGGAAGGAAGGAAGGAAGGAAGGAAGGAAGGAAGGAAGGAAGGGAAGGAAGGGAAAGAAGGAAGGAAGGAAGGAAGGAAGGAAGGAAGGAAGGAAGGAAGGAAGGAAGGAAGGAAGGAAGGGAGGGAAAGAAAGAAGGAAGGAAGGAAGGAAGGAAGGAAGGAAGGAAGGAAGGAAGGAAGGAAGGAAGGAAGGAAGGAAGGGAAAGAGGAAAGAAAGAAGGAAGGAAGGAAGGAAGGAAGGAAGGAAGGAAGGAAGGAAGGAAGGAAGGAAGGAAAGAAGGAAGGAAGGAAGGAAAATATGGCCTATATACACAATGAAATACTATTCAACCTTAGAAAAGAAGAGCATTCTGTTACCTGTGACAACATGGATGAACTGGAGGACATCACGCTAAGTGAAACAAGCCAGGCACAGAAGGGCAGATGCTGCATGTTCTCGCTCATGCCTTGGAACGCGGGGTCTGAAACAATCGAGCTCACAGAAGCAGAGAGTAGAATGGTGCTCATAGAGGCTGGGGGTGGAAGGAGTGGGTAGACAATGGTCAAAGGGTACAAAAGTCTCAATTAGACATAAGGAATATGTGGCTTCCTTTGAGTTCTAC
The DNA here is from genome assembly GCF_040939455.1 of Microcebus murinus. NCBI lineage: Eukaryota > Metazoa > Chordata > Mammalia > Primates > Cheirogaleidae > Microcebus > Microcebus murinus. The sequence continues at coordinate 81,209,295 of NC_134115.1, read as the reverse complement.
TGTGCAGTGTGGTGAATATAGTTAGTAGTAAAATACTGCATGTTTCAAAGTTGCTAAGAGAGTCAACTTCAAATGTTCTCATCACAAAAATGTTTAAGTATTTGAAGTGATGAATATGCTAGCTAGCTTGATTTAATTCTTTTAAATTGTATTTATAAATCGTAACATCCCTTTGTACCCCACAAATTTATACAATTATACAGTGTCGATTTGTAATAAAAAATAATGGTGCAGTAACTCTCACTTCACGCACCAGCTCTGACCTTGGTCTTACCACCGTCTCCGAGAGGCTCAGTGTCTGCGCCAGTGAGAGTCGGTGACTGGCGCACGTGGTGGCTCCACCCTCTGCTCAGCTATCCAGATGCATCACCCTGTTCTTCCAAGGGCTGATGGGAGATTCTCAGTTGCTATTCGGCAAAGTTGTGGTGGTGGCTGCTGAGGCTGAGACTGGGAGCCCTGATGTCTTGTCCATCCTCCTAGGGACACTAGGGAAGTCCTGCCACCTCCCAGGGCATTGCAATGGAATGGGGCACCCGCCTCCACTGCTCCCAGAACCCCAGATTCTGGTGAGTCTTGGGGACTCCCTCTGACCACACCCTTGGGTTCTCCCTCCCTTCCCACTCCTGCTCAAGGGCACCAGCCTCTTAACCTTCTGGCATAATCACCTTGGGCCAAGCCTGGCTTTGTACAAAACTTCTGTCCAACAAATGCTAGGGGTGGGGCGGTATTCAAACAACTTCTATTTTGGCAGTGACCGAAGGCTCCAGAGGGTCTAGCTAATGTCAGAGACAAATGACCGTGAACCAGCTCCAAGTAAGTGCTCAGGTAACAGCGAGATCCAAGGCTGGGCAGGCCCCATGTTTCTGGCCAGAACACAGCTACCTTTTGGGAGCGTGTGCACTGCAAGGAACCAAAGACCTAACTCCAAATAGCGTAACCTTGCGGGAGTCGGAAGTGGGCTGCTCCCTGGGGGAGTTAATCCAGCGGCTCATCAACATCCTTCAGGAGTCAAGGTTGTCCATCCTTCTCTGTCATCTTCATTGTCACAGGACAGCCACTGTAGCTTCCGGCCTCACGTCCTCACTCGTTTGCTCATTCATTTACTCATTCATTCACGGACACATGAAAGCACCTAATATAGGGAGATTGGACCACATCGGAAAGATGGGCCAAAGGCCGGCCTTGCAGGTGGAACTGAGGGCTTCATTTATCCAACAGTTATTTTAACAAATATTTATTGAGTGCCAGAGAGCTGAGGGTGTCGCAGTGAACAATGAGAAGTCCCTCCCCTCCTGGAGAGACAGACAATAGACACGTAAATCTATAGCAGCAAATGTCAACTGTGTGGAGAAATAAAGCCAGGTAGGTAAAGGGACAAAGAATGTGATGGGGGTGGGGTGTCACTTAAATGGAGTGGTCTGGGGAGGCTAAGTGCTCCAAGACAGCCTTTCTGCAGGGACCTGAATGGAGAGAGAAAGCTACCTGACTACAGGGGCGGAGAGAGACACACCCATTCCTGCAGGATTCAGTGACCGAAGAATTCAAAGAATATATTTATATAATTGATAATAGGAGATGACAGGAGCTCACATTGATTCAGTGGCTTATTGAATTTAGAGTCTCTTTTGCAAGACGACACATCATCTTATTTTTATCTTTATAAATCTCTGGGAGGTAGAAATAATTATCCTCCTTTTACAGATAAGATAACTGAGGCTCAAGGAGGTTAAGTCATTTTTTTTTTCTTTCCAAGGTCACACAGCAGTGGAATTCCAAGGACAGGCTGATCCCAGGCTTGTTCTACCAGATACAAATTTCATTTCTAAGGCCCAGAGGACAGCGTTCAAATTCTTGAGAGGACCTGGTACATTAGCTTTTTAAATTTGTGCTTTTAAATTTTATTTATGTACTTAATTTAAAAAATAGGATAAGACATTCTCATGGAACAATCCAAAAGTATAAAAGAGTTTACAGCAAGAACTTCCCTCCCCATTCAAATGGATTATTTCTTTCTAATGACTTTTTTTTTTAAGGTTGGGAGGAACATACTTTTAAAACTTGTGGAATGCAACTTTATAAATTTTGGTTGCGTAGGTAAAATTTTTACTTCAGCTGGTAGAATTCTTTGGCCCTGGGAGTGCTGTCAGTTTTTAAAAAATGAACCCAAAAGCATAAAAATACTTGGCTTTTTTCCTGTTTCTGCCTTTTAAAATTAGATACATGTAAATGCCAGAGGTGGAATTTAATATCCACCTCTAGAAAACAAAGGACTTCCAAGTACATAACCAAGTAAAAAGATAGGATATTTCTTCCCCTGGAAATAATGATTTTAACAGCATTTGGTTGGGGACAATAAAAGACAAAGAAGTTGATGGGTTAGTCAGTCCCTCATCTTCTATATTGTCAAGCCAGTAGGAAAGCAACGTTTGATGTCAGTCTCGAGTCAGAAAGCCTGTTTTTCTCTTTTCTTTCTTTGTTTTTTCCTTCCCTTCCTCCCTGTTTCCCCTCCTTCCTTCCCTCTGTCTCCCTCCTCTCCTCCCTTCTTCTTCACTGGATTTTTTTTTTTTTTTTGAGACAGAGTCTTGCCCTGTCACCCGGCTATAGTGTGGTGGCATTATCACAGCTCACTGCAGCCTCAAACTCCTGGGCTCAAGCCATCCTCCTGCCTCAGCCTCCTGAGTAGCTGGGACTACAGGCACAGGCCACTGTGGCTGGCTAATTTTTCTATTTTTAGTAGAGATGCTCAGGCTGGTCTCAAACTCTTGAGCTCAAGTGATCCTCCTGCCTCAGCCTCCCAGAGTGCGAGGATTACAGGCCTGAGCCACTGTGCTGGCCCTCTCCTCCTTTCTTTTTCCCTTCCCTTGTGACTTCATTTTTCAGGGGTGACTCAGATGGTAGGGTGAGGAATATCTCAGACACACCCCACCATGTCACTCTCCCTTCCCAGGGATCCTCCAGAGGCTGCTCTGTAGGGGAGGGACAACATGCTAATCCTGCTTTTCCTCTTCCAAGCCTCTCTGCCCCGACTCCTCAACTGGCCCCTCTTGCCCGGCCACGTGCCCACGCAGTGCCCTCCTGCAGGGACCCCGCTGCCCGCCCACGCCTTGGCAGGGGTGTCCCTCCCTGCCGGGCACCCCTCCCAAGTGCCTTCAGCTCATCTCCCTTCCTCCAAGACTCTGCTCTCATGTTCCCTCCTGCTTTTCCTGGCTGCCCACCCCGCTCTGGTAGCTTCTGTGACACACCTTCCCCTCTGGACTGGGAGGACTGGGAGTTTTGCCTGCCACCTGCCTGGGGCTGAGGAGCCCGTGAGAGAACACAGGGAATGCACGCTAGTTCTGCAAACTCCCAGCCTGCGATTTCCTGGAAGTCACTTCCCCATCTGGATCTCATTTCCTCATCTGTAAAGTGAGGGCGGGAGGCTGGGACCGGCCATCCCTCGGGGCTTCAGAGCTGTGTGTTGCCCTGGTTCTGTGGAGATTTTGCATTTCCTGCATCCAGTATCTCTGGGAAAAGGGCTTATCTCACTCCGGGGACATTGACATCTCTCTTCCCCACCAAGGTTGCAAGGAGGCAATTTTCTCAGCCAAGAACCTTTGGGATGTGCATTCCAAACTCTCCCTGCCAGGGCCAGCCCACCTCGCTGTTTCTGACATGGAGAATCTGAGGAAGAAAGGGACCTTGTTCAGAGAAGGGAGGACAGGACGAGGGAGGATGGAGGCTGGCAGCAGAGTGCCTGAGGGTGTGGAGATGCAAGAGGTAAACACCTCTATCAAAATCAGTGTAGCAAGCCCACAGTGGGTTAAATGGAAGGACCCAGACAGGATCCTGTTCTCAGGGGCGACCCATCTAGATGAGGCAGGCATAGAAAGAATCTCACTGTGTGGCCTTTTCATTCAGCCCCGCACCCCTTCCTCTAGCCCATCAGCACACGATTATTTCATTTCTCTTGTGTGCCGGGCACACGCTATGCCCTGGGAATGCCGGGTCAGACGTGGGCACCCTTGACTTGTGGGGCATGCTGCCAAATAAAAAATCATGTGACAAGTGCCATGAAGAGGACATACAGGGACCCTGACCCAGTGCCATTTCACCCAGGACTTTAGTCAGGTGTGAAAATGGAGAAGCATGTTTTTTTTCCCCTGTGTATTTGCAGGAGTCCTGATACATCCTGGATACCAATCTTTGCCTGGTTATCTAGGCTGCAGATACTTCTCTCAGCCTCTGGGTTTATCTGTTCATTGTTGAGGTGTCTTTTCTGTATGTTTAGCATTTTAGTGTAGTCGAATGTATCTGTGTGTTTCTTTATGGTCATTGCACTGTGTGTGTGTGTGTGTGTGTGTGTGTGTGTGTGTTTAAATACACCTTTACCTATTCTAAGGTATAAAGATATTTTCTTCTAAATGTTTTAAAGTTTCTCTTTCCTTTAGGTCTTTGATTCATCTATTATATGGTGTGTGTATGTGTGTGTGTACGTGCGTGTATTAGGAATGTAATCTTATTTTATTCGTCTGTATGGATGGCCCGCTGACCAGCAACATTTGTTAGAACTGTGGTAAAATTCATATAACATAAAATTCACATTTAAAATGGTTCAGCCATTTTAAAGCGTACAAATCAGTGGCGTTTAGAGCGTTCACAGGGTCGTGTGACCATCGCCATCTGGTTCCAGAGCATTCTCCGTCACCTCTCAAAGAAACCCCCAACCCACAGAGCAGTCTCACCTGCTCCGCCTCGCCCAGCCCCCGGCGACCACTTATCTGATTTCTGTCTCTGTGGATTTGCCTATGTGGATTATTTTATATAAATGGGATTATGCAACATGCGGCCTCTTGTGCCTGGCTCCTGTCGTTTAGCATAATGTCTTCCAGCTCCCTCCGTGCCTGCAGCGTGGATCAGCACTGCGTCCCTCCGGAGGCTGCCTGATGTTCCATTGCATTGTTTGTCCACTCCTCAACCGGCAGACATTCGGGCCGTTTCTACTTGTCGGCTACTGTGGACGGTGACGCCATGAGCACTCTCGTGCGAGTTTTTGTTTGCACGCTTCCTTTCCGTTCTTTGAGGCCCGGCAACACTTGTGAAGAGTCTGCTTTATCACCCACTAATCTGTGGTTCCTCCTCTGTCGCACGCTGCGCTCCCACACACGTGGGTCTCTTTCTGGCTTCCTCATTCTGATCCCTTGGTCTAAAAATGTCATGAACAAGACACTGCTTTTGTTGTTAGAGCTTCACATCTTTTTTTTTTTTTCTTTCTTTTTGGAGACAAGATCTCTCGCTCTGCCGCCCAGGCTGGGATGTAGGGGTGCAATCATAGCTCCCTGTCACCTCAAACTCCTGGGCTCAAGTGACCCTCCTGCCTCAGCCTCCTGGGCACTACAGGCATGCGCCACAGCACTCGGCCTTTAGGTACATCTTCACAGCTGGTTGAGCAAGTGCCCAATCCTCCCCTCCCCGTGTCCTGTCAAAACCGTCTTGGTTAAATGTGGCCCTTTGCTCTTCCATATGAATTTTAGGAGCAGCTCATCAAGTTCCACAAAAATTTCCTTGGGATTTTTTTTTTTTTTTAATTTATAGTTGATTTGAGGAGAACTGCCATCTTTGTGATGTTGACGCTTTCCCTACACACTCACAAGCCTTGTCCCTCCCACCTCAGGACATTTGCACCTGACTCTGCTTGGGCCACGCTCCCCCAACTCTGCCTCATCAATTCCCTGCTGCTGCTCCGGGCTCAGTCCTCCCAGCGGCGGGACCCTCCGCGCCTTATGGCTCCCTCTGAGCCTGAGCACCATCGCCCTGGAATTATGAACCGAGTGGTTCTTGGTTTACTACCTGCTTCCCAGTAGGCCGCAAACTCCTCCTACAATGCTGCCTAACTTGTTCACCTTGGCGTCAGCCCGCAGGACACGGGCCGGCTGGCAGATAGCAGGGTCTCTATCCATGTCTTCTGTCTCAATGTCTGTCGCATAAAGGAGACACAAGAGGAAGCTCTTCTGCCCTGGGGCATTTGGCCACATGCAGAAGGATGGCAAATAAAGTTACCTTCTTCCCTGAGCCTCTGCTTTTCCCCTGGAAAAGGGAGATGTGATTAGTATCTACGTCCCTTGGGGGGGGGGGCTGAGCATGAAAAGCGTTCCTGTGTATAAAACATGCTTGGAGCAAAGTCTGTCCCGGGGTCAGAGCTACCTGGGGGCTCACCTGCCGCACACCTCCTCTCCGTAAATTCTTCAGCCTCACCTTCCTGTAATGCTCTGATGGCTCCCAAGCCCTTTCCTGAAGTCATCCCATTTTGATTTTACTTCTGTGAATCAGTCGTCTTACCTCCATTTTGCAGATGATGCAGATGAGTCTCAGAGGGGAAGAATGACTCATCTAAGGCCTCACATCTAGAATTTCTAACCCCAAACCCAATGCTCAGAATCTTTAAAGTGTTTTCCCGCTCAGTCAGTCAGCAGAATGGCTAGTTCCACTTTGAGAACTATATGGCTCTTCTCAGATGGGGAAAAAAAAATCTAACAGGCCCACAGTATTGACTTACATTACTTTTATTTTATTTTTATTGAAACAGGCAGGTATAAACCTAAGATTAAGCCTGAACTTCTCATGCTCATTGCTCTAGAAACCAACCATAAAACCAAAACAAATCTTCAAATTAAATACAAACACAATCACAAAACCAACGAAATAATTCAAATTAACAACATTAAATCAAGTGACAAGATTAAACCTGCGACATTGGGTTTAGTGGTGGCAGAGTAGTGTTTTGGGATGTTTTCTTGTTTCCTGTGTATGTTGCCTTCTTCCCCCCCCCACACACACACCTTTTTTAATAGGGTCTTTACAGAGGTAAGTCATCTTCTTTTGGTTTTGGTCATGCTGGGCCATCATTTGAGCCACCATCGTATTCATACCATTGTTTTCTTAAAAAAAGAAAAAGAATTTATAATACAGTTTGATGGGCCAAGCAGTTTAAACAATGCGTTCCCATTCTCTTCATGCAATAAAGAAAAGTGGGGAATAATGCATAGCATAACATCACTCATTGCATATTTGCTGCGGTGCTCACCACTAATGAACTATTGCAAGTGTGTTCACAGAAGACGATAATGGCCCAATTTATCTTCCAGCAAAGGGCCCATTGTGCTGGCTGCAGTGAAGTCTCATTCCTGAGTGTGGGGCTGGGGAGTCGCTTCTCCCACCACTTTACTCCCCTGAGCCCACAGGGAAATTCCATGCTCCCACATTCCCGATGTCACCTGGCTCACCTGTAGGCCGAGTAAGTCCTTCCAGTATGCAATCAGGCCACTGTTCCTTTCTTATTAGCACGAGACCATTGAAATTATACATCATGTCTGTGCTCCGTGCCATTTTCAGGATGTCAAATGACAGTTCCAATACATTCAATTATTTAAGAAGCTAACTAGTCTACGAAAATGACACTCGGTGGCAAATGGTCCTGGCAAAAGGAAGTTTTGACTTTCCCACCCTAAAGGAGATCCTTATGAGCCCGAGGGCGGGAATGAGATGAGCCTCGTGGTAACCAGGGTAGGATGAGCAGACTGAGCCCCCCAGGTGCAGCTGATCAGAAGTGAGTCGCTTTCACAATAAGCACGGAAGTGCAAACACTGAAATGGGAATTTTTGGGTTCTCCTCTGATTAATTCTAGTAGAGATTTGCTGCACAGCCCAGGGCTGTGTAGAGCCCCATTTGTGAAACTCAGCGCTCAGAGATCGCTGTCAGTGAACGAACCCGGGGCAGGCCGGGTGCTGGGTGCTGGGTGCCTGATGGGGAGCCCCTCCTTTCCGGAGCTCGGGACCTGGGGGCCTCCAGCCAGAGCCCGCTGGCCTGTCGCTGTCTACATTTTTACTCTTCCTTCCTGGGAAACAAAGGGTGGATCAGACCTCCCAGGCTCTCGGCTTCCCCCCGTGCTTGGCCGAGTGCCAGGGTGCCGAGGCCCCTCCCCGCAGCACAGGGTGACAGACCCCAGCCCACCCTCCAGTGCCCCTTCCCTCCTCCACCGCCGCCACCAGCATCACCGCCACGTGCAGGCCGGAGAAGGCAAAAGAGGCCCAGCAACGTCATCAGGGATTTTATTTTCTATTTTTGCTGGTTTCAGGCTTTTTTCTGCCTGAGTGAAAATGAAACAAATGCCCCCTCCCTCCCCCGGCACACACACTCTCACTCTGGCTCACGCACCCGCGCGGCCGGCCTCCCAGCTGCCTGCGTCCGGGGCGGGGACCGGCTTGGCACCGACCGCGCGGGCCGGCCAGGGGGAGCGCGCCGGCCTCGCGCCCCGGCCCGTGCGCGCTGCCCGCGGCCCCGGAGCGGGCGCCCGGCCGCCGGCCCACGGGCGGGAGCGCCGCGGGCACGCCCCGCCCCGGCACGCCCGGCCCGGCCCGGGCGGAGGCAGCGCGGCGGCGGATCCGCCGCGGAGGGCGCCGCGGGGAACGGAGCGAGGCGCGGTCCTGCCCCGGCGCCACTCGCCGCGCGCCCGCCCTCGGCGCCCGCGTTCTGCGGATCAGGTGGGTCCCGCGGGGCGCCGGCCGAGCCCCAAGGCTGCGAGCCGGGCGCGGGGCGGCCGGACCCCGGGCTCGGCGCGGGGGCGGGCATGGCGGGGGCAGCGGGGCGGGCCCCTGCTCCGGCCCAGCCCTGCTTCTGCCCCGCCTGTGTCGCTGCTTTTGTTCTTGTCGCTACCTCTGTGTCCAGACCGGACCCGGTCCCTGTCCTCCTCCTGTGCCCGTCGCTGCGTCTGTCCAGCCTTCCAGACTGTTGCCCGAGGGTCTGGGGTCGCGGTCCCCCACAGGGTTCGCGGGAGCGGGGGGAGAGGGGAGACTCAGCGGGCGCGGGGTGCGACCCAGCAAGTCTCGAAAGGAGTGAGGGGTCTGTCCCCGTCTGTGGGCAGGACAGAGGCATGGCTCGTGCCCAGCACGGGAGCGGAAGGGGGTGCCTCTGGGAATGGGGAGCTGGCGGGGGAGGGGTAAAGTTGGGGCGCAGGGACCCTGGGGAGCAGGGCATCTGAGGAAGATGTCCCGGAGCCGGGGACCACGCCGGGAACCCAGCGCAGGGAAAGTTTCAGACACTGTAACTTTGGCAGCCAGCGTGCCCGCCGCCTCGGGGTGATGGGAGGCAAAAAGGCTCCCTCGCCAGCTCTTCGTACCACCTCGCCCCCGCTTGAGACGGACGCCACCCGCGTTTGAAAATGGCACGAAAACAGCCAAACAGAATGGTTGCACAAACTCTTGAAAAGCGTCCAAGAAACAGCAAAGGGGAAGAAAATGTCAGCGCACGGGGAGAGAGAGAGAGCAGGCAGAGCAACTGAGTCCCCACGTCCCCGCAGTGGCAGGCGCGAGGGAGGGGCGAGGCGCGGAGGGTGTCACCGCCGCTCCTCCAGGAAGGAACCGAGGCCCAGGCCGCCGTTTCTGTGGCTTTGGTTGTGGTTCGCACTCCTGGCTCCAGAGCAGGCCTCGCTGCCTCCTTCACTCACCTGGGACTAGGTGTGTCCCTGGAGGCAGGAGGCGCAGGGTGGAGCCCTGGCCTGGCCGCTTCCAAGCTAGGAGACACTTCCCGAAGGCCGTCAGACAGGATGCTGCCGGCCACCGCGCTTCCAGGCTCCCAGTAAGAAAGCGCAAAGCGCCTTGCGCATGGTGAGGGGCTCTGGGGGGCTGGGGTGTAGAGGATGCGGTTGTTCTGTTACACTTCTGTGCTTCTTGGGCTACACGAAGCACTTTCTGCTTTGTTCGGAGTTATCTCTAGGTGTCCTTTCGGTCTCCTGCCAGATGCCGGGCAGGCTGCAGATCCAGGTTCTCTGTTAGGAGTAACAGGTGCTCAATGAACTGAGTGAGGCAGAGCTGAACCAGTCCCTAGGGTTTACCCGGTCCCACGATTTCAAACTGTGCCCATGAGAGCCTGAGGTCGGGGAGGAGAACTGAGAGGACAGGGTCTGGCCCCTCTCTACCTTATTTTAGGTAGAGCCAGTTCAGTTCTGCCTTTATCTATCTCCCCTACCTATTGGGAAACCCCAGAGGGGGTTTTTTGGTAACAAATTCCCCAGATCCAGTCTGATCTGGTAATTTACCGCAGAGTAGCTGCGGTCAAGAGGGGTGCACAGGGATCTGGGCAAGGTCCTCCAGTGGCCAAACCTTACCAGGAAACCTGCCTCCTAAGTCACAGGCCAGCAGTGGCCTTTCTCGGGCGGAGGTGGCTCTGAGCAGCCATTTCTGTAGATGTTAGCACCCGCTCACCTACACCCTAACTCCAGGGCCCCAGGGCTGCCTTCTTACCTGCAGCCTATGAGTAATCCTCTGAGCACTTCCAGGCCTTTAGTGGGGCAATTTATGTGACTTTGTTTTACAAATTGAGGTCAAAATGAATTAGGTTCCCTACCCTCTGGGGTAGGCTACGTGTCACTATCCCATTTTATAGTTAAGGAAATGAAAGCTCAGAGAGGCCAAGTAACTCACTCATGGGCACTCAGCTATTAAATGGCAGCTGGGATTTAAATGCTCTTCTTTCTGGCTCTAAGGCTTGTGCTCTTTCCATTACATTATCTCTCAGGAGGGCTAGAAAATAGGTAATGGACAGGTGTCATGGAGACGGGGCAGAGGTGAGGGGAGAACGGCTGAAGCAGGGGTGCATTAAATGGAGGCTGAGCATTCGAATAGGTGCATTCCTTTTTTTTTTTTTTTTTTTTTTTTGAGACAGAGTCTCACTTTGTTGCCCAGGCTAGAGTGAGTGCCGTGGCGTCAGCCTAGCTCACAGCAACCTCAATCTCCTGGGCTCAAGCAATCCTACTGCCTCAGCCTCCCAAGTAGCTGGGACTACAGGCATGCACCACCATGACTGGCTAATTTTTTGGTATATATATTTTTAGTTGGTCAATTAATTTCTTTCTATTTTTAGTAGAGATGGGGTCTCGCTCAGGCTGGTTTTGAACTCCCAACCTCAAGCAATCCGGCCGCCTCGGCCTCCCAGAGTGCTAGCTAGGATTACAGGCGTGAGCCACCATGCCCAGCCGGTACATTCTTAATATTATGCACATACAATTTTATTTGAAATGAATGTGGTTTCTGCCCTGTACTTTTTCTATTTTAGATTTGTTTTATGGACATCTAAAAATTATTTTTCTAATTTTTAAGTAAAGTATAATTTTTCTTCTTTTTTTAAAATTTTTACTTTAATAATTTACATTTTCTTTTTCTCTTTTATTTAATGGAGATTTTCTAGGTCTAAAGTAAAGTACAATTTATATACATACAATCCACAAATCTTACATGTTTGGTTCATTGAGGTTTGACAGTTTGTTTATACCTTTGTAACCACCTCCCTGCCAAATGAAACATAAACTATTTACGCAACCCCACAAAGTTCCCATTTCTGATTAATTTTCCTTCTACCCTTCCAGGCAACCATTTTCTGATGATATCATCACTGATTAATTTTGTCTGTTTGTGGACTTCATGTGAATGGAATCACACCGTATGTACTCTTTCATGCCTGGCTTATTTCATCCGTAATGTTTTTGAGATTCGTCTGTGTGGTTCCGGGTATGAGTAATATGTTCTTTGTTGTTGCCGGATCGTATTCCATTGTATGGATGTACCACAATTTGTTTCTCCCTCCTGTTGTTGGTGAACATTTGGGTTATTTCCAGTTTCGGGCTATTATGTGAACATTCCTGTACAAGTCTTTTGTGAACATTTGTTTCCACCTAGGAGGGAAATTGCTGGGTTGTAGGGTGTAGCATTTTACACTCCCACAGCAATGTATGAGAATTAGGATTACTCTCCATCCTTGACAATATGTGGTATTGTCAGTCTTTTTGATTTTAGCCATTTTAGTGACTATGGAGTGGTATCCTATTGTGATTTTTACTTTCTATTTTTTATGATTGAATTTTAAGAGGTTTTGGAGAGGACAACATGAGTGGGGGGTAGAATATGAAATAAAATGGTGATGTGGAGACCATAATGGGCCATGACTTGGGAAGGAGAGAACCAAATGGTGGTTGTCATAGTGACCTTAGAAATAGGGGGTTCTCTGTGGCCCCACTGGCATTTAAAGAGCTGGAGCTTATATTCCATAAGCTGGGAAAATTCATCCATCTTCCTGGCTGTAAATGCCACTTCTATGACACTCATCTCCAGTTTTGGGCTCCCAATCCACATATTTAACTTCCCACTGGGCATCGCTTTTTGGACATCTCAAAAGGCACTGCAAACTCAATAAGTCTGGACTAGAATTATCTCACACCCAATAAAAGAAGGTTCCACTAGGTGAGACGATAAGGAAGGAGGAATGTTTAGGTGGGGAGAGATAATGAACTTAGTTCCCTGCCAAAGGGTGCAGAGCATTCCAGGAAAGTAAGGACTGGCAGTTGCACTGGGCAATTAGGAGATTACTGAAATCTACTTCGAGCAGTTTGGGTGGAGTGGAGGAAAGAAGCTGGATTGCCTATGGGTGAGAGGGAGAAACGGACACAGTGAGTATGGTCAGCTCTTTTCAGAAGTTTGTTTGAGAAGGTCGGGAGAGAGATTGAACTGCAGCTGTGGTGAGACAGGGTGAAGGAAGGGGTTTTAGGAAGAAAAAGACTAGTATAGGATCGGGGGAGGGTTCAGTCCAGGAGAGGGAAGGGATAGTGGATAGAACAAGTTGCTAGGAGGGACAGGAGGCAGAGGGGAAGGATGATTTTGAAAGAGAATGAATGACTCCATCTCTTGACACTTGGGACGTGAGTAATTGAAGGTGAGAAGATTCATCAATTAAAACAATCTAAGGTTCTTCTCAATCTGCACTTCTCATCTCACGTCTATCATGCGTATCAGGTAGCTATTGCTGTAGCCATACTGCATAACAACCCCCAAATCTTAGCTTTTGCCCACAAAGTTCTATTTATTATTCACATAACACGTCAGCTGCAGTGCAGTAGTGGTTGCATGGTTTTGTGGCTCTGCTCTAGGTGCCAGCCAGACATAAGATTTCTCTAGTGTCTTCTCAATTCCTGGACCCAAGCTGCTTCTGTCTGGTGTATGTTATTTTCTTGGTGAGAGCTGGAGCAAGAAAGAGATGACATGATGACTCTTATTGCCTCTGCTCTGAACTGGCACCCTGTCTCTTCCACCTGCTTTGCATTGTCCACATCCAGCTGTAAGTGTAAGTCCAAAGTCAACTGGGAAGAGATACAGACGATGCCTATTGGCGGTATATTGGATACTAAGGAACAATAATCCAGTTGTCTGTATATGTCTGCTAATAACTCCACAACAGAGATCTCCAGCCTAATCTCCATCTCTTTGGTACAATTGCTCAAACATGGCAATGCCCTTTCGAGTCTCTACACCTTTGCACATGTGGGAGTCATCTCCCACTCCCTCCCCACTGTCAAATCGTGGTTTGCATGATCCCACCTCTCCACCAACTGTCCCAATAGTCCTTTTAGTTCCAACCTGGCTGCCCCTGCGTAGCTCAGGCGCACCCCTCCAGCCTGGCCCCAGCTGTTACACTCTCTCTGCTGTCTGCTCCAGGCTTGTCCCCTCCAGTTCATCCCTGTGTCCCCACCGCGAAAGTCTTCTTCCCAGACCCCAGACTGATGGGGTTTTTTGGTCTCTCTGAGGCTCCCCACTGACCTAAGGATGAAGTACATGCTCCTTGGTGTGACAGCCAAGGTCCCGCCAGAAAACTTCTCTCCTTCATTGCCCTGCCCCTCTGAACCTCTGCGGTCCCCACTGCAGCTGGACTGCTTCCCTGGCTGCTCCCTCTGCCTGGACCGTCCTCCTCCCTCCCTCCCAAATCGACCTGCAGATCCCTCCTTATCTTCCAAGACCCAGCTCAGTCGCCACCAATCCCTTCCACCTGCCTCTGATGGACCAGACTGGCACTCTCCCCCAGCACCCTGGGCACACTGCAGGGTGGCACCGTTTGCCACCTGTCACAGTTTTTTCCCTCCTCCACTGTGAGCTGCTGCAGCCAGACAGCACAGCACACTGTTCTCACGACCACAGTGCTCTTTCCTCTGCACGGCACCCTCTGGGAGTGAAGGGCGGCCTCAGTCTAATCCTTAAGAGCACCCAGAGTCTGCTGATGGGTGTCTGACATTCGCTCCTGAGAGGGAGGCCAGTTGAGCTAGTTTGGGAAGTCCAAACAATGATGTTGATTTGGTCCATGGACTGAAGGCAAGGAGGTCATCATTTAGCACACTTAACCCAGAATGATTTCTAAAAGTCCTTTCAATTCTAAAAAGAGGAAATAAAAATATATTATCTAAATCTCCAGCCAAAGAGTCAATCTCGGCTTGTCCAAGCCACAGAACCCCATTACCTGCATTCAGACCCGGCCATGGGAGTTTCCCAGACTTGGGCTTCGCAGCCATTATGCTAATTTTTATGGCTGCACAGAGTCTCATAAAGCAGAGGCGATGACGGCAGTGCATGGAGATCCAATGTCCCATGCTCACATTTTTGTGCCACAGGGAAACCCTGTGCGGACTTTGACAAGGGACTTTGGTGGTGGGCATGTGCTTCCTCTGGTTCCTCTCCGAAGCTACGTGCAGTTGGCAGATGTGAATGACAGGAACAAGCATGGAGTTGCCACTTGGGCCAGGGTGTAGCTCAGACAGCGAGTGATCTGGGATGCAGGAGGAGCTTCCAGAGAGAGTGAGTGTGCAAAGCTGAAGGAGGAGGGGTTTCCAGGAGGGCATGGCCACGTGGGATGAGTGGCGCAGAGAGGTCAGGCAGAGAGAAGGGCCCTGGAAGAGATCAGCTCACTGTGAGTTGACAGCAAGATCCTGGGGAAAGTGGAAAAATAATTAAGGAATTATTACGATTAGAGTTCTCTACAATGAGGCCAGGCACAGTGGCTCATGTCTGTAATCCCAGCACTTTGGGAAGCTGAGGGCCAAGCCAGGAGGATTGCTTGAGGCCAGGAGTACAAGGCCAGCCTGGGCAATGTACCAATGTACCAAGGCCCCATCGTCCCCCCACCAAAAGAAGAGTTCCTTAGACTGGTCCACAATTTGAGAAGTGAGACTATGTACTCATTTCATGTGAGTCTCACAAAAGCCCTGTGAAAGGCCGGGCGCTGTGGCTCACGCCTGTAATCCTAGCTCTTGGGAGGCTGAGGTGGGCGGATTGCTCAAGGTCAGGAGTTCAAAACCAGCCTGAGCAAGAGTGAGACCCCGTCTCTACTATAAAATAGAAAGAAATTAATTGGCCAACTGATATATATATAAAAAAATTAGCCGGGCATGGTGGCGCATGCCTGTAGTCCCAGCTACTCGGGAGGCTGAGGCAGGAGGATCGCTTGAGCCCAGGAGTTTGAGGTTGCTGTGAGGTAGGCTGACGCCACGGCACTCACTCTAGCCTGGACAACAAAGTGAGACTCTGTCTCAAAAAAAAAAAAAAAAAAAAAAGCCCTGTGAAGTTGGTAGAATAGAAATTATTTCCCATTTTATATGTAGGGAAACTGAGGCTTAGAGTTTTAATTTCTTGATCAAAACCACTCAAGAATTTAGTGACAGAACTGAGGCATGAAAGCCGGGTCTTGACTCCCAACACAGTGTGGCTTGGAGCCCCGGGTAGGTGCTGGCGAGGGGATGAAGGTAGCTCTGAAGGTGGTAGCGGCTGTGATCTTGGCTGGGGCCCAGGGGAAGGCTCCTCCCTGGCATTGTTGGTTCTGAAACCAGCCAGAGAGAGCGAAAGGCAGCAACTGGGAGAGGCTGGGGAGGGAGAGGCCAAATCTCTCGATCAGTTGTTTTTCCGAGACAGTCTCGCTCTGTTGCTCCAGGTGCAGTGGTGTCATCATAGCTCCCTGCAACCTCCAAGTCTTGGGCTCAAGGGATCCTCCTGCCTCAGCCTCCCTGGTAGCTGGCACTACAGGTGCGTGCCACGATGCTCAGCTTATCATTCTACTTTTAGTGGAGAAGGGGCGGGGTCTCACTCTTGCTCAAGCTGGTCTTGGACTCCTGAGCTCAAGCAGTCCTCCCACCTTGGCCTCCCAGAGTGCTGGGATTACAGGTGTGAGCCACCGCGCCCGGCTTTGATCAGTTCTTAATAAGAATGTTTCAATCCATTTCAGTCTGGGTGCTCTTGTCTTGGGAGCCTTGCTTTTAATGCCCTGGACTTGGCTCCCCTTAGGGCTGGGGCACTGGAAAGGGATCTGGGTTGAAGGTGAGGTGGTCACATCCCACCGGGTGTGGTGCTACCAGCTGTGGTTGCTGGGGGAGCCTCAGTTTCCTTGTCAACCAAATGGCACAAGGCACAAGTCTAGCAAAGCTCCCAGAGCAATCCCTGCTATTAAGCAAAAAACAGAAAAATGTCCAAACCCATAGGAAATGGATGCTCAAACCCAAAACCTGTAAGGGAGATGCAGCTGTTGTGCACAAAGGAATCCCAAGTTTTTGGCTTCCTCTTGCCAGTTTTGGCACCAGAAACTGAGCTTCTGGAAGATACACCTGTTCCAGAGACTTGTGCTGTGAATCATTTATTCATTCAGCATTCACAGAGCTACCCCCAATCCATTCATTCATTAATTTATCCAGAATTTATCGAGCACCTTCTAAGTGCTGGGCTAGATACCTGAGATGGCTGCGAGCAAGACAGGCACAATCCTTGCCTGTGCAGGGGCCACAGTTTAGCTTGGGAGACAGTTGTCCAACGACTCACTGCACAGTGAGAGCCACCAGGGAGAAGCATAGGGTGTGCGACACAGGGGCCCGATCCTGTCTGGGGGGGCGGCAGGGAAGGCTTCCCCAAGGACACGACCTTTAAGCAGGGCCCTGCAGGAGTCAGGAGCTGAAGAGGGAGGAGTGTTTCAGGCAGAGGGAAGAAGCGATGAGAACCCATCACCCTGCTGTCCCTCCGGCTGCTCCAGAATCCAGACAGCCCTGGTGGCTGCAGGGACACAGAGAAGGGAGCAAGCCTGGAGCAAGGGTGACGTTAGGGTTGCCAATGTCTGCTGCACCGAAGCAGCTGCAGAGAAGCCATGAGTCCTTGAGTGGCAGGCCAGCTGTCCCAAGAGGAATTTGCCTGGCATCCGTGGGAAAAGCCAGGACAATTTTCAAAATCAGAGGCAGGGGTTCTTTTAATTGGGACTGGGCTCCCCCAGAGCAGGGACGGGGTCTGGGTTTGCTTGTGGCTGCCTAAATCTCTGGCTGTCTATGGATTGACATTTTGGGTAGTAAACTCTATTTTCATGTTAGCCGGAGCCAAGCAGAGGAAGCGAGAGTTAATATTTCTATGTGCAAATTTAATTAAGTGCTTAAGAATTCATTGATGGCATGAAAATTCAGTAAGGGAAGTGCTGAATAAATGACTGGGACTGATATATTGAGTAGCACACGAGAAGGTGCACAGGTCAGAGATACGGTTGTGAGCAACAGATGGAGATCCCAGCTCAGCGAGGCAGAAGAGGAATGCCTTGGAAGGACGTTTTTGTTGCTGACAAATTACCGTCATCCCTGAGAAAGCTGGAAAACCAAACTGGCCAGAACCAGTGAAGGCCAGGCAATAACCACGGTGAGGGTCTCGCACAGGAGCCAATTCTAGCTCTTCTGCAGCCAGAGCTGCTGTGAGTGGCATTTCTCCAGCATCTGCCTTCCTGAGGTTTCCTTAGCAAGCAAAGCCACCAACTGGCGAGGCCCACGTCACTCTCCCGAGTTCCAGGTGTGGATGAATGGACTCGGGGGAGGATCTGGCCCATTCTGCTCTGGTGCTGCTGCTGGTGGTGTTGGGATGTTGTTGCCATGAAAAGTGGGCAGCCACTAGTCCACCAATGCCACCAGAGATGGGGACCTTGTAGTGCCACTGAGTTTTGCTGGCGTAAGGAGGATCATAGAGCCACAGCTGAGGGAGGGAAAATGTCTTCTGGGGAACTTTCAGAGGGGCAGCCTGGCCTTGAGCAAGTCATTGAACCTCAGCATCCTCACATGTAAAATGGGTTGGTGTGGACTTCAGAGGCAGGGCCTACTGCCTGGCGTGTGGTGCTGTGGAATGGCAGTGCTGGTGTCATTATCAGTAGTAGAAGTAGTGGGAACTTCACTCTGCGGTTATTACAGTGCTTATGTCCTCAACGGAAGGAGACCCAGAGTAATCTAGAGAAATTCAGAAGTGACTATGCACATTTCTTTTTTAGAGACAGTATCTCATTCTGTCACCCATGCTGGAGTGCAGTAGCTCACTGCAACCTCCAACTCCTGGCCTCAAGCAATCCTCCTGCCTCGGCCTCTCAAAGTGCTGGGATTACAGGTGTGAGCCGTGGTGCCTGGTCAAGGTTCCTCGAAATGTTTACTTCCTCAGGGTACCTGAGGGATTAATTTACCAAAAATAAATAAACAAATGAATGAGCCACCATCTTCTAGACCCTTGACACATACTGTTGGAGAAAGTGGTTCTTTTGCAGAAGCAGACAGATGTACTTAGAAATCCCAGATGTGCTTCACTGCTGAAGCCTTAACAGAGGAGGAGGAACGGTCACACTCGCATGGCTGGGGGCACCCCCACCCCCCGACACACACACACCCAGGAGAGCTGGCTACGCACCACACTCTCCCACTGTCCCCTCGCGCAGGAAGAACGTAGCCTCCCCCAAACACAGACGGCCTGGGGCTGGCGATGAGCAAGTAAATGTTTCATGACCAGCTCTTTGAAAACCAAAAGCCCTAGGATGTGGTATTGTCATAGTGTAACTGTTCCCGCCATGGCCAATGTCACGTTACCACTCGAGGGGCCGGGCGTAGACGCACAGGAGCACAGTGTCGTATGGTATTTTCCACCATGCTTAGATACTATCGATACAAGGAACCTCAAGAGTATAATTAAAATGTAGTAAAATAATTAGGCAGTGATGAGTTTTTAGTATTACCTCTGTGCCTAAAACAATTCATTTAACTGTGAGTTTATCTAATTTAATTTGAAGTAAGAGCTGTGTTTAACAACTGGGTTGCTGAATTGTTGAGAATTTAACAGTTGGCTCATGCGAGCCAGGGGGAACCAACCCCAGGACGCTGCTGGCATGGGGCCCCGTGGAGAGGCCGGCACTAGGAGGCCACCCCTGAACAGTGCCCCCCGTTTGCTAACATGGCGACATCTTTTATTTGCTTTATAACCCTTTTTGCCACCTGAAATTATTCCCTTTGTTTGCTTCCCAACTGGAATGTAAGCTCCCAGAGCGCTTGTGCACAAGGGCTGAGGGGGCTTTGATAACATGGTTGATGGAATGAATGGAGGCGGGGCAAGGAGCCTTCGAGGGTTCACATCCTGCCTCTGCTGTAAGGTGCATCTTTCCTTGAGCCTCTGTTTCTTTATCTGTAAAAGAAGAGGGTTTGAGCAGACACACCCGAGGTTACCCTTTGCTATGAAAAGTCTGTACCTACTTATGGGGTACAGCGTACACTCTTCGGGTGATGGGTACACTGGAAGCCTAGACCTCACCACTGTACAGTGTATATGTGTGACAGAATTCAATTTGTAGTCCCTAAATCTACTAAAAGAACAAAAAGAGAAAAAAGAAAAGAAAAGTCCAGGCCTGATAAAGACGCAGCCTGGCCAAGCAGAGATCCTCAACCGAGTGCCTGCGAGGTGGGAGCTCGTGCGCGGGTTTCCTCCGCGGACAGCTTTTTAAACACTGAGCTGGAAACGGCTGTCTCCAGCGTCATGGTGTCCCTCGAGAGCCAGCCCTCTTCCCACCAGACAGGCCCATCCCTCAGTGCCAGCGGATAGTGCAGGCCCATTGCTGCTGGGTGAAATGTTTCAGGGTCAAAGTCTGCCTGCGCCAGGCGTTCCAACCAGTTGCGGAGACCCGCAACTCCATTCTGCACGTGGAGCCTCCCAGGGGCAAACCTGCCTGGACAGCCACTGCCCTGGGAGACTTGCCAGCTGCCTTGGCTGCCTTTGTTTCCCACAGTGGCTGGAGAAGTAGGTATCTGAGGATCCTCACTCCGCAGATGAGAACACGGGAGGCCCAGGCAGGGTTGGGGACACTCCCTTAGAGGAGCAGAGGGAGGCGGCACCACCCACACCCGAGGCCAGGTTGAGTCACTCCTTCTCAGAGCTGAGATGACTGAGGCCAGCCTCCTCCTTCTCGCATGGGGTTCAGGGGCAGAGGCAGGAACAGGGGCAAACCCAGGCCCAGCATGTGCTGCGGCATCTTTTGTCATCCGTCCTCCCCGGGCACACTGGGATGGGCGGGGCCGCTCTCTCTGCTGCCCAGCCTGGGTGCAGCCTGGCCGGCTCTGTGCCCGCCAGCTCCCCATCCATCTGCTTCGGCACAGCATCGTAGGATTTCCTGCCTTTCCCCCCCAGAGTTTCCTTTTCCTGCTGTGCTTGGCGCAGACGGATGGTGAGATGTGCTTTCTCTGAGTGGTGGGGCTTGGGCGTAGTCTGCGGGGCTCACAGGGCCGTCTGCCTTCTGCTTGCCCCTTTGCAGACACGGGCAGACTGGGAAAGGGAAGTGACCCAGAAAGCAGAATAAACGAATAGTAAAACGATAGCTCAGGCTTCTGGGTATTTTTTACATATTCTGGAGACTGTTCTAGGTGCTTTCTAGAAGTCTTGCCTTTTATTCATCCAGAAACTCCAGGTGGCAGGGATTGTTGTTCTTCCAGTTTTACAAATGAGGAAACTGAGGCACAGAAAGATTAAGAAATTTCGAAGGGCCACATGGTAGGGGAGAGATCTGGGGACTGACACACACGCAAGGAGGCGGTGCCATGCCTTTCATCAGGGCAGCCCCCCACTCAATCGATGGGAAACCCTGACCCAGAGGCGATGGGGGCTTCCCTGAGGTCACATGGGCCAGGCTGGAGCCCTGACTCCCTCTCAGTGCTCTCTGAGCCCCACCTGGGGCTCTCCCGGCCTTGGTCACTGTCACTTCCCGAGACTGCGAATCTGCTCGTTCCGTGCTGTGGGACGTCCTATGAATAGGCCAGGGTGGGGGCGGCGTGGGAGGCCCAGCCAGACAGGAACAATGTCCTGCTCCCACACCCTGTGCGAAAGGTCTTGGGGCGCCCAGCCCTGGCTTTTGCTGGAAAAGTTCAGAAACTCTTTGTTCTCCCGTCAGCCGCCCATGCCACGGAGAGCTGGGCTGTTTATCCGCTGCTGTGTCATGTTTCCTGTTTGTGCCCAGCCCCAAACAGAGCTTTAGGTGAAAGGCGAGCGGGGCGGGTCGCGCAGGGCCTCCCTCAGCAGTTGTGGTCCTCGAGGTGGAAGGAGCGTGGCAGAGTGAACCTTAACCATTGTTTCGTGGACAGGGAAACTGAGGCCCAGGGATTGTAAGAACCACCTGTCCTAGTTCATCTAGTGCCCCAGAATGACAATAGTTTTTGGTGGGGTTTTTTTTTGTGGTTTTTTTTTGAGATTAATAAAATCCTAGAAAGGGTGAACTGGCTGAAGTCTAAGACACTGGCTGGGCCACCTCCCATGTTCCATAGATGAGACTCTGGGGAGGGGACTTTCTTAAGAGCACAGAGCTGGGGAGAACCCTATTCTGAATCGACACGCGACAAATGCCACTGAACGCCACCTCTCCGCAGGTCTGAAGAGCCGTCAGTGCCCCAGAAGAAAAGAACTCAGGCCGGGCGCGGTGGCTCACGCCTGTAATCCTAGCACTCTCGGAGGCTGAGGCAGGTGGATTGCTCGAGGTCAGGAGTTCGAAACCAGCCTGAGCGAGAGCAAGACCCCATCTCTACTAAAAATAGAAAGAAATTAATTGGCCAACTAATATATATAGAAAAAAATTAGCCGGGCATGGCGACGCACGCCTGTAGTCCCAGCTACTCGGAAGGCTGAGGCAGGAGGATCGCTTGAGCCCAGGAGTTTGAGGTTGCTGTGAGCTAGGCTGACGCCACGGCACTCACTCTAGCCTGTGCAACAAAGCGAGACTCTGTCTCAAACAAAACAAAACAAAAACAAAAAGAACTCAGTGCTCCGGGGAACCCGGGGAGGGTCTCATGCAGGAAGTGGCCTTTTAGCTGACTCGGGAGGGTAGGGAGGAGGGGACAGGGAAGAGAGAAGGGCCGAAAAACAAACCCTGTTGCTCACTCTTTTTATAGACGAGAAAACTGAGGCCAGAAACTGGAAACCTGTCTGGCTTAGTGCCTCAGAGAATCTTGCCTCTTTTTCCCTTTTCTGTGTTTTCAGGGAAGAGGCAAGAGGTAATCAACTGCGCAAGCAGTAGCGGCAGAGCTGGAAGGCAGCACCCTCTGCTCCCTACGCCAAAGAGTCATTTTAGAAAACCCTAAAGTTGGCTGTTTCCTAACTGTGACCTTGAACGAGACAGTTAAGGTCTTTGAGGCTCTGTGTCTCCCTCTATAAAATGAGCCCACACAGACTCCACGGAAGGTCTCTGTGTGCTGCCCAGTGTGGGGGCGGGCGGTGGCGAGGGGAGGGGCCTGCTGGCCCCCCAGGCCCCACCCTGAGCCCCAGGTCTGCGGGGCCTTGTCTCTACCCACTGCTTTACTGTCATCCCTGCCCCTGGCACTAACTACATTTTGGCACCCGCCCCCCACCGCCCTGCACACACACCCCCCGTGAAGACACACATTTTATATGGCACCAGACACTTCACACATGGGACAACATCTCACGTGCACAACCTCCCCGCAAGAAGGACGAGTCGTGTCCTTCTTCCTGCTGGTTCGCTGGGGACACCTGAGGCTCTGCAGGAGACTGCCTGAGGACACTGTCTCACGGTCAGTGGGGCCCCTCCAGGGGGCTGTCCCAGCTGCTCGGACCCTTCCTGGGGGCTCCGTTCTGGCCTGTCTGCCTTTGAGCCGCCCTGAACAGAGGGCGGGGGAGCCAGCGAAGGTGGACTCTCGTGGCCTGGGACCAAGGACACCCTGGCAGGCAGACGCGTTGGCTGCCCTTCAAACCAATATTCTTTTAATATTTGTCCACCAGTTATCTGGGGTGGGGAGTGTCAGAGGAAATGGGTTTGCAATAAATACAAGTGGTGGGCCTCTTCTGGATTCCAAATTCCGTTCTGCACAAGAAATGTTTTCCAGAAGCAGAAGGAACAGAAATTCACTGACAAGGTTACTTTCCCAGCTGCAGCGAGTCGATGTCCTGAAAAAACACTGGCTGTTCCCGCTTTTCTGCAGTTCCCTTTTTTTCTTCGGTTTTCGTTTGAGCTTTTCCAAGCCAAATGCCTTCTGGGGAGGCTGATGAGAGGATTTATTTTGGTTCCGTTTTTATGTGAGATTTACTTAAATACAGACGAGAACATCTCGTCTTAGAAGGGAGACAGCTCTGCGTGTCATTTATTTTGACTTGTGTATACTTCACTTGGCATCCTTGAACTTGACTCCTTTTATTGAGTACAGAAAGTATCACTTACACTTACATAAAAGCAACAGTGCATTTTTGGACAGTGTCAGGGAACCACCAGATTTATTTACTTAAATCGCTTTCTGTCTGGTTACAAAAGTAATACGTTCTCATTGTAGAACATTTGAAAAATGCAGAGAAGCAGGAAGGATAAACAGAGCTCTCTCCCACCACCTCCTTGCGTGGACTTCACGGTTATTGCCGCATGAATCTAGTTCTGGCCAGTATGTTGTTGTTTTTTTTAATTGTGGTAAAACATACATAACATAAAATTTACCATTTTAACCCTTTTTGAGCATAGAATACAGTAGCGTTAAGTACATTCACAACATTGTGCGACCATCGCCATTATCCATCTCCAGAACTTTCTATCATTCCAAACAGAAACCCGACACCAATTAAGCAATACCTTCCCAGCCCCCCCTTACCCCATTGCCCAGTGACCTCCATTCTACTCTCGGTCTCTATGAAATTGAGTGTTCTAGGCTCCTCATATTAGTGGAGTCACGAAGTATTTGTCAGTTTTTGTGTCTGGCTTATTTCGCTTAGCATAATATCTTTAAGGTTCATCCGTGTTGTAGCATGTGTCAGAATTTCCTTCCTCTTTATGACTGCATAATATTCCATTGCATGTATGTATTAATGCCACGTTTTGTTATCCATCCATCCATTGATGGACATCTGAGTTGTTTCTACCTTTTGGGCTATTGTGAATAACACTGCTTAAACATTCGTATACAAATACCTCTTTTAGTCTCTGCTTTCAGTTCTTTTGGGAATATAACTAGAAGTAAGATTGTTCTATCATATGGTAATTCTATGCATAATTTTTTTGAGGAACTGCTATACTTGTTCAGTATTTTTGATATACAAATTCCATAGTTGAGGTCAATGTACAATTATATATCTGACTTTCTCACTTAATTTTTGATTTTAATAACTATTCTCCAGAAACACTGTTTTTTAAAAGTTATATGATATTCCACTGTGTTGCCATACCACATTTTTTCCCTCCACTTATTCATTTTTGGACCATAGCAAACGATTTTAAATTATGATGATAAAATAAGTTGCTTTTGGTAAATAGCCTCATGCTCATTTGAGAAATACTTAACAAGGATAAGTTGCTGCCTTCAAGGAGTTCTTTTAATTTCTCCTTGAGAATTCTTGGAGATCATCCAATTCAGTGGTTTTGAAAGTTCTTTTTAGGCTGGATGCAGTGGCTCGCACCTGTGATCCTAGCACTTTGGGAGGCCAAGGCAGGAGGATCGCCTGATCCAGGAGTTTGAGACTAGCCTGAACTACATAGTGAGACCCTATCTCTACAAATAATACAAGAATTAGCTAGGTGTGGTGGCATACACCTTAGTCCCAGCTACTCGGGAGGCTGAGGCAGGAGGATCACTTGAGTCCAGGCGTGGAGGTTGCAGTGAGCCCTGATGACACCACGCCACTCTACAAAGGGCAGCAGAGTAAGATCCTGTCTCCAAATAAATAAATAAATAAATGTAAATTTTAAAAAGTTACTTTTAGCCAAGGGACCCTCATGCCAAACAAAACAGCATATGGACGCAGAGCATACTATAACAGACAGATGAAAGGCCACATGCTGTAAAGAGGGGTGGGTGGGGGATTAGAATCCTGCTCCCTGGGCCTCCTGTCTCCTCCTGGTGGTCTCTGAGGGACTTCGGGGAGGTTTGGGGTTCTCTGGGACACACTTTGAAAACTGCCAGGCTTGCCCAGCCCCTTTCTATTAAAGAAGGGGAAGGAAATCTTGAGGGAGAAAGGAACTTGCCTGAGATCAAGTTCATTTTTTTATTCATTCATTCATTCTTCTCTACTCATAGCGCCACTGCCTACATCCAGAATCACTGAGGGCACTTGTTCCAATGGCAGGTGTCCGGGACTCTTCCTCGTGGGTGCCAAAGCCATAGGTGCGGGAGGAACCAGGGCTGGAAACTCCAGTCCACACCGGCCCTGGGAGGTGCCCCCAGCCCAGCCCCCTGCACCCTGGGTGCCCTCCCCGCTGGTGCGACTCCGCCCAAATGCCACACTTCCTCTTTGAAGCCTGTCTTCAAGCCCCAGGCGCGATGCCTTACTCCTTCCTCTGCGGCCCCAGAACATGGGACTTCTGTCTCTGCTCGAGTTCAGTTCTTTCAGTTCCACGTAACAGTTCGTTATCACAGGTCTGCATCGCCGTCCTGGAGCCCCATTAGAATGTAAGTGCCTTCAGGGGAGAGATTAGGGGTTTGTAGAACCTCCCCATTGCCCACCGTGCCAGGCGCACAGTAGGTGCTTTGTAATTGTTCATCAGCTGGAGCTGGATCTAGTACCACCCCCATACTGGCAGGACAAGAAAACCAGGGCCCGGGGAGGGGCAGCAAGGTGTGGAGTCCGGTCGTCCAGCCCATCAGGTGCCTGAGGGGCCCGAGGCTCAGCCCTGGGCATCAGCCCAGGATCAGCCAGGATCAGCCCGAGATCAGCCAGGGTGATCTGGCTGGGGACAACTGCACCCACATGCCTTGTCCCCAAGTCCTACAATAGCCTGTCCCCGGCCCAGGGGTTTGCTGAATTCCAGAGAGGGCTGCCAGATTTGTGACTGGGCGACCTGCCGGGATGCCTGTCATCGCCTTGGTAAAACACCAGTGCGTGCAGCGTGAGATACCGTGCGAGGGCCGCTTAGAGGTCGAGCCAGTGCGCAGGCGCTGAGAAAGCACCTGGTGGGGGCGGTGGGCCAAGGTGTCCTCGGCGCCGCCGGCTCTGGCTGGGAGCCAGCCAGCATCACACCCAGGGGCGGCTGCTGCCAGCCCCCCGTCACCCCATGTTGTGATCAACAACTGATACGTTTCTAGTTCGCACACAGGATGCTAAAACTTGATTTGATTTCTTTTTAATTGGGGACATGAGGGACTTGTTAATTATTATGATGAATGTTGTAATAGGCTTGCACTGCAGAAATCAAAGGTAGCTATGCTGTGCGGATGTAGCTGTCACTCACGCCCCACCCGTGCACAGAGACGGCAGAGAATCCTTCACGCTGGACCAGCCAGGAACTCTGGATCCTCTGGGATGCACGGAACACAGAATCCTGCTTCTGAACCCCGGCCCTGCCTCCACCAAGGTTCTCAACCCTTCTTATGCCATGGACCCTTTTGGTGTCTAGGAAAGCCTATAGACCTTCTGAGAGCATTTTTATTTATTATTATTTATTGTTTATATACTTTTTTTTGAGGCAGGCTAGAGTGCAGGGGCATGATCACAGCTCACAGCAACCTCAAACTCCCAGACTCAAGTGATCCTCCCTCCTCAGCCTCCCGAGTAGCTGGGACTACAGGTGTACACTGCACACCCGGCTAATTTTTAAACATTTTTTTGTAGCAATGGGGGTTCGCTCTGTTGCCCAGGCTGTTCTCAAACTCCTGGCCTCAAGTGATCCCCTTGCCTTGGCCCCCCAAAGTGCTAGGTTGAAAGGTGTGAGCCACCACACCCAGCCCTGAGAACGTTTTTAGATGTGAAATATAAAATAAAAAGATGATAGGGGAATGGAGTCACATTGAACGACAGTCATTAAAGTATTCATATTAGGGGCTGAATCTCACCTCGGCCAAACTGGGCTTCGTCCTCAGCTGTAAATGGAGATGATGCCGGGACCTCATTGAGTGCCTCGGACATCGAATGGGAGAAGAGCACAGCGTGCTGAGAGCCTGGCCTGGCACGTCCTAGGCCCTCAGTGAATGGAAGCATGTGCGGCCACTGCTACTGTTGTCAGAGTTGGTAGTGTTATGTTATTGCGTGAGATGCAGATCCCTGCCCTGAAGATGCTTGCAACCTGGAATGGGAGAAAGGACATATGGAAATGATAGTGATTAAAGAGAAAGGTAAAGGATGCGAAGAAAAGCCCACTAAAGGGCCAAGGAAAGTTCAGGAAGAGTGAAGTTGCTTCTGGTTGGAAGAGTAGAGCGTAGTGGTTAATTAAGCCTTTGTGCCAGCCGGACTGGGACTGGTTCTGGCTTTGACCCTCAGCAGTCTGAGCTTGGGCAAGAGATGTCATCTCTCTGTAAAGTGGGGATAATTTGTAGAATCTACTTCACAGGCATGCTGTAAGCTCTTCCCCTTCCCCTCCCGCAATCGCCAGTCAAATCACGCATCCATCTGTGCTTTTAACCAGCTTCTCCTCTTTTTTTATTTTTTATTTTTTTAAGAGACAGGGTTTTGCTCTATTGCCCAGGCTGGGGTGCAGTGGTGTCATCATAGCTCACTGTGGCCTGGGCTCCAGTGATCCTCCTGCCTCAGCCTCCCAAAGTGCTGGGATTACAGGCCTGAGACACCTTGTCCTCCTTGTCTTTTGGGCCCACCCACCTGACCAGTCAGTCCCAAGCTGTGGATGAATCCAGCGAGTTGCTACCTCTGCCACTGTCCCTGGGCTGCTGAATGGGACCAGCAGGGAAGTTACGGTTGGGGACAGCCCCAGCCCCTTCCCTGAGCTCTTCCATTGCCTGCTTGTGTCCCCATCCCTGGTTGGTGTCCTCTCCCAGTGCTCCTGGCTTCTGCTCCTAACCCAGGGTCCCTCAAGCTTCTGTGCCACTTGCTCTAAGCAGTGACTCATCCTCCCGTGTCCTAGGAAAGGGGGCCTAGAGAGAGGAACACTCCGAACTGCCCTACAACTCCTCTCCAATCCAGCTGAATGTTTGAGACTCAGGAGGAGAAAATTTCCACAATACCTTGGAGAAATATTCTCACTTCCACTTCACTTCCCTTAACTCACACAGGACTCTCATGGAAGAAGGGGTAAAGGATTTATAGGGAAGAGCGCAGGCTAACACCCAGACTCCCTCCTCCTCTCGGTGAGGGGGGCGGTGTAGCAGTCAGGGTTGGGTGGGGTTATGCTGCAGTAACAAACAGCCCCTGGTCTTAGGCGCCAAAGCCACAAAGCTTCACTTCTTACTCCAATTCAATTAACAGGAGCATCTTGGGTCAGCTGGGGGCTCTGCTCCTAGTTCAAGGAGCCAGGCTCATGGAGCCATCACCTTCTTGAATATAGTCCACGGCACAGAGAAAGAGAGTCCCTGACAGTCTTGCATTGACAATGAAATGCTCGGGCCCACTCCCATCTTATTGGTCGACTACTCACATGGCCCTACCCAACCAACCCCAGAGGGCCGGGAAAGGGAATCCTACATGAAGGTGGAGAGCAGGAAATATTGGGTTGAACAACACAAATAAGGACCCCAGGTTGGATGTTCCCTTTTGTACCCAACTTGCTGACATCAGCTCTGCAGGCTGAGGCACCTGGCCCGGGACAGAGCAGCCTGTGGGCTTTGCGTTGTGAATACTAGGACACCACGCCCAGGGAAGAAAACCCCAAAGCCACTTGTCAGCCCCAAGAGCTGCGCTGTTGACGAGGGAAGTAACACTGCATAGGTTGGATGTGCCTGCTAAGAGCCGGAGGCCAATTACCGTGCTGAACACTGGGAGGGCGGAAGCAATGGGGTGGAACCGGGGCTTGCAAACTGCGTTCTGCAGAACAGCTCCACGTGACGCTTCGTAAACGGAGCTCATTTTAGGTGCTTTTGCTCTGTTTCTGAGCTGTTTGTGTTTATGCTTGAGTGAGGGGTGTTCTTTCTGAATTTAATGCCTCACTCCTCTTGGGTCCACCCATGATACTCCCCCTTTTCCAGTGGCGTTTCTGTGCGCACGTCAGAAAGCCCGCCGTGGCGGCATCGTTCAAGAGCAGAGGTGGAGGGAGGGACGGTGATGTGGACATCGCTGGCTGAGGTCGCTAGGTTTTCTCCAGCACAGATGAGGAGACTCAGCAAGAAGACAGTTGGTCACAGCCCCCAGCCCCTGCCCTGAGCTCTTCCGTCTCTTGTGCTTTGGTTAAGACGCCCCTTGTCCCAGGGACATGTTGGACACTGGGTACCACTTCATTGCCAAGGGGCCCTGGGTAAGCCATTTCCCCTCCTTGATGCCTCAGTTTTCTCATCTGTAAAATCGGGCAGCTCAGAGACGCGCTTGAGAGGAGAGTGACCGGGACAGCGGGGGGACCTCCAGCCGCACATGGCTGTGCCGAGTGGGATTGCTCTCTGAGGCCTCCAGGAGTCCAAGGAGCTCCGAGCGAAGGGCTGACTGAACGTAGGGGAAGGTCCTTTGTCACTGCCGTCCCAGGGCACTCACCTCAGCTGGATAATGCGTATGGCAGCGTGGTGGTTGTAGTCTGGGCTCAGCGTCCCGCTAGACAGTGAGCTCTATGCGAGGGGCCATATTTTGCCTCATCGCAGAGCTGGCAGCCTGAACCATGCGTTGCGCGTGGTGGGTGCCAATATCGGTGATAAATAAATTTTTATCTAATGAACGAATAAACAAACGAACACATAACTCCCTCTAGCTCTGATGGAATCTGTGACTTGCAGACTTCTTATGGGGCATGAGGAGGTCAGAGAGAATCCTTGGACATCGCCTAAATCCAGCTTCCAGTCCCAGCTGAGTCACCTCGGGCAAGTCACCAGACCCCTTGGTGTCAGTCTCCTCTCTCTGCAAGTGGAGAGAGAGCAGCACGGCCCTGCCTCACAGGCGGTGGTGGAACCTCCAGTGGAACAGCGGATCAGAAATGTTCTGGAAACTTCCACACCCCATGCAAATGAAGAGTTGGCTGTTTCCAGTACACAGGAACGAGGAGGACTCTGGGTTCACCGGGCAGACGGCGCCAGAGCCTATGGGGTGGAGAGTTTTGGAATCATTGTTAATGGGAATTGAATGGCTACCGTTTGTTGGGCACTTGCTAAGATACGAGGCCCTGCACTTTAGGTGCACCATGTCAGTTACGATGGACAGAAGACAGAAAGAGAAGCACTGTTATGCTCATTTCGAGTGACTGGCCCAAGGTCATGCAGTTAGTTCCTGTCCATGTCTGCCTCACTGAAGTGCAGGCTGTCACTCCTGGCCCCAGGGGGAGGTGGAGACAATGCTTGTCTCTTAGGCACCAGTGATAATAATGCACCTTGCCTTTTCCTAAGTACCTACAAGATAGCAGAAACCTTATAGGTGTTATTGTTGATGCTTTTGACAGCCCCTGGAGTACAGAATTATTATCTCTATTTTACAGATACATAAACTGAGGCTCAGAGAAGGTGAAGTGAAGGTGAACCCAGCGTGACTCAGCAAGAAATTAGTGGAGCTATGCCTGGTATGGTGGTTCACGCCTGTAGTTCAAGCTACTTGGGAGACTGAGGCAGGAGGATCACTTGAGCCCAGGAGCTCAAGGCTGCAATGAGCTATGACCATGCCACTGTACTCCAGCCTGGGTGACAAAATGAGAACCCGTCTCTATTTAAAAAAACAAAAAAGAGGCCGGGCGCGGTGGCTCACGCCTGTAATCCTAGCTCCCTGGGAGGCCGAGGCAGGAAGATTGCTTGAGCTCAGAAGTTCGAGACCAGCCTGAGCAAGAGCGAGACCCCGTCTTTACTATAAATAGAAAGAAATTAGCCAAACAACTAAAAATAGAAAAAATTTGCCGGGCACAGTAGCACGTGCCTGTAGTCCCAGCTACCCAGGCGGCTGAGGCAGGAGGATTGCTTGAGCCCAGGAGTTTGAGGTTGCTGTGAGCTAGGCTGACGCCACAGCACTCACTCTAGCCCAGGCAAGAGAGTGAGACTCTGTCTCCAAAAAAAGAAAACAAAAAAGAAAAGAAATTAGGGGAGCTGGGATTTGAATCCAGGGCTGTCTCATTCCAAGAACAGGTAGGAAAAAAGCTATCTCCATGGTGGCCTGAGTTAAGAGGGTTTTTGTTTGGTTGGTTTTGGTTTTTAAGCTTCCTGCTAGGGTTTCTGGAATCTCATCATTAGAGATTAATTCTTGGAAGGCCTTTTCTGTTCGAGCCAATTTATTACACGAGACACAGGAAAATCTAATGGAAGAAAAAAAAAACCCTCAGAATTTTCCAGTAAAATTTCAGACTCAGAATACTCCTCTGGCCATGCAACAACTTACTTTAGCCTCAGGGAGGGAGGGGACAGGGGAGCCTTCACAGCCACAGGGTGTGTGGGGGGATTCAAGGTGAAGTAAGGGCAGGAGGAACTGGGCTTGTGCCACCTCTGAGCAGTCACAGGAAGGAATCCGTATATCGGAGAGGGGTAACCTAAGGGACCAGTAGGATTAAAAACAAGCCCTGAATCCTGGAGGGTCCAGGCTGGAAGGGTTCCTGAAGAGGACTTCATTGAACTCTATTTTGTTGGCCACTTTTACACAGGGTGACACCGATTTATTCTCTAGATCGGCACCCTTTTGAGAGTAAAAAGGGGACTAAAACAATGAACCCGTTAGCTGATCCATAGCAGGTGTCAACCAGAACTGTCCTGGGGAAAGCGTTTCAGACGCTCACCCTGATTTTACAGGAGTTCCCTGAGCCTCCCTCTCCAGACATGGAAAGTGGGAGAAGAAACGCCCCCCACCAGCAAGGGTTGCTGGGAAGAGGCAAAAAGCAAAAGTAGGAGGGTGGTGGAAAAGCAAAACAAAACAAGAGGGGATGGGGCTCCGGCAGGGCGGAGCAGTGGCTCCCACCCGCGGCGTCTGTGGAGTGCTGCCGCGTGCCGCCTCGGCGTGGGTGCAGGTCGGCGGGCCCCAGGTCTGCAGATACGCCCGGTGCCTGTGTGCGCTCACCTTCCTGTCACCAGACCCGACTGGAAAAGTACAGGCAGTGGGTCTGATTCATTTCTGTGCTTGTCCCATTCCCAGGCACAGCCCCAGGTACTGGGTGAATGTCCTTCAAATGTTCATTGACGCAGTGAGTGCTAGTGGGCCAGGCTTTCCTGAAATGTTCCAGGAAAGATATTATTTTGCTTGGAGCGGAGACGCTCAGGGAGCCCTGTCTCTGACGAGCTGTCGTGCTCAACGGGAAGGGCAGCGCTGGCATGGACGCGCAGAGCTCATTGTCTCTCTGATCTCGTCTGTGTTGCCCCACCTCTGAGCCGCGATTTCTCTGTCTGGGAAATGGGGAGGGTGTTCACTGACTACAGAAAGGATTAAATGAGATTAACTTAAAGGATTAAATTCGTGTATGTGCACAAATGGTAGACTTCACTATTATTAATAACGTCCTGTGCACGAATGGTAGATTTTTATTATTATTAATAACGTCCTGAAAGGCTGAGCTGAGCTCCACACTGAAAAGATGTGTTTTACTATTAGAATAGTCCGGAGGTGACATAGGCTGCCAGAGGAGGTGATGAGCTCCCCGTTGCTAGAAGACTCCAAGCAGAGGCTGCCTGGCACAGATGCTGTAAATGGGGTAACCACCTCTGGGAGACAGGCTGGGCTGGTGGATTACTCCTGGCATGAAGGCCTGAGGATGACAGTGACCTTTGACTCCTCGCAAGGCAGACTGTGCTGGCAGCCAGCCAGGGGCCGCACAGGGGCAACAAGGCTGGGCCGGGAGTTGGCCCCCCGAGAGACGTGTCTGCTCCTGGGAGGGAGGGCAGGACGCAGGCAGAGGCCAGCCTGAAGCATTTCGCTTCTCTGCACGTGGAACGCCTTTTGCTCCAGCTGGGGCCTCCCAACTGGCCGAGGGAGAGAGAAGGCGTCTTTAGAACTTGACTCTCAGCACTTGTGACGGCAGCCAGATAAAGCCGAGGATTAGGCGCACCTGCTGGCTCCTGCCTCTCGGCCCAGAGTGCCTGTCCTTCACCCAGGCTGCCCACCTGCCCTCCCGACGCAGTCTCGGGAGCCGCGTCCCGTGCCCGCTGCTGCACGGCAGGGCGTCGTCGCCTGGAGTCCAGGTGGGCATCGGGCGCCCTGAGCCCCCAGAGCTGGGATACAAGCGCAGAGTGAGAGACTCTAGTCCAGAGTTTCGACCAGCAGGAAGGGGGTGGAATTAACCAGGCAGACCCCGGGAGCTGCCCGGAGCTGGAGGCAGAGCTTGGGTTCCCGGTTCCCAGACCTGGCGGGGCCCTTTCCTGCACAGGGTGGGCTTTACGCCGCTCCTCCGCCTGCGGGCACCCCTTGGGGCTCTCAGACAGCTGCGTGGCTCCCCGTCGCCCCTTCGCCCAGGCACATGTCTGTGGCTTTCTTCTCCCTTCCAGAGGTAAGTGGGGCCAGAGAGCACTGAGGATGGAGAGCAGAGAGGAGCTTTGCAAGCTTTAGTGCGAGGCCGGATCACCCGGAGACCTGGCTCCTGCCCTGGTCCCTAGGCCCCACCCGAGACTTTCTAACTCCGCCGGGCTGCATTTGTGCCAGCTCCCGGGTGGTGCTGACAGTGCTGGCTGTTCGCTGTCCACACTTTGAGTATGGACTAGAGTCTCCCCATCTCCCTCTTCCTCCCCCTGCTCACTCTCATTGTTATTTCTGCCATCCGTTTTAAAGTAGTTAACATTTGCTGAACGTTTAGGTGCCAAGCCCTGAAATAGGCATGTTTTATGGCCTACTGGTATTTACTGAGTGCAAGTTACTTTTGCATTGGTAGAGAACATACAAGGTACTTTTGCATTGGTACAAACGCCCCAGAAGTTGACATTCTGACAGAGAAAGAAATTTAAAAGATAAATAAGTAAACGACGGAAGGTTAGAAAGTAATTTTACATCTGGGAAGGTCTCACCAAGAAGGTGACATTAAAGCAAAATTTGAAAGAGAATTTATTTCATGTAACCTAAGGTCACAGGATGCCATCTCCTTCATTTCTCTCAAATCATTGCTGCTTTCTTGTCTTCCAGCTCATTCCATTGGTTTAGGTCTTTCCTCTTTCACTTGGACATCCGCCGCAGCCCCTGGCTGGAGACTTTCCTTCTCCCACCCACCCTCGCCCTGCAGCTGAGTGAGTTTTCTGAAACAGAAATCGTGTCATGCCCTTTGCTTAACCACTCAAGGATTTCCAGCACCTTCAGGTGGAAATGCAGATCCCTGATTCGCTTCTGCCTGGCCCTCCACGCCTAGAACTTTTCAACTTTCTCTTTGCCCCGAACTTAGCGCCAGCCCACCCATCCGGGGCTCCTGCCCTTCCGCCTGTCCTAGGGGCACCCCTCCTTGCACGCCTGGAGCACACCCCACCTGCCCCTGCAGGGTGACCTTCAACAACTGTCTTCCCTCCTCTGAGCTCCAGGCTCCTCTGCCCACTGGGCCTCGTCTGCTGTGTACTCCGGACACTTCTCTTTCTCCAGTCTCTGCAGCAGACACCCTGACCCCAGCTCTTCCCAGACAAGCTTGTTCTTTCTTTTTTTTAATTTCAGAATATTATGAGGGTACAAATGTTTTGGTTACATACATTGCTTTTGTACTGTTCAGGTCCAAGTTGTAAGTATGCATGTCCCCCAGATAGTGTGCACTGTACCGGCCAGGTGTGAACTTACCCATCCCCTCCTCCCACCTGCTTGACTTCTGATGAATGTCATTTCCATATGTGCACGTAAGTGTTGATCGATTAGTTCCAATTTAATGGTGAGCACTTGTGGTGTTCGTTTCTCCATTCTTGTGATACTTCACTTAGAATGGGCTCTAGTTCCATCCAAGGTGATACAAGAGGTATCAGTTCACCATTTTTTTAATGGCTGTGGCCCTTACTCTGACCAACATCACTTCGTCACCTGTCATTCTTTCCTCCACCCCCTGCAATCTAGCATTTGGCTCCGTGCTTCCGTTGAGTTCCTTGGTGCCAGCTGTCCCGGGGGCCCTCTCTCCTCTCCACACCCTGCCCCGTCCAGGGTGGCCTCCTCCACTCGCGTGTTGGCAATGCCCGGAGCTGAGCATGGACATCGGTAGCAGCATTGCTCCTGGACAGCACGCGGCGCCTAGGACAGCGTCTGTCCCAGAGGGGGCATCGCTCTCCTTCCTGTGTACACTCTCCTCTCCCCTTGAATCTTTCCCCAGAAAATCCTGGTCAAAGAGAGATACCCTAAGGATTCCGTCCACTTCCCTCTTTCTCAGGAACAATCTCTTTCCTCCCCTGTGCTTTCAACTCTGAAATTGTGTCCGTCCAGTTCGGGGGGATTAGTTAGTTGCATTAGCCTTAGGAAACCAATCCGCCATCCATCGGTCCTTCCGTCCACCTGCCTGCCGTTCTGCAGCACCTCCTCTGTACTGGGCCAGAGCGAGGACTGCCAGGGGCTGCTGCTGCCCTTGAGAACTTTCACCGGAGAACTTTCGCCGGTGTATGCATGCCATCCTGGGACGATCCTGTACAGGGGCCGTGGCAGCTCAGGGGAGTAGTAGTTCCAGCTGGGGACGGGACCTCTGCAGAGGTGGCTTTTGAACTTCGAAGGCTGCACGTTGCATTCATCAGCCAGGTTTGCAGAGCAAGTGAGAATAGGCTCGTCATAGCCACCTCGTGGGTCCCTACCAAGACCTCGCCACCCCCAAAACAAATCAAAGAACATGAGGCATCTTGGGGATCCTGGCAATGTTCTGGTTCTCAGCTGGATGAGTGCAGGCTGGGCGCTGTGAGGCTCAGACAGAGAAGAGCGCTTGCCTGAGGCCATGTGGCCCGGGAACTGTGTCAGTGGGTTTGTAAAGCACTTTTTTTGACCTCCTTTTTCTAGCTGTGTTATGAGTATTGATTTAACATTAAAAAAAAAAAAATTCTTCACTGTAAACCTGCCTGTTTGCAGGCTCTTTGGCCAGAAAAAGAAATGCTTCCTGTTAAGCTGGGTGGGAGGGGCCGTCACAGTTGCTGGGCCCCCACCCTGGCCCCTGCTGGGACCCAGGACCGGGGGAGGGTTCCCCATGGGCTCCACCAGACCTTGAGTCCCCCGTCTCAGGAAGCCGGTTTCCCTCTTTTGGCCTGGCTGGCTGCCTCTCTTTTGTGGCTAGAATTGGTGTTTCCTCCTCTCGCCCCGGTGGGCCGGGGCTTCCACTGGGAGGGCACAGTGGGGCTTCAGGGTGAGCTGCCTGGTCTGGGGCATTCTGCGCCCCATGGGAATCCAAAGCTGGTAATTTCATAAGGTGACCCCACAGGACCAGCTGGGGGCCAGGCCTGAGCAGAAGAGGATTTATAAATCCCAAAGGGCAGGGTTGCCTCACCCTCCCCTGCAGGGTAATTTTCCAGCTTATCTTCAGGAAACATGTGAGAAGAAGGGAAAGAGGGATGACAGCCTGTACAGACTGAGATGCCAGGTCTCTGGAAGGAGGGGCAAGGGTTAGGAAAGCCCATCTGTAAAGGTCCGGGAATGTCACCTCTTCCATGAAGCCTTCTGAGATTCTCCTAGTCAGAGTTCTACAGGAGCCTGATTCACAGCTGCATCGCAGGCTCAGGCCCAGGCAGGGCAGTGGAGCCAGAAGGGACCCAGAGAAGGGGAGGGACATGCCTATGTGCCATAGGCTGGCAGTAGCAGAGGGGAGTGCAATCATGGTGCTTCTAGCTTCCAGTACCTATTTCCCCTATGGCCAACATACCACATTCGAATTCAGAGAAGTGACATCTGGGCACAGTTTTCTTTTAAAATCTGATTTTATGCATATTCATAATTGAAAATGGCCTGTAAGTTTCTTTGCTCATTCTGTGCTTGACTGGATATTTTGGCCTCCTAAAATGAGCCAGATTTATTCTTTCTCTCTATGAGAATTTATCTAAATTGGAATGACATGTTCCTCTGTCCTTTAGGTTTATTCCATTGTTTTTCGAATATATAAAGTTGGTCATCTAACTCACTAATTTTCAGAACTATATCTTAATAAATAATTTAAGACCTGATTTGGGCAGAAGCTAGTCTACTGCAGACCCTATCATTCCTCCTTGCCTTATACCTGGTCAAATTCACACACTTATGCTGCCTGCCTGGCCCGGTAGCCTTTTACTCAACATTCGTTGAGAAAATACCTGTTGAGCGTCTAATAGGTGTCAGGCACTGTTCCAGGTACTGGGAAAACCCAGCAGTGGGTGAGATGGCAAAAAAGGTCCCCGCTGGGATAGTGTTTGTGTCCTAGTGACGTTCGCAGCCCCTGCCTTGTACCATGCCCATTCGCCTCCCAGCTTGGTCTGGCTTCACCATCGCCAGGGGTAGAAGAAATTGGGGCGAGATAGGCTCGTGGGAAGACCCCACACTTGTCTTCCATGCCAGGGTTGGTGACTCAAAACATACAACTCAGTAAGATTCTTACCCGATCTTCAGTTTCTCTCCTGCAATTTGAGATGATAATCTCTGCCCTACTTACCTTCTAGGGTGGTATGAAGGTCAAATAGGGCTGGTGTAGACAGCAGCAGGGTGAGGGAACTCACCGGTTTCCAGACTCGCGCAGCCCAGGGAGAGGTGAGGTCGTCTAGAAGGGTGTGGGCCTCTGGATTAGACTGTCATCAGAGAAGCCAGGTGCGTCTCTCTCACCTCCCTGGAGATGGTTTGCCATGCGTTGCTCGGAAAGAGTCACAATGACTCCATTTTTCTAGCCCTCCCAAGGGGCCAGACTTACAGGTACAAATTCTGACTGCAGTAACTAATCAGATAAGCCTTCACCTTCATTTCAGCTGATACTCATGGGGCTGGGGCAGTTCTTAGCGGTTGTGAAAACATTGTGCTAGAAACTTCCCTGTCTCCCTCCCTTCCCACTCCTCCAGGACTGATAGAGTCAAAATGTATATTTGATACACAAATGTACAGTTGCGTGAATGCCAATGTTGGGTTAATTGAACATCAGAGACAAACAATTATTGAGCAACTTGAGACCCTATGCTGTGAGTCCTTTTCAGGGAATACTCCTTTAATTCTTATAGTAATGCGTATTGTGTATATATCCCTTACCATGTGCCAGCTATTATTCCCATTGTACACATGTAGAAATGGAGGCACAGAGAAGTTCATTCAGTTTCCCAGAATTGCACAGCATAAGGGGCAGAGCCAGGACTCATATCCAGGCAGCTGGGCCCCAGAGTCTATGCTCATAACCACCAAGCTCTGCAGCCTGTCGGCCACCCTGGGAGGTGGGGGTTATGATTAGCCCCATTACACGGAGCAGGAAGCCAACCAAACTGCTCTCTCACTTGCAAGCATTCACAGGCATGTCTTTTGTGCCTGCCTTAGACGTGTTTAGGATTAAACAAATAATGGCACTCTGCAAACTTTGTGTCTGTAGTGTTCTTTGCCAAGAACACTTAATCCTCACCTGCACAGAAGTAAGCAGGGTGAGGAAATTTTGTGGGGTTTTTTGTTTGTTTTTTTAGAAA
This sequence comes from Microcebus murinus, assembly GCF_040939455.1. Taxonomy (NCBI): domain Eukaryota; kingdom Metazoa; phylum Chordata; class Mammalia; order Primates; family Cheirogaleidae; genus Microcebus; species Microcebus murinus. Next base: position 81,170,855 of record NC_134115.1, on the reverse strand, counting down.
TGAGTCTCACTATATTGCCCAGGTTGGATCTGAACTCTTGGGCTCACGAAATCTCCCTGCCTCAGCCTCCTGAGTAGCCGGGACTACAGGCCACGGTGCCCAGCTCAGTGTGGGGATCTTGACCTTCATGTTTCCCAGCAGGAAGTGATCTGGGCTATGAAACCAGAGCTCCCCACACCTGGGCTGCAGCCGCCTCTATCACAACACCCAGGGCCTCGACGTGTCTGACTCAGAAGGTCAAGTACTGAACGCTGGCTGCGGCCTGACAGATCCGTGTGCTGTTAGGGCTGGAATGATGAGATTCGTCAACTCCGGGCTGGGCACCGTGCCGAGCTCTTACCTGGGCAGCCTCTGGCCGGCTTTGATCAGCAGGACTCAGAAGCCTGAGGCTCATTTGCAACGGTTCTCTGCCTCTCCATTAAGGAATGACCACAAATGTGTGCTGCTTTGTGTTGAGAGTGAGAGGGTGGACATGTGTCAGGGAAGAAGGAAGGTCACGCTTGACTTCTCTAGACGTCAAATTGTCTGCCTTCCGGGTGTGCACGCACTCTGCCAGGCTGCGGTTAACCAGCCTGGAGCCTTATTCTTCTGCCCGTCTCTGGGGGTTCCCTGGAGGCACCTAGGCGGGAAGAGCAGCAGAGGACCCGCCAGAGAAAGTGACCTTGAACGAGTCACCGAGACTCTCGGAGCCTGGCTGTTTCATCTGTGAAAATGGTGACAGGCCCTTCCCAGCCACCCTGTGGGTGATTGTGAGACTCCACGGAGATAAAGGAGAGAGGCTGCTTTGCAAACTGTAAAGTGGGGGGCCCATGTGACCGTGATCAGTGCTTGCTCCTCGACAGGACCAGTTCGCCTTAGCCCAGCTCTTCAGGTTTTGAACTCTGTTTTCTTTCCCTTTCCCATTGACCGTAGGCCCGGATTTCTGGATGGTTTCATGCAAAAGATCATCCCCGAGCCCCTCCTGAGGCGCTTTGTGGTGCCTGGGATTGGGGAGGGGAGGCCATGGGAAGCCAAAGGCAGGGCCTGTCGTGGTCCCGTGGCCCTGGTGGGGGGGACAGATGGTATGAGGGGCGCAGCTTCCAGCAGGAAGGTTTCCGTTACTTTTTGTTCTTAACATACATATGGAAAAGGCACATTTGTGATGTATTTTCAAAAACTGGACACATTTGTGTCACTACCACCCTGCTCGAGAAGCAGAACGTGATCAGCCCCCATTGCCTGGGTCCCTTCACTGTACCCCCATCCCAGGGAAGCCATCATCGTGACTTCTACCACCACTAGTTAGTTTTGCCTGTTTTTAAACTAAATAAATGGGCTCACCCAGGGTGTTACGTGTGTGCGATTCGTCCTTGTTGACGGGCAGCTGCAGCTCCTTCATTCTCATTGCCGTAGATAGAATCCCTGTGGGACTGGGCGACAACCCACTGTTCTGATGATGGCCTTGGGAGAGTGACCTGGTAGGGGTGTGCTGTGAACGTTCTAGCGCACATCTCTGGGTGAACATACACACACTTTCTTTGGGGCATAGAACTGGGAGCAGAAGGGCAGGGTCGTAAGGTATGCATTTGTTCAGCTTGAGCAGATCCCAGCGGGAAGGATTTAAGAAAGGTGTTGGGAAGAACTTCTAGACCCTCAATGTTGTGGCCAACTAACTCATACCCTTAAGAGAAGGAAGCTGTGATGTCTCCTTCTGAGAACAGGAGGAAGAGGCTGGATTAGGCATTGACTCGGGGCCAGGCCTGGATTCCTTCCTGGCCAGGGTTGGTCCCCTCTCCTTAGTCTGAGGTTTCCAGACTACTCCCTGGAGGGGTCTCAGTCTCTTGGAGGGTGAGGTGGGGGCTTGGAGCATTGTTTCCCCGCTTCAGCCAGAGCAGCGTGTGCTCTGTTTTATGTAGCGTGTGGTGGGCGTTCGAGAATGACTTCACTTGCCTGTTGAAAAAGTTTTAGGTGTTTTGATGCCGTAAATCCACTGCCCAAGAGTCCCTTCCGGCTGGAAGTTTCTATTTTGGGAGAAGACGGGTGTGGGAAGGGTTAAGCATTGTTCAGTCAAAGAGCAGGGCTGAGCCTCACTGACCTTTTAAAGTTCTTGCAGTGTGGTTTGCGATGCGGGAGGTCTCATAACATTCTATAAAAATACAATGTTCAAACAAAGCAACTTCCGAAGCCTAAAGGATGTAGACAGAGGAAGGGCTTGACTCTGAGGAACATTTGAGTAGAATTTCCACAAGAGTCTCGAGGACTCTCAAGAGCCCTTTACCCACCGTGCTCTGGGTGTGTGTGTGTGTGTGTTATTCCCCATCGGCTGTTCCTAGGAGCAGTCACTTGAGGTTGTTTGGGTCCAGAACGGTTCCCATTTTTGCCCAGCAGTGGGTGACGTGGGCAGACTGTGTGTCCCTCTCAAGGGTGGGTGGTGGCCCTTCCTCCTCCATCACCAGGCCCAGTTTGGACTGTGGTTTCACTTGGCAAGGGGGCTGGGCTGTCCGTGGGCCCAGAGAGGAACATTTCTGCCTTGGCGCGTAGCTCTGAGTCAACAGGCCCGATACACAGCCCGCTTCCCAGGGCCGGCGAGGAACAAGGCCCCCCGGCTGCTGCGGGATCCGTCTACCCCCCTCTTCCTGAAACAGCTGTTTATTCTTTTGACAGGAGTTGGAACGCAGCACCTTCCCTTCCTTTGAGCCCTGCCTCCTGCACAAGGGAGCTCAATAGAGCTTTGTCGTCTTGCCTTTTACTCTGGGGTGAACGAAGCAGACGATGAGGTATGTGCAACACTGAAATGATTTGCTTCGGCCATGAAGGGGTCACTGTGGAAACTCAGGCTGCTGCGTCGACCCCCGCCCCCACCCCGGGGGAGGATCCTCACTGTCCCCTTAACCTTTTGCTGGTCCCATCAGTAGTTCTAGAGGAGGACAAAGTCCTTCCCTCCCCAGCAGCGGATCTGGAAGCAGGAGCTGGCAGGATGCTGGCTCAGGGACTTCGCTGTGAGTTCTGCTTTATTTTGCTCCCCTTGGCAGGACCTCCCGGGGCCGAGGCTGTGGCCTGGAGTTTCCTCTGAAGGATTTAAGGTGGCAATGCAGGGGCAGGGGCTGAGGCTCAGGCCCTGGGGGATGTGGGCGGATGCAGAGCCTCTCAGGACAGTTCGGCATCTACCATTTATCTCACTTGGGTTCCCTTGGGAAAACCCTTGCACAGTGATTTCTGAGCCAGGCGACAAGGAAAAGCTGGCTGGATCTGGGCTTTAGATTTCTGGATAGGGGATTCTAGAAAAGGCACTACGGATGTACCCCAGAGAACAGGCCATTCCGTCTGCGACGGCTGGAGAGACAGTCTGCCGTGTATTTAGTCTGAGACCTGTCTCTTACTGTCCTGCGTCTGTGTTTACTCTGAGCTTTATAATGAAAACCATGACTGGCGACGGCCTTGCATGCACTCTTCCCCCAGGAATCATGCCACGTTTCTTCCCGCGGGGAGCATTTCCCTGGGACGCCCACCGGTCCTGAGGGCTTTCAGGAAAAGGCTGTCTCCCTCCTCGCTCCTGCACCACCCCAGCGCCAAGGCCAGGGCTGGGGGGGTTGGGGGGGGCAGAGCAGCTGCATGTAACATCTGGCACCAGCACTTCTGGGTGCGCCCCGTGATCTCAGGCAAGCTACTTCCCTTTGCTGAAGCTCCGTTTTCTCAGCTAAAAAGCCAAGTGAAGGCCACCACACTGACTGACAGTGAGAAACAAGATGTGAGCTGAGGACACCCCACACCAGGCACACAGGAGGCACCTGGAGAGAACTGAGCCAGTGCTCACCAGCTGGCCCAAGGACAGCCTAGCCCACAGTGCTTAGCCTGTGCATGAGCCTTCCTGTCTCTTCAAGCAACAGAGTGGTTAAAAGAGAGGGTACCAGAGGCGGAGTCCCTGCATCTGAATCCTAGCTCCACCACTTTGCGCTGTGTGACACTGGGCAAATTACTTAACCTTTCTGAGCCTCTGTTTTCACATCTGTAAAATGGGGATTATAATAGAGTAACTTCACAGGGTTGTGGTGAGGCTTAACTGAGAGACTGCTGAAAAAGGGTTTAGCCCAGGGCCTGGCCTGGCTCAGTCTGGGAGGATCTAAGCATTGCAGGGCTTGGAGCTGATTCAATCTGGGAGGCCCTCTTTAAGAAAAAGAATGCAAAGTTATTAATACAATATGAGATATGGAAGTGAATCCTTAGAATATAAGAACTATCACAACAAGTAACAAAGACTGAAATACTCCAAATATGACAAAATCCAAAAGACAGCATAAGATGATATAAAAATAATACAAAAATGATTAGTATTACTCAGCTGCCTGAGGCACCTGTCATGTTTTGGTTTCATACTTTTTGACTGTCACCTTATCTGATAACAGTTTTTCAGTATCGTTTTTTTAAATTTTTTTTTTTATTCCTTTATTTTTTTTTTTCCATTTTCAGTTGGCCAATTAACTTTTTTTTTTTTTTTTTTTTAGTAGAGACGGTGTCTCGCTCTTGCTCAGGCTGGTTTTGAACTTCTGAGCTCAAACAATCCACCCGCCTCGGCCTCCCAGAGAGCTAGGATTACAGGCGTGAGCCACCGCGCCCGGCCGACGAGAATTCTACCACTGAACCACCAATGCTTCTCAGTATCATTTTAAATAGAGATGAAAGATAAATCAGTTTTGGCTCTGGCATGGTTAATCAGTGGTTGCTTTTTATTACTGAGAGTTTAGAAGAGTTTCTTTCAACTTCACAGCCCGTTTTGGTGAAGCCACACCTGTAAGTCTTCTGACAGTCTCTCACTCGGTGGCCCCAGCCAGATCGCCAGGGAACTCAGCCCTGTGATCCTCGCTAGGCACAGTGGGCCTGGGTGCTGGATGGGGGTGGAGGGTGGGAGCACCAGGTGGTTGCGAGACCTGGGTTGTAGTGACCCCTGAGCAGGGAGCAAGGTGACCAAGGTCCACCTGGGGTTGTTCCTGGGCCCTGGGCGGGTGTGCAGGAGGAAGGGTCCGCCCCCAGCACAGCCTGCGGCCCCAGGACGGGCGCCAGGGCTAAAGAGGATCTCTCCAGGCAGGGGCAACACCCTCTACCCCCACCCCATGGGAAGTGAGGCCCAGTCCTGCGAGGGGGCCTGTGCAGGAGGAGACCCTGCCACCTAAGCTTCGTCAGCTCCTGGCAAGTCAGCCTCTGCGCTCAATGCGTGTTGGTCGGTAAACGCTATCATTTGATCCTCACACCGAGGAAGCCGCGTGGGGAGCTGCAGCAGGATGAGCTCCGTGTGGCTGAGTCAAACGCCCTCAGGGAAAATGTGGTTTCCAGCCCTGTGGCAGATTTCTTATCCACATCCTGGGGCAATCAGGAAATTCTGTTGAAGAAAGTTAGGGCCAGAGCATCTGTTTTCTGGATAAGGAGACTGAGCTGGAGAAATTTGTGAGCCTGGTTTAGAACTCGGGCTCTGTGATAACTCTGGGGCTGTCCCCAGGGCTGCTAGAAGGTCGAGCTTCCGTCTGCCCCTTTGCCTGCCCTGTGTTAGGGACGGCCCTCAGGGGCAAAAAGGGGCCTGGCTGGTCGGGGCTGCACAGCCAGGCCTTTTCCCGGGGGCAGAGCAGAGTGGAGCTGACTTTATCACAGCACGCAGTGGGGTGCGGGCTAGCCCCGACAGTCCTGTGAGGTCCTGCCACAGGGGACAGAGAGTCCTCTCTTACATGGACTCACAGCTCTGCTTTCAGGACCAAGCTCTGAACCATGTGTTTCTGAGTCTCTCCCATGAAAAAGCATCATCATTGTTACAGCTGCTGTTTGTGGAACATTTGCTGATGTCGGGCACAATGTGCTTCATAGACATGGTCTACTTCTGGCCTTTCCCTGTGAGGAGGGTGTTTGAATCTCCATTTGGTATATGCAAATGGGGGCTCAGAGAGCTAACTTGCCCAAGGTATCCATCTATGACTCTGCTGATTTAAGAGTCCTAAGCACTAGCCTATTTTTTACCTAGACACACTTGTTTATAATCAAGCTATGGAGGACTGTAGACCAGAGTCTTGTCCAAGGTCATTAATACCCAGTTAGTTCCTATACCTTTCTCTGTCCCCTTACCTTCTTTGTTTCTCTTTGCAACACTTGTCCCTGCCTGACATTATATATCCTGTTGAGTCTCTTGACTCCCATTGGAACGGATGCTCTATGGTAGTCTTATTCACTAAAGTATCTCTGGCTCCAAAAACCATCTGGTGTGCAGTAGCCAAGTTCCGTATTTGTGGATGAATCTATATGGCAGAGCATGATTAGGGCTCCTCAGGACTCTCCTTACTCATTTGTTCACCCCAAAACACTCTGGGTGCACCTGCTGGGTGCCAGGGCCTGTGGCAGTCTGGACCCATCTCAATAGGCCACAAGCGATTAATGCTCAAGTGTAGGCGGAGAGGCCTTGTGGAGGTGGGGATGGATTCTAGGGGCATGGTGGAGGGACCTCAGGCGGAGAGACTGCTTCATCCAGCAGCGAGGTTTGGTTTCCTCTGCCACTGCTTTCCCCTGGCCCGATAATGGCTTTTCCACAGCCTCTGAGTACACGGCTATCCGCCTGAGAGGTTCACCTTTTCCCCTGGTGTGAGATGGAGAAAACAGGGTCCACCAGAATTCCTTTTGGAGAGGAATTCTGTTTGGAAGGAATACCTTGACTTTGACCAGCTGGGGTGGAGCCATGAGATTCTCTGAGGATGTGTGAGTTGTTTTGTGTGAGATGGGTTGAACGTAGGTAGGGAAGAAATAATTTATGGGCCACATGGAAAAATGTGTCTGACACTCCAGGGAAATCAAAGCAGAAAAGGGGGAGGGTGAGGGTGGAGTGAGGAAGGTGGAGGAATGACAGGCTTTACAGCACAACCTTGCCTTTCAAAATGCCTCTGCATCTGTAGTGCAATCCACACATGTCCCAGGAGTGCCGGGTGTGGGTGGCTTCATCTGGGCAGCAGTGCAGGGGCTGAGTTCTTGTTAACTGAGTTCTGGGAGGGGGGTGGGCCTGGGCCTGGGAGCAGCCCATGTGGGGCTGTAGGATGGGTTCAGGGAGAAATTACAAGAGCATTATTACATTATATCACGGGCTGTGGCACTGGGGCTGGCTGAGTTCACCCTGTCCTCTGAGGGGTGGGGACAGGGATGCTGGGGTCCACTCTCCCACTTAGGACAGGGTGTTCATACTAGGCAGGTCCTCATTCTGGGCTCTGCTTCTTGAAGGGGGGATTTAGAAACAAACTCATTTCTTACTGGCAGGTAAGACAGTCAACCACCCATCTTCTGAATTACAGAGTTTTAAAAATTCTGAGACAAACCCATAAGAGAAGGACTTTTAGATCACATTGGCTGCCAAATGCCTCATTTTCTTGTCCAGAGAGAAAAATAAAAATGTTTTAAAAGATCTACTGGACACCCTGCCAAGCCTTCCTTCCCCGGAGACTTGGATTCCAGATTCCAGAAGACATCTCCACCCATTTCTAGTGCTTTGCTAAAGGATGCAAAATTGGATCATTCGGACAGCTTCCAATTGTAAGTCTGAAACAAGAGTGACTATAGCAAATAGGCAAGCAGATTCCAGCCATCTATGAAGTCCAGGAAGAAATGGGCTTTAGGAGTTGCCTCTGATGTTAATTTCTGCAATTAAAAAAAAAAAAGGTTAAGCACCTGCATATTCGGGAGGGGATTAGGAAGTGTATCTGATCTGAGTTCTCCCTGACTGAAGTGCCATAAGAGTTTTCACTTCTACAATTTGCATTTGCTCCTCAGCAGGTGGGGCTGGCAAAGCTGGGGACACACAGCCAGCCAGCCAGCCGCACAGTTGTCTCCTCAGCATACACAGGCGGTTGTGGCAGCGCCTGGGGCTTGATCAAAGAAAATCAAAGTCACATCCCACTTCTGAGGAGCTCTTAATCAGGCTGTGGCATAGAACAGATGGGTAAACCCTAGAGTCCCTCGTTTGCATATATTTGCACTTCATTGTATAACATGTTCCTGTATTCCAAATCCCTCCTTCCTTTCCTTCCAGTCTGTTTTGAGCACTTGCTAAGTACCAGGCACTGTGCTATCCTCCCAACAGTCCGTTTTATGGACACCAGTTATAAGAACTAGCAGTGGGCCGGGCGCGGTGGCTCACGCTTGTAATCCTAGCACTCTGGGAGGCCGAGGCGGGCGGATTGCTCAAGGTCAGGGGTTCAAAACTAGCCTGAGCGAGACCCCGTCTCTACTATAAAAATAGAAAGAAATTAATTGGCCAACTAATATATATATATATGAAATTAGCCGGGCATGGTGGCTCGTGCCTGTAGTCCCAGCAACACGGGAGGCTGAGGCAGTAGGATTGCTTGAGCCCAGGAGATTGAGGTTGCTGTGAGCTAGGCTGACGCCACGGCACTCACTCTAGCCTAGGCAAGAAAGCAAGACTCTGTCTCAAAAAAAAAAAAAAAAAAAAAAAAAAAAAAAAAAAAGAACTAGCAGTGTTTTTTTTTTTTTTGGTTTTTGGTTTTTTTGGTTTTTGGTTTTTGGTTTTTTTTTTTTTTGAGCAACTATGCCAGACACAGCACTAAGTATTTCATGGACACCATCTCTTATAATCATCACTATTTTTAAAGGTGAGGTCATCAATTTAATGTGATCCAGGAGAGGTCCACAATCCCTTAACCTTGGGTCAGAATGTTTTGGATGTGGATTATATATCATATATTACACAGCATCCCAGTGCAGCAGCACCCCAAAATAAAATACATCAACATTTATGCAAAGAAGCAGTCTCACTCACTGGGATAAAGATTATAAATGCAAGTGGCCTCATGTCAGTTAGGGCCATGATGCCAATTGTTAACAGAAAGGTATGTAGAGGCCAGGCATGGTGGCTCATCCCTATAATCCTAGCACTTTGGGAGGCCAAGGTGGGAGGATCATTTGAGGCCAGGAGTTCAAGACCATCCTGGGCAACACAGTGAGACCCTGTCTTTACAAAAAATAAAAAAATCAGTTGGGCATAGTGGTACATACCTGTAGTCCTAGCTACTAGGGAGGTTGAGGTAGGAGGATCACTTAAGCCCAGGGGTTCATGGTTATAGAGAGCTATGATTGTGCCACTGCACTCCAGCCTGGGTGACAAGACCAAGACCCTGTCTTTGGAGTTATAGATGAGAGCCACTGCCCAGTGTTACCCAGATTCATGTGTCAAGGTTGAGACTGGAATCTCGCACCTCACCCCAAAGCCCGTGGCTCACCACTATCCACACGTCTCTGGGAGTGAAGACACCAATACACAGAGGTGGCCACAGCCTCAGACTGAGATCTGTTGGCACCCAAAGCCTGGACTTTTTCAAACACTTAATGCCAGTGCCATTTATGCAGACTTCTTGTGACTTTTTTCAACAGTGGGGCTGAGTTGCCTGCAGCCATCTACATTTTTTTACTTTGCCGTGGACCCTGGGCTGTATGTGTCAGCTCACATGGTTTAGAGGGAAGAAGCCTGAGACTGAGGCTTACCTGTGTCCCAGCAGGTCTGTTGTCTTAGGGGTCTCTGGCGTATCCCCATCATAGTTGTATGGAAAGCTGGAGGTTGGGTTATGACATTGAATTCAGCCCTTGCTTTTCCATTTCCAAACAAGCTCTAGGCAAGTAGAAAGAGAGTGTCATGGCTGAACATCCTGTTCTTTCTCTTCTTTAATTGAATTTAATAATAAAGGTGATTAGCACATGAGATCTGAGACTGGAATAATCTAAGAAATCTCTTTGAAAAGAACTGGAAAATCACTTATCCCCAGAAAGGACAGATTATAGTGTCAATCTCATTTTATTTCATTCATTCACCAAACATTTATTGAGGGCCTTGTCTGCTCTACGTGAGGCACTGGGGATTGAGGGCTGAATAAGAAGACATACCTCCTTCCTTTGGGAAGCTCGAAGACCAACTGGTGCAGGAGACAGAGCCATATGGGATGTTACTGTGTGAGCCATCCCCGAAATCGACACGTGTAGCAATGTGAAAGGAGTGAGGGAGGAACGTGAGGTGAGGCGGGGACTCCGTTGCTGGTTGGGTGGAGGTGAGATGTAGCTTTACAAAAGCAATGACATTTGATGCACGGCTGGCCACCATCTCCTGTTAGCTTCCAGATGTCTCCACTCTTGGCTTTCTACCTACTTCCTGGACCTCTCTCTCTCTCATTTCCTCCTCTGTCCTACCTCTTAATGTTGGCATTTTCAGGCTTAAGCCCAGGGCCACCTTATTTCCTTTTTCTCTCTCTGCATTCTTTTCCTAGCAACCTCATTCATTTCCTTCACATTGAATACCATCCCTATGTGGATAGCTCCCGCATTGCATGTCCAACCCACATCTCTCTGTTCAGTGCCAGACATAAATGTCCACTTGCCTACTGGTCATCTCCACTTATGAATTTATAGACACCTCAAAATCAACAAGTTCCAAGTGGGGACTCATGAATCTTACCCCCTACACCTGCTTCTCTTCCATCCCACCTGACCCATCTCAGGAAATGCTACAGTTGTCCACCTGCTTAGGCAGAAAACTTTCTTCTTCCCTCTTCCTTGTCCCTGATGCCTAAATTACCAATCAAGTCCTATCAATTCTCTTTCCAAAGTATATTTGAGTTGATCTACCACTCTCCATCTCTGTTCTTTTATGTGATGGCCAGTCAGGTGTGACCACAAGAGGAAACACAGGAGAGGCTTAGGAAAAAAACATGTATTATACTCACAGGCCCCAAAGACAGGAGGCACAGCGCACCACTCGGGGCCCCTCATGAAAAATACCAGGGTGGTCAGGAGATAGGAGCAAAGGGAAGCTTGAGGCCAGAGCCCTTACTGGGACTTCCACGGGAAAGGCAGGGCAGGGCAAATTGTTTAGGATTGCCTAGTTTGAATAATTTCAGCAGGCAGGCTGTAAGCTCTAGGGGTGGGCCTTAGCTGTCTGGTACCTGGTCCTGATGGGACGATTAGGGCCGAGTCTTACTGCCTCCTGGGGTGCAGGGGCCAGACAGAGGCTGTACGGCTCTCGATTGGTTGGTTTGTATATCAAAGGCATACTACCATCTGAGCCCTTGCTAGCTCTAAGAACTGGCTAGCCCCAGGAGGGACAGTCTCTCCCCAGCCAGAAAAGTTTTTAAAGATGTCAAAACATCATAATATATAGCCCAATAAAAAAATATACATATACAGGCTGGGTGTGGTGGCATGCACCTGTAGTCCCAGCTACTTGGGAGGCGAAGGCAGGAGGATCACCTGAGCCTGGGAGTCTGAGGTTGCAGTGAGCTATGACGATGCCACTGCACTTTACCATGGGCAATGATACAAGACCCTGTCTCCAAAAAAAAAAAAAAAAAAAAAAAATATATATATATATATATGTATATAAAATACACACAACACATACAACTGGCCACCCGCTCTTTCTGGCCATCAGAATATTCTCCTGACTGGCCTCCCCACTCTGCCGTTGAGCTCTTATCCACACCCGCACCCCAACATGCAGACAGGTGTCTCTGAATGAAGCTGGGTCTGGTCATTCCCCAGCCTCTGAAACTCTTGTGTCTCCCCCTTGTGCTTTCTGTGGTTCTGTCTTTCCTACCCCCTGACCTGTTGTCTACCACCATCCTCCCGTGATCCAGCCACTCTGAGGTGAGAAAACTTCAGTGTTTTTTCTTATTCAGGTTTTCTTGTTTTTTAAAATATGAGTGAGCTTTTTCTCCTGTCATCCTGTTAGAAATGCTGTTCCTGAAATATTCTCATCCCTTCTCATGGCGCTTTTCATCCTCTTCGAGCCCGTCTTCATGCCTTGGGACTTGACTCTAATTTTACCTGCACCGAGAGGCATCTCTGACCACCCGCATTAAAGCACTTCCCAGCCTGTTACTCTCCACATAGCACCCCTTCCCTTTCAGTCACAGTTTCAAGCAACGATCAAGAAATAGCTATGCACCGGCAACAATTGTTTGCTTGCTTGTGAGTGTGGTGAGCCTAAACTGGGTAGAGCTGGGAGTGAGAAAGGCCTAGATTGTAAACCCAGGGTCTTTTTTTTGGGGGGGGGGGGGGAATGCAACAACTTTATTGAAAGAAAAGTACAATGAAATTTGTTGAAAGCTTAAACTTAGACACCTGGGCAGGGGGTGTGTAGTTAGCAAACCAAGGACGTGGAGCCAGGGAACAGAGTGGCTCCCTACAGCCATGTGCCAAAAGGTGGAGCCATCTGACTCAGGAGGCAACTGGAGTCCCTGGGACCATTTACAGTTACTCCCTCACCCTCCTACATCCATGCTGGATATCTGGATACTTTGCCTCTGAGCCCCAGCGTGGTCTTAGCATCCTTCCCAACCCGGGCAGCCTCCTCTGCTAACTGAACTGGTCTGATCTGCCATTGTAGGCCTGTGCAATTTAAGGTAGAATACATTCCTCAGCTCTAGTTAAATATTCCTAAATGCATCCTTTTAGAGAGAATGTGGGTAGAAGTATTTCTTTAAGACCATATTTTCCTCTATGTTTCATTTATTTAATCTACTTTTTCCTCTTTTTTCCTAGGAGAAAATAATGAATGTCAAAGGAAAAGTAATTCTGTCAATGCTGGTTGTCTCAACTGTGATTGTCGTGTTTTGGGAATATATCAACAGGTAATCATGAAACATGATGAAATGATGTCGATGAAAGTATTGCTTTGACCCTGTTCTGCTAGTATCAGCCAATTCACCAGGCTGCATTAAAATTAGGATTAACTCAAACCATATATGAGGAATTCCACTCTTTCTAATCCCTGAGCCCTAGATTAACTTTAAAAAACTTTAACATTAGATCTCCCAAATAACTTTTGGCTAATTATCTTCCTTCCTGCCATGTTCCTAATATCTTGGTTTTTTGTACTGGTAGGCTAGATTCAGACAGAGAGAGGTCAAATTAAGCCCAAAATGTAATTTTTAATAACTTGTATAATCATATATAGAAATTATCTTAAGAAATTTCAGACAAGAATTTTATGAAAAATCCACCCTAAATTTTGCAATCCTAAAATATTTGCAGAGTTTAAAGGAGCAATTCAAGTTGTTGACTTTTTCTACAAAATACATTCTGAGTTGCTGGTGATTCATTTGTGCCTGGCTAAAACTTTTGGGTGTTATATTTTTTTTTAACTCTGGAAAGCAAAATGAATTAAAGATTTCTGAGTTTTCAAATTCATCTGTGGATTCATCCCAAATATATGAGCTGCCTCTGTGCTTTTTGAAACTACTATGCCTTAGAGATTCCAGCTGGAGAGGCTTCTGAGAGAAAAGTCTCCGCAAGCAGCTACAGAAATGTATGATGCCTTTGACTCAAAACCCTGGAAAAGCTCAGCTTTCAGGTTCAGACAGTCTGCTGTACAATTGAATTGGACAGAGCTGTCCCAGCACCATTAATATTTTCATGGTGAAGGCTTTCAGTGGCCCCCAAGTTCAGGATGATGTTCAGGATTAACATTTGAATTTCTCTTTCAATTCTTAAATTCTAAAATTTGATGAGCCAGCCAGGACTATCTTGGCTACTAAAGAAGGAACTGCATATTTAGGGACATCAGAAACAGAGGAATCTCCAGAAACCTGGAGCCAAATCTAACCACTTCTGGAATGTTCTCTTGTTTCATTCTGAGCACTCATTTTAAGAAAAACATGACAAGCTAGACTGTGACCAAGTTAAAAGAGTCTGGAAACTAAGTCTTTTGAATTAAGGAAACTGAGGGTATTTAGTCCAAACAAGAGATGGCTCAGAGTTGGATGCAGGCACCCTGGGGTTTCCTTAGGCATTTGCAGGCTGGAGAAGTACCCTGGCCAGACTCCAGAGCTGGGCTGCCACTTACCTCCTCTGTGACCAGGGGCAAGTTACCAGTCACTGTTCTTTAGTTTCCCTCTCTTTAAAACTGGGGATAATAATAGGGCCTGCCTCATAGGGTTGTTGAAAGGATTAAGTAAGTTCTTGTGGATAAAAAACTTGGGACAATGGACTCAATAAGCACTCACTAAATGTTACCTGTCATCATCATCATTATCATTGTCATCTTAATCAGCTCAGGCTGCTATAACAAAATACCGCAAAGTAGGTGGCTTAAACAATAGGAATTTATTTCTCACAGTTCTAGAGGCTAGGGAGTCCAAGATCAAGGTGCCAGCCAATTCAGTTCCCCGTGAGGGCCCTTCCTGGCTGGCAGATAGCCACCTCCCCCCTGTACCCACACATGATGGAGAGAGAGTAAGCTGCTGTCCCTTCCCCTTCTTAGGGGACACTAATTCCATTATGGGCATCCCACCCCCATGACCTCATCTAAACCTAATTACCTCTCAAAGGCTCCACCTCTAAATACCACACACAGAGGCCGGGGCTTTAACATACGAATTTTGGGGGGATACAAACATTTACTCCACAAGAGTCATTATCATCACCGTCACCGTCATCATTTGCTCCAGAGGACAAAAGAGGGCAGGGGATTTTGGCAGTTGGAAAAGTCCAACCGAAGAACAAGTGCCCTTTGCAGTTCCTGCCTAGTGTCCGTATGTTCTTCTGGATAACCTTCCAGCTCTGAGTCTGTACACTTGATTAGATAACTGTGGCGTTTTGCATTGTAGCCAGAATCGTACTTCCATAATTTGGGCGGTTCACAAAATTAAAATACGACAGACAAAGGCTCAGATGTGCATGTTGGCACTGGCCTCTCAGAAAGAGGGTTATTTTTCAGTGCTGGGTATATTTTCTCTGCACGGTGGCCAGAGCAGGTTCTAGCTGCTCTTCAAGGCCATGTGCATGGTCTGGCACCTGGACTCCGCCACATCATTCTCTCATGTGCAGAATCCACTTGATCATCTGCAAGAGGCTCAAAGGGAGATACATATTATGAGTTAGCCAGATGATGGCTTGAGGTGAGCGGAGGATACTAACCTTAGGCAGCACTGAGCTAAAAAGGATTTAAAGATAAGTCAAACACATCAACTATTAATAATTAGTAAATAGAACTGCTGTGAGTAAAGCACCCTGAAAGAATGTCATCCAGGACAGCATTTGATTTGAGGCTGGGTAAAAAAAGAAATTTTAGGCTGTTAGAGCTGGAGGAAACTTTAAAAGTTATAGTGAAATAATAATGGTGATTACAACGATGGCAGCTGTTAGTTATTAAGTGTCTGCGTGTGCCAGGACCCATCCTATGCATTACCTCCAATTCTTATGAGAGCCCTGCACAGTGGGTATTATCCCAAGTTTCTAGATGAGAACACCAAGCCTCAGAAATGTTAAACATTAATGTTCAAGGTCATATTTTCAGGAAGATTTAGGTGCCTGGCTATCTAACTGCAGCTCATTCTCAACCTTTCCTTTAGTCAGTGGCTACCATTTTAAAGTGACAAAATGGAAACCCAATAGGTGAAGCAACTTAATAGTGAATTTATGTCTGTGTTCTATTAGAATTCAGATCTTCTGAATCATTGTCCTGGACTCCTTCTTGATCTGAGTGCTGTCAGGGATACAATGTGAGCCAAATAGAACTCCTCCCCTCAGGATGCTATGACCTAGGCTGGGCATAAGATGTGTTTATAAATAACCAATGATACAAAGTAGATGAAGGACATCAGAGGCAGAGAAGAGGGCTGGAAGAGTTCAAGGAGGCAAAGACTGTGTTTGGGTTGGAGGAGAATCCATTTTTTTTTCATGCATGCACAAATATTTATTGGGCACCCTACTATGCTAGGCACTGTGCTAGAATCATATCAAGGAGGGCACAGAAGACGTGGCATTTGAGCTGTGCCTTGAAGGATGAATACATATTAAAATGCCACTCAAGGTCAGGAGTTCGAGACCAGCCTGAGCAAGAACGAGACCCCATCTCTACTAAAAATAGAAAGAAATCAATTGGCCAACTAAAAATATATAGAAAAAATTAGCCGCGCATGGTGGTGCATGCCTGTAGCCCCAGCTACTTGGGAGGCTGAGGCAGGAGGATTGCTTGAGCCCAGGAGTTTGAGGTTGCTGTGAGCTAGGCTGATGCCACGGCACTCTAGCCAGGGCAACAGAGCAAGACTCTGTCTCAAAAAAAAAAAAAAAAAGAAAAGAAAAAGGAGGGGAGGTTAAAGAGATATGACAAATTGGTAAACCTGGATCTATAAATTTGTGCGCTGAGTGCCAGGCGGGGTTCTGAGTGCTGGGTTACAGCTCTTGTAGGTGCTTTAAGATAGTCTCACTGCCTTCATTAAAGAAATGTCTTCTGCTCTGTATAAGGCTCTGACCTGGACATGGCATTAGGCTCCGAAAGTGAGGCTTTATTTTCTGGGGTAAGATAAATCCTGGATAAGGGATGGCTGGACCATGGTGTTTCCACCCTCCAGGGCCGTCTTCAACACCAGACACCTGAGTATAGGTGGTAAAAGAGGACCCATCTATGGAGCCTCTCTCCCTCAGTGATGCCACCCCTGGGCAATGGAGAGCTGTCTTCTTTTTTTTTTTTTTTTTTTGAGACAGATTGTCACTCTGTTGCCCAGGCTAGAGTGTCATGGCATCAGCCTAGCTCACAGCAAACTCAAACTCTTGGGCTCATGCAATCCTTCTGCCTCAGCCTCCCAAGTAGCTGGGACAACAGGTATACACCACCATGCCCAGCTAATTTTCTATATATATATTTTTTAGTTATCCAGCTAATTTCTATTTTTTTTTAGTAGAGACAGGGTCTCGCTCTTGCTTAGGCTGGTCTCCAATTCCTGAGCTCAAACTATCTGCCTGCCTCAACCTCTCAGAGCGCTAGGATTACAGGCGTGAGCCACCATGCCCGGCCTTCTTTTTTAAAAAAAAAAACACCACAATTTGAGATCCGCCAGAGACTCCCATCTCCTTGATATCCTGAAGTTACTGCAAGTGGAAATTCCCAGTCTCCTGTTAGCATTGGTTATGTCTCAAAGGAAAGTGGAAACTTGGAAGTAGCTAAAACCCAGGCTCTCAGTACAGCCCAGGGCTCAATGATAATGGTTAAAAAAAATAGCCTTTCTCAGAATTAAAAGTAACATGATATGTTTTTGTTTTTCATTTGCTTTTAGCCCAGAAGGCTCTTTCTTGTGGATATATCACTCCAAGTAAGTGCTTTGCATCTTAGTAGCTGGCTCCCACATCCACTCTTGCACCCGCTACAGCCTGTTCACACGGCAGCCAGTGATGGTGCTCAGGCCCAAGCTGGAGGGAAGCGGGTGGATCCCAGGGGATCTGGGCTGTATTCCTCTGGCGCCCGGTCTTCTTTTTATCATTAAATTTTTTTTAAATTTTGGCATGTTATGGGGGTACAAATTTTAAGGTTTCAATAAATGCCCTTTCTCCCCCACCCCCCACAAGTCTGAGTTTCCAGCATGACCATCCCCCAGATGGTGCACATCTCACTCATTATAGTATGTATATACCCTCCCCCCTCCCCCTTGCCCAATGCCCTATTACTGTAGTACCTATGTGTCCACTTATTGGCCCCCAGTCTTGTCTGTATAGAGCCATGACTTGTATTTTGCCCTCAGTTCTCATCAAGGGTCTCTCTACGTAGTGCATTTGGGGAACAGTCCTGTTTTGCAGATGAAAAGAATCTGGGAAGATACAGTCCATTATTCTGCCCCATATGTTTTCTAAAGACCTATGCAAGAAATTTCTCTGAGAATAAGAACCAGGAAAACAGTCTGAGTCTCTTGATAAACTAGCGTTTATCTTTTTTAATTATTATTTTTTGAAAAGAAAATGAGAGCCATGTAAACCTTTATCTTCCTATTCTTGGCTTGGTTGTTAGAAAGCTCAGAGCAAAAAGTATTGTACTTAACTGCTTGTACTTGCCCAGCCTTTGTTTCTGATATAATCTGTCCTCTGGTGTTAAATCCTGGCTTTTATGCTTACATGCCATGGGACCTTGGCAACTTGCTCAAACCCACTCAGCCAATATCTCAGCTGTAAAATGAAAATAAAGTAAAACCTTCATTTGGGCTGGTGCAGATCATGTGAAAATACATACCTGGGTGACTAAATCAATGTTTCAGTTCCCTTTGGGTTTCTTAGTCTCGTGTTATTTTGCTTATTGTACCCATGTATCGTGAACTATCTCAAATGCTTCCAAGAGTAGATGGGCTTTGAAACAGGTTTCTTTTTTTTGAGACACACTGTGTTGCCCCAGCTAGAGTGCTGTGGCGTCAGCCTAGCTCACAGCAACCTCAAACTCCTGGGCTCAAGCAATCCTCCTGCCTCAGCCTCTCGAGTAGCTGGGACTACAGGCATGCGCCACCATGCCTGGCTAATTTTTTATATATATACTTTTAGTTATCCATCTAATTTCTTTCTATTTTTTTTAGTAGATCTGGGGTCTCGCTCTTGCTCAGGCTGGTCTGGAACTCCTGAGCTCAAACAATCTGCCCCTCACCTTCCCGGAGTGCTAGGGTTATAGGCATGAGCCACCACGCCCGGCCTGAAACAGGTTTCTTAATACCATTCTGCCTGTTCACAAATTACCTCAACACCTGATTTGTCCAACTGGAAGGCACCATGTCCCCCAGCTTCCCCCTCTTTCCCACTCCTCTAGAACGCCCCCAACTTGAACAGATTCTCACAATGAGAGAGTGGACACTTTCTCAAGTGGGTGGCTAAAGTGGCTTCTAATTAGTTTCCTGAACTCCTTGTTCAGTGACTCTCAGATTTCCTGAAGCTGTTACTGCCGACCTTTGGGCAACTTGAATTTTTCTCAGGCTGACCTTTGTAGCAACCTGAATTTTGCTAGTTTAGCAAAAGAGATGACTCTTGGGAATGTGCATTGGTTTTTCATTAAGACTCTAACTTGTTACGGCTATTTACAACTTACAAAGCTCTTTTACATATACTAGTTCAGTCAGTCTTCAAATTTACTTTCATGGTAGGTTTATTATTATTAACTACATTTTTTTAGAGGAAAAAGTCAAAATTCACAGAGGGAAAATGTCCTATTGTAGTCACACAACTAGTAAGTGGCAAGTCCAGGACTCAAGTTTATGTATTTATATTAACCCCAGCCACCCCCACCCACCCTCTTTTCCCCCACTCTCCCTGCTTGAGCTTCCAGGGTGAGCTGAGGGCTGGCAGCTGCCCCAAGGGAGGGGCGGCCCAGGGAGCCTCAGTTCTGTCCTCTCTCATTCAGCTGCAATGCTTCCCTTCTGTGTGTTTTATGAATTGGCAGTTTTAAATTTTGTTTCTGTTTTAAATGATCTCTACCATAAAAAGAGTTTGAGGACTGCCTCATTTTCTCAAAATATTTATAATCTTTTTCATTTCTTAGAAACCCTGAAGTTGGTGACAGCAGCACTCAGAAGGGTTGGTGGTTTCCGAGCTGGTTTAACGATGGGTAATCGGATGGCAGTCTTTGTTTGCGCACCCACCCAATGCTTGCAGAGAGTCCTCGTATAATGGTTTCACATTCATGACCTTCTCAGTCACTCACCTTCTTATTGAAATCATACGGGAATCTGTTTTGTGGGTGGGACTAGGACATTTAAGTTTTGTTTTGTTTTTGTCCAGTTAATTTGGGGCTAGTGCTTGGGCTGAAGTTTAGATTGCAAGAAAGATAATCATAAACTAAAATGTTCTTAGGACAACAGTTATCAAGTTTCCTCCACCTGAAATAACCTGAGGGCTGTTAGGTCATTAAATGGCTAACTGTGCTGACTCGGAGGGTGATGAGAAAGGTGAATACCGTACCTTTTTATCCAAAGTATGCCTTTATGAATAGACATCTAGTGCCTGGAGCCCTTCCCCAGTCAGTAACTTTGTGCATGTATTTTCTGCCTCAGAACACGTTTTCCCGCGACATTCACCAACTGTCTGTCCCACCACCAGGGATCGCCTTCCCTGTCTTACCCAGCTTGCTTTTCCTTTGTACTTAGGACCCACAGTAATCAAGAAGAGGAAGACATAGACAAAGAAAAAAGAAGAGAAAGGGAACAAAGAAAGGAAGATGATGAAGAAGAGCTTCAGCTGTGGGACTGGTTTAATCCAAAGTAAGAAAAGAAGCGTCGCTTCACGTGCAGTAAATCCATCACTCAGCAGGGGGTGGCAGAGGCGGTGGAGGCAACAGTACCATCGAGAATATTCCTGATTTGGGAGAAAGAATTGTAGTATATTAGACCTTTAACAATAGACTTTGCATAAGAAACTGATATCTGGATATTTTGAACCAAATGGATTGAGCAACACAGTGATTCTGACAGCAACTGGCTAATGGTAGCAGATGAATCACTGAATATTGGGGCTGGAAGGGGTCTTACAGGCCACAGAGTATTGTGGAAAGCCACAGGATCTGGAGCCAGAGCAAGAAAATTCTCTCAGAGGTTCAGTTAACTCATCTGTAAAATGAAAATGATAATAAAAAAAACCTCATGGGGACATGAATTAATTAAGCAAGTATATAAGAAATGTTTATCAAAACTTATGACGTGCTAGCCAATGTTTTTCAAACTGCGAGTCACTATCCATTAATGTGTTCAGAAACTAGCCTAATGGGTCAAAACCAGCTTTTAGAAAAACTGACATAGAACAGAATATCACAGGCACGGCATGAAGCAAGGATAAGTATTGTTTAGCAGAATTTTTGTTTTGTATAAATGTGTATGTGCTTGTAATTTGGTTGTGATGGAAAATGTATTTCTCCCTATGAGTTATGGTCAAAAGCACTGTGCTAGGCATTGTGTTAGGCACAGGAGATAAGAGAAAGCAAACAATATGGTTATATTTGAGAAGTTTACAGTCCTATAAAGGCAGTAGATGTGAAACTAGTTTTTGCAAAGATTGGTGAGGAAGCATGATCCACCCAACGGTGGAGGGATGTGGTTTGAGGAGTGAGGAGATAGGAGCTGTCCAGGGTGACTGAAACCTGAGAAACTGTAACCAGGAAAAGGACTTGAGAAAGAAATGCAGGCCTTGGAGTTGGGGAAGGTGAGGAGCATGTATATGGATTCAGGTGCTTATAGGGTGTCTGCACAGTCACAGGGTGCCCTTGAGCTTGGCAGAGGTCTGTGCTGGAGGTGTGCAATGAGAGTGTGCATCAGAGTATAGATAGCAGTGGGATCTGTGGGCCTGGATGAGGCCACCCAGGGAGAAGAAGAAGACTAAATCCTGTCTAACATCAGCATTTAAGGGGCTGGTCTTAAAAGGTGCAGGGACAGTCAGAGGAGGAGGATAAGGAGAGAATAGCATCTTTTCCAGTGTATCTTTTTTTTTTTTCTTTTTTTTTTTTTTGAGACAGAGTCTCACTTTGTTGCCCAGGCTAGAATGAGTGCCATGGCATCAGCCTAGCTCACAGCAATCTCAAACTCCTGGGCTCAAGTGATCCTTCTCTCTCACCCTCCCGAGTATCTGGGACTACAGGCATGCGCCACCATGCCTGGCTAATTTTTATATATATATTAGTTGGCAAATTGATTTCTTTCTATTTATAGTAGAGATGGGGTCTTGCTCTTGCTCAGGCTGGTTTCGAACTCCTGACCTTGAGCAATCCGCCCGCCTCAGCCTCCCAGAATGCTAGGATTATAGGCGTGAGCCACTGTGCCCGGCCTTCAAATGTATCTTGAGCTCTGGAAAGATTGAATATGTTCTGGCAAGTTCTCTTGCTTTGGGATAGGGATCCATACCAGTGTGGATGGATGGGAATTTTGGCCCCCCAGTTGTCATTCTATGAGCTGGACAACAACAAGGTAGGCATCTATGAAACACTAAACCACTACTACAAATGTAAGAAGGTAGAAGCATTGTTGCTTTGATGAGCCCCTTAGATGGGGAAATGAGATCCCCCCAAGAGGCAGGCTAGCTGAGCCAGAGATGGTCACCCCAGTGCCCTTCTAAGGAGAGTAGTGCAATTTTACCATGGCACTTGTGCTTTGCTGAGTGGGACTTGGAAGGCAGGGCCAGGGCTGAATTACTGGGAGCTAAGAGACCATGGCTATCAGCCATCACTCTCCACTCTTCCTCCTGCATGGCTTCACCTCCAAATGAATGGTGAGCAGATTTTTAAAGAATATTGGTTTGAAGCAGCATCAAATTTAAGTCTTGTCAAGGCACCAAAATCTATTTCTTGCAAGAATGAATTACTGGAGGAAAGAATGAGCAAATAAAATATATTTTCTATAAATGTATCCTTTTCTATAAATTTCCTAAAACATGACAATATATTGTACACGTATTTCCACATCAAATTCTCTTCATTTCCATGTCACCACATCCTCATTTTTCTCCTACTTATCCATTCTCCTTCTCAGTCTCCTTGAAAGGGGCAGCTCCCTATTCCCAGCCATCCCCCAGCCAGGGATTAGAGGTTCTGGGGGGGGTGGGGTGGTGGTGGTGGTAAGTCCATCAGCCTCTTCTTTTTTTTTTTTTTTTTTGAGACAGAGTCTTACTCTGTTGCCTGGGCTAGAGTGCCGTGGCATCAACCTAGTTCACAGCAACCTCAAACTCCTAGGCTCAAGTGATCCTTCTGCTTCAGCCTCCCAAGTAGCTGGGACTACAGGCATGCACCACCATGCCCAGCTAATTTTTTCTATGTATTTTTAGTTGGCCGATTAATTTCTTTCTATTTATAGTAGAGATGGAGGTCTCACTCTTGCTAGGCTGGTTTTGAACTCCTGACCTTGAGCAGTCCTCCTACCTCGGCCTCCCAGAGTGCTAGGATTACAGGTATGAGCCACTGCACCCGGCCCTCTTCTTTTCTTTATACAGCATTTCCGCAATGTGCTCTCATTCATTTTCATGGCATTAGATACCATCGGTGAGAGAATGATTTTCATATGTATATCTTTAGCCCAGACGTTTCTGCTGAGCCCTAACTTGTGTCCCCCTGCATATCTGACATCTCTGCATGTTTCACATGACCCAAGTAGATTTCTCAATTCCACCCCACCCTTATTCTTTTTTATTTTTTGAGACAGGGTCTTTGTTTTTGTCACCTAGGCTGAAGTACAATGTCATGATCATAGCTCACTGCAGCCTCAAACTCCTGAGCTCAAGCGATCCTCCCACCTCAGCTTCTTAAGTTGCTGGGACTACAGGCACAGGCCACCACCATGCCCGACTGAATAATTTTTTTTTAGAAACAGAGTCTTACTATGTTGCCCAGACATTTCCCAGGCTAGTATCAAACTCCTGGTCTCATGTGATCCTCCTGCCTCAGCCTCTTGAAGGCCACTGTGCCTGGCCACCCCACCCTTATTCTTCTCATTTCCTATCTCAGTAAATGGTTCAAACCAGAGTCCAGGAGACCTCTTCCTCTGTCCCCTTTACAATCTAATTCATTAGTACATTCTACCAATTCCTCCTCTGAAATCCTTCCTACATTATCCCCTTCTCTCCACTCCACAGCCACCATCCCTGTTCATGTCACTATCAGCTCTTCACTGGATCCTGGTTATGCATGCTGCCACTTAGAAGTTCAGGCAATGAGTTGTATGCATTTCACATTTTCTTTTTCTTCACCTGCATGATTCATAGAATTTTAACACTTCTAGCCCTCAGGTACCACAGTGTACCCATAAATAAATACATTAAAGTAAAAAGCTGCCAATAACCTAGGGAGGTGTGTGCTTTGGTTACGGCGGCCCTTTTATTTTTCGGGAAGATTTTGGCCTACACTGATGGAACTGTGCACGCTGACGTCACACAGTTGGATACCCTGTTTAGAAGGAAGACATCTGAGCAGCTCTTTCCTGGTGATTTTCCCTTCTTTTTGAGCCCCATCTTTGTGATCACATTGTACCTTTCTGGCAGATGACATTGTCAAAGACTAGCTGTTGCTCATGTGTGGGCTACCCCTGTCACTTCCTTTCTGGGGTTTGTGGGTTTCGATAACTAAGACTCCTTGATGCAGAGGTTCATCCAAGAGCCAGTCTCATTCTGCCTCCTTCCCTACTACCTGCATTTTCAGGCTATGGTATGGCTTCTTAGCCAGGGGCACTGACATGTTGGAACTGTCAGTGAAATTGAATAATTAACAGCTGGGAAATAGAACATATTAATTTTTAATTAAACATTAATTTTTAATTTCACTACTTTTTCTTCCTGCTCGAAGGAATCTTTCCCATCCAAGTAACCAAAATGGACATTAGTTTTCTGACTCAGTCTTTCTAGAAGATGTGGAGTGTGTGGTCATGTAGTTGAGGAGTGTGTAGCAGACCTGTTGGGACTGTGAGATCCCCAAGGGGCAGGACTGGGTCTCATTTCTCTGTCCTGCTTAGCAGGACAACCTAGTACAGAGCAGGGAAGGGGAAATGCTCATCAAAGGATTGAATCCCCTAATCTGGCCCTTTGTATAAATTAAATGGTAAAGGACTTCACTCCCTTCTTCTCTCCTACCCTCTGCTTTATTTGTAAAATGGAGATGATGACAGTACCCATTTCAGAGGGTGGTTGTGAAGATAAAATGGGAGAATGGAAGTCAAGTACTTAGCCCTTGGTACATAGTAAGTATTAAGTAAGTGTTCCTTTTCCTTTTTTAAAAAGATATGACCTGCTTACCAAATGTTTAGCTTATACAAAGCTACAAGACTTAGCTAGTGGGCTGAGTTAGAATTATTAGTACTAAAAGATCTTTGATGGGTTAAACTAAAACTGCAATGAATGAGGTGGCACATATATGAGAGAATTTAAGCTCAGAAACATTGGTTATACAAATATAAGCTCTGTGTGTGTGTGTGTGTGTGTATGGCTTTTTTTTTTTTTTTTTTTTTGGTTTGAAATCCTGTGATTCAACAAAGCTGGGGGTTTTATAAATTTAAAACACCATGTAAGCTTCTAAGAACAAAAAAAACTCATCATTTTTCAGTCTGCACTGATGAACATGCCAAAGCAGCTAAGTTGAATGGAAATACTATTACCTTTAGATCAGGGCAAACCTGGGTTTTAACCCCCACTTCATCAGCATAGCAAGTAAATGTCCATATAGGAGCAATATAGGTGGCAGCTCAGAGCACATACTCTAGGGTCAGACTATCTGGGTTCAAATCCCAGCTTTAGCCCTTATAAGCTGTGTGACCTCAGGCAAGTTACTTAACCTCTCTGCACTACAGTTTCTTCACTGCCAAAATGAGAATCAAAATAGCACACACCTCAGAGGGCAAACCCTTCACACAGTGCCTGGCCCCACAGGAAGTGCTCAGCGTGTGTCAGTTGCCATTATTAGCAAATAGCTCTGTGAACAAGTTAATAAATAAGCCTCTTTGAGCCTTGGTTTTCTAACCTTGACAATGGATATAATACATCACAGGGTTGTTGCAAGGACTAAATGAGCAAGTATATGCGACAGTGCATGGCAAACATTGATGCGGAGTGCACGGCAGCCTCTTTCGTGATTGAAGGAAACTGGCAGCAGCTATGTCCTCCGGTGTATCAGGCACACCTGGAGTGCTGAGGGCAGAGTCGGTCTGAGTTTGAGACTCCAGACAAGAAAGGGCAGGTCTTGAGAGCAGCCTGAACGTGTTTCTCCACTCCACTATCTGGACCAACCTAGGGCAATGCCACCTGTGTGGGGGTAACTAGGAAGCAGGCCAAAAGCAGACTGGGGTGGGAGGACAGAGCCAGCTCAAGAATTACAGGGTGCAGAGTTTGGCAACAAGAGACAGGAGTCATGAGGAGAGTCTACTGAGACTCCTTTTCCATGCTGGGGCTACAGCTGGATGAGGCAGGGGCTAACCCAGCCATGCTCACCAGCATCACTCTGCTGATGGGTAGGGACAGTTCTGTGAAAACCCAGCCCTCCACCTGCTATATAAGGGGCAGGGAAGTTCTTGTTGGCCCAAAATATTTGCTAACCTTTCCCCAAAGCCTTAGCAGGGCCACAGCTTCACAGCTGGGAGGAAATCAGGAACCTGGCAGGGACCACCAGGACTTTGCCCCAGTCACTTGCTGTTGAGCTGAGGTGCTCCCCCCAGTGAAATACAAGAATATGGCATGCAGGGTGCCAGGCCCATTGGAATTTGAATCTAAACAATCATGTGCCAATCCCCACTTCCCAGTGGGGGAAATGTGGTGACTTCCTGAGCAAATGGGTCGGAGCAGAGACTCCACCACTCCAGCTGCGTGGAACTCCACCAGCAGGCTGAGCCCCACTGCTGCTCTGGCCTTGGCACATTTACCATTCAGGGTTTTATGCTTTGTCATTGCTCTTATGTCACTCCCTGTGTTTGTGTTGACCTTGGCAAGTCCCTTTCAAGCTATGTTTTTTTTTTTTTTTGGTTTTTTTTTTTTTGGGCATATTATGGGGGTACAGATTTTAAGGTTTCAATAAATGCCCATCCTTTCAAGCTTTCTGATTGCAGAAAACCCACTGGCCCCCAAACTCAAACACTTTTGTTTTCCTAGTAAAGAGGCAACATGTTCTGGTAGATGGTCTTGGGGTCTCTACTAGAGCCCTGTGTTCCAGCCTTGGCCTTGTTGGGCCTTTATCAAGTCCCTTCTTTTCTGGGTGCCCTTGTTTCCTTGTTTGTAAAATGACTGGTAACACCAGAATCAGCTTAGTCTGGGCCCTTTTTGGCCAACAACCAGGTTCCTACCCAGAAATCCCTTTCTGGCAAAAGGCAAATTGAAACAGCTTTCTCTCTTTCAGCTTAGTGTCACTGTCTCATCCCCCTGTATCAAGGATTAGGGTCTTCTTTAGGCTCAGATGGCACCCACAGGGATAAATACCCAAAGATGCCCCTGGCAGCTTAGGAAGAGGCTGGGGAGACAGGAGAAAGGATATAGAAGTAGGAGAAGAACCAAAAAAGCAGGAGGAGAAGAAAGAGGGTATGAGATGTTTAGGTAAGATCCTCATGGGCTGGGCACAGTAGCTCATGCTTGTAATCCTAGCACTTTGGGAGGCCAAGGCAGGAGGATTGCTTGAGGATAGGAGTTCAAGCCCAGCCTGAGCAACATAATGAGACCCTGTCTCTCTAAAAAAAAAATTAGCTGGGCATGGAGGCATGCATCTGTAGTTCTAGCTACTTACGAGGCTGAGGCAGGAACATCGCTTGAGCCCAGGAGTTTCAGGTTGCAGTGAGCTATGATGATGCCACTGCACTCTAGCTCAGGTGATAGAGCAAGACCCTGTCTCTAAGAAAAAAACATCCCCCTGAGAGAGTTCTCAGAGGGAGGACCTGAGCCAAAGCCTCCTATCCCTCACCCAGAAGATGCTGTCCTTGCAAATGTCACACCTCCCAGCCAAGTGCTTGGGGCTAAGCTACAGTCAGGATTCAAGGACAGTCACTGCAGATCATAGCTGACCCAATTTTTCCTTGGACAGTCTCTGCCCTGCCTTAGCAAAGCTGTTCTGACTCAGGGTGCTCTATGTTTTATCACCAGGAAACGCCCAGAGGTTGTGACAGTGACCAGCTGGAAGGCACCAGTTGTGTGGGAAGGCACTTACAACAAAGCCATCTTAGAAAATTATTATGCCAAACAGAAAATTACTGTGGGGTTGACAGTTTTTGCTATTGGAAGGTAGGTGTCACTGATAAAATTGTCCTTGACTTTTTCTTGTTCCACTGTCAAAATGTTTGTGAGGGACTCATGGAGGCTTGTCTGAGTTATCAGATAGGAGACTGTTTAAGGGGGAATATTTCTGTCTCCTTTTGGTGGAAGCCCCGAAAGCCTGGGAGCAAAACAATAGTAGGTGAGTCTATCCATTCCTACCTCAGAGGGATGGTCTCCAATTGCAGACAAAAATGTCCACTATATCCACTGAGGTCAGAGTCAACAGCATACCCACAAACCCCCACTTCCGGACCTCCATGGCTTCCTCTGGAAATTCTACAAGTGCCAGCTACTAGACAGTCCAGAGTGCATCATTCTTTCTGCTATGCTCTCAAAGCCCAGGACCAAGGATAGAAGGATTTACTACAAGTTCTAGGTACAGAGTGACCTAAGCACAGTGGTTTTCCATGTTGGAACACAGATGACCACTCTTCCATGGGTTCTTCAGGTCACTTTTACCTTATCCCTCCTGGAGGATTTAGCCCTCAGGTATTTGGCTGGTCAGAACTTCCTCTTCCAAAGATTGGAGAGGTTCCAATTTCAGCTTCCCTTTCCTTTTTCAGAACATTTGATGGAAAAAAAAACACAACAAACTGCAGTCATTCTTACTTGAAAGTTCTAGCTGTAATATTAATTGTTAAATAGAACACATTTTGCTTTTTTGGAGAATTTTTCAATTTTTTTTCCCAAAAACAAAACAGAAAATTTCAGTTTTCCTTTTTTTTTTTTTTTCTTTTGTCCTCTGGGCATTTCTACCTGTACCTCTTTTGAAAAAGCCACATCGAAAGTTGATTCCATTGCCTCGTACAAAGAGTTGAAAGCTCACATTGATCTAAGCTTGAGCTTTGTCCAGGTAAGACCTAAAAGAGAGCTCTGTGAAGATCTACTAGTTCTCCAAAGATAACCTTCCCCAACCCAGAGGCCAGGAGTCATCACCGGTGCTATCGTTAACAATATTAATCAAGTTCCAACATCACTGAATGTGCTGATCCCAGGGGACTACGTGGCATCTCTAATAGTGAAGGGTGACTGTGGAGTTTTCACATTTTTACTAGAAGAATCTGCACTGTATGGGTTGGGAGCCAATGCTCTGCTCACCTAATCCTTTGGTACAAAAGGGGATAAGCCAGCCACATTGCAGATCGATTTGATCCTGGTGTTTCCAAAAAGAACAGAATGTTGCCCACTGCCCCACGGCAGCTTCAACCATCCAGTTGCAGCTCTGCAGAGCTAAACTGTAAATTGCCCGTCCTGGTGAAAGCGCTGTGCCCTGTGCCCTCGGCTCTGAGGCAAGAGAGAACTGTTTGTACTCAGCAGCAATAAATCCCTATAAGTGGATTTGGACTTTTAGGAGGTGTGATATTTGCTTTGTTTTCTAGCAACAATGCATGGCGCCAACTACAGTGCTTAAATCTCTAAACAATGTTAAACCTCAGAGTGACTCTCCTCAGCACCCTGACTTACTCCAGTATTGTTTCCTAAGCGTCCTGGCACAATTGATTTTTCTTGAACTTCCAGAGTACTGAAGGATTTTCTGACCACCAGCTATAGTCATATCGAAGTCTCTCTTTATATTGTTCAGATACATTCTCTCCTCTGTCAACAGAAAATAGCCAAACTCTGTAAAATGATTTTAAAGAGATTTATTCTGAGCCAAATTTGAGGACTACTACCCGGAGTCACTCCCAAGGAGCTTGAGCAAGTGGACTTGATGTGGCTTACAGTTTGGTTTTATACATTTCAGGGAGGGGTTACAGGTAAAGCCACAAATCAATACGTGAGAGGCATACATTGGTTTGGTCCGAAAAGGTAGGCCATCTCAAAGCGGGGGCTTACAGGTATTAGGTGGGCTTAAAGATTCTTTGGCTTATAATTGGTTAAAGACATGAAGCTTTGTCTAAAGGATTGGAATGTTTCAACATAAGAAGCTGTTATGAGAGATAAGCCACCTGACATAGATTTGTTGTGTAAATCGAGGACCTGTAGTTTTGTCTTGCATACCCTAGGCCTGTTAATGTGTTACAAAGGATGTCCCCAAGAAGGAAGGGGGTTATGATAAGGCATGTCTGACCTCTTTCCTCCTGGCAGGCAATTTAGTTTTAAGATATTCCTTTGGCCTCAAGGGGGTCCATTCAGTCAGCAGGTGAGGGGGTGAGCCTTAAAATTTTAATTTAGTTCACACCTCTTAAAGAATCAACACTGTGGGGGTGGGGGCAGGGCGGTGGTGGCTCATGCCTGTAATCCTAGCACTCTGGGAGGCCGAGGTGGGCGGATTGCTTGAGGTCAGGAGTTCGAAACCAGCCTGAGCAAGAGTGAGACGTCCATCTCTACTATAAATAGAAAGAAATTAATTGGCCAACTGATATATATAGAAAAAATTAGCCGGGCATGGTGGTGCATGCCTGTAGTCCCAGCTACTCGGGAGGCTGAGGCAGCAGGATTGCTTGAGCCCAGAAGTTTGAGGTTGCTGTGAGCTAGGGTGACACCACGGCACTCATTCTAGCCTGGGCAACAAAGTGAGACTCTGTCTCAAAAAAAAAGAATCAACACAGTAAACCCCTGGCTTTCCAGATGCCAATATTATAATAAAAGCACACTTTATTTTAGTAGCAAAGAAAAGGAATCCTTGCATCAACAAAAAGTAAAAAGTACCCATCGTTATTACTCACAAAATGTCATGATTGACCAGTACTGTGGTCGGCAAATTAAATTTAGTCCATGTTCAGTGCACAAGAGTTTTGGGTTTGGATGAATTGTATTAAGCCATCTGATTTCTTCTTCCTCTTCCCTATAATCTCCATAGCATGGCTTCACAAGACAGTATGTAATTTGGACTTGTAGAAGAAGAGACATCAATATAATGTTTTTCAAATGAATAGTTAAACTACTACTACACACGTATTAAAATGGGCAAAATTCAGAGCACTGACAGCAAATGTTGGCAAGGACGTGAAGCAATAGGAACTCTCATTCATTGCTGGTAGGAATGCAAAATGGTAACAGCCACTTTGCATTTTCTTACAAAACAGCTGATTTGACGGTTTCTTACAAAACTAAACATATTTTACCACACAATCTAGCAATCGTTGTTCCTTGGTATTTACCCAAAGGAGTTAAAAATTTATGTCCACACAAAAATCTGCACATAGATGTTTACAGAAGCATTATTCATAATTACCAACACTTAGAAGCAACCAAGATGTCCTTCAGTAGGTGAACAAAAAAGTAAACTGTGGTGCATTCAGACAATGGAATATTATTCAGTGCTAAAAAGAAATGAACTATCAAGCCATGAAAAGACAAGGAGAAATCTTAAATTCCCATTATTAAAAGAAGCCAAACTGAAAATGCTACATACGTTATGCTTTTAACTATAAGACATTCTAGAAAAGGCAAAACTATGGAGACAGTAAAAGATCAGCGGTTGTGAGGGGTTTTTTGGGGGAAGACAGGATGAATAAGCAGAGCACAG
Organism: Microcebus murinus; assembly: GCF_040939455.1. Lineage (NCBI taxonomy): Eukaryota > Metazoa > Chordata > Mammalia > Primates > Cheirogaleidae > Microcebus > Microcebus murinus. The sequence continues at coordinate 81,139,885 of NC_134115.1, read as the reverse complement.
AGATTTTTAGGGCATTGAAACTATCCTATATGATACTATAACGGTAGATACGTGCCATTATACATTTATCAAATGTACATTTGATACGTTTATCAAAACCCATAGAATGTACAGCACCAAGAGTGAACCCTAATGTAAACTATGGACTTTGGCTGATAGTGAGATACAATGTAGGTTCATTACCCGTAACAAGCATGCCACTCTGGTGCAGATGTTGATGGCGGGGGTGTGGGGGCAGGAAGTATATGGGAACTCTCTGAACTTTTGGTTCAGTTTTCCCATGAACCTAAAACTTCTCTTAAGAAAAGTCTTTAAGACAAAGAAAAAGGTTAAAATAAGGTTAAATCAAAGGTTGTTTTCTCTAGTATTTGCATGGATTTTATAATGATAGTATGTAGACAATGGACTGGTGTTTTAGATGACCATTGGGAGGCTGAAAGGAAGACTGTGTAACATGAAAGGAGATTCATGTCCCATACCCATTCTCTGTATCACAGAGGAAGATAAGAGAATGCTGCTGTTTGGGCTTAGTACATCTCCAGTGGATGCAAGGGTCACATCCCCCTTGCATGTGGTCTGGCAGCAGCAACACTGGATATATATTGGGGTTTTTGAGGGAGGCTCAAGAATTAGCACCTGCTTTGTCCAGAGTCTGAACCAATTGATAAATAAGACAAAGGGGTAAATAAGGCAGATGGTAGTAAATATCACCTTTGTTACAGTTAAAGCTGGTAGGAAATATGCCTTATATCTGCAGGCCCTGGGCCTCCTAAATACTGAACCACAGAATTAGAAAGGCTTAGGCACCCAGGCACCTATGACATTAGAACTACCAGGGCTTTGGATGTGGGAATAGAGCTCATACCACTAGGCTTCTTGCAAGGCCCAAAGCAGTTGAGAACACATACTCTCTTGGACTAGCTGGCATCCAAGAGCAAGAGAATAGGAGGGACAGGGCTATGTCCAGCTGCTGTTCCAAAGTTGGCAGTCAGACAAGACATTCCACCTCCACCAGGAATGAGTGACCGAATGGTGAAGAAAAGCCCAGAGTGTTACACTAACAGATGTCCCTCCATATGAAAACACATCTGGTATAGAAAGAAATCATCCCCTTCATAACTGTGAAATACAGACAAGATGATTACAATACCATGTGGTCTCCTGCAGGAATCCCAGAAGTTAAATGTTTCCCATTCTTCTTTGTTTCAGATACATTGAGCATTACTTGGAGGAGTTCATAACATCTGCTAATAGGTACTTCATGGTTGGCCACAGGGTCATATTTTACATCATGCTGGATGACATCTCCAAGATGCCTTTGATAGAGCTGGGTCCTCTGCGTTCCTTCAAATTGTTTGAGATCAAGCCCGAGAAGAGGTGGCAGGACATCAGTATGATGCGCATGAAGACCATTGGAGAGCACATCCTGGCCCACATCCAGCATGAGGTTGACTTCCTCTTCTGCATGGATGTGGACCAGGTCTTCCAAGACAATTTTGGGGTAGAGACCCTGGGCCAGTCAGTGGCTCAGCTACAGGCCTGGTGGTACAAGGCAGATCCTGATGAGTTTACCTATGAGAGGCGTAAAGAGTCAGCAGCATACATTCCATTCGGAGAGGGGGATTTTTATTATCATGCGGCCATTTTTGGAGGAACACCCATTCAGGTTCTCAACATCACCCGGGAGTGCTTTAAGGGAATCCTCCAGGACAAGAAAAATGACATAGAAGCTGAGTGGCATGATGAAAGCCACCTAAATAAGTATTTCCTTCTCAACAAACCCTCTAAAATCTTATCCCCAGAATACTGCTGGGATTATCATATAGGCCTGCCTGCAGATATTAAAATTGTCAAGATAGCTTGGCAGACAAAAGAATATAATTTGGTTAGAAATAATGTTTGATTTCAAATTGTGCCAGATTTCTGAAATTGAGAGAGTATTATTCTGGCTGCTTTCTCAGAAAAGTAACACTTAATTTTAACTTTAAAAAAATACTAACAAAACCAAGATGACAAACACATACTATTCCTCCTTATAACTTTGAGCCTTGTAATATGGGAGAATGCATTTATGACAATCAGATGTAAATTCCCAATGATTTCTGATCTATTCTGGGTTTGGGGGAAATACTATCATATGAATCAAAAAGAACTTGGCACAGGCAAAGAAAATGCCAGAAAAACCCTACATTTGCCAGATAATGTGCTGGAGAAAAGGGTGCTAAGGGAAGTATTTGGCAACAAGATATGGTTTGAGGGAGTTGTCCCCTTGATCTCACTGTCTTCCTGTTTTTGATGGGTGTAAAGCAACATGAAATTGCTTTGTAGCAGAACTCTCAGTAAGGACACCATTTACCTTGGCCATCTTTGAAAGGCTTCAACAGCACACTGCTTCAGGCCATTTGTAGTCTATGTCCTTTTCTTATCAGGATATTGTTTGGCTTAAGTGTGAAAGATTGGTGGCAGTTCCCAGCAGATATCATGGTGGTGCATGGTCAGAGCCCCAGGGAACTCAAAGAAGCCAGTGGGTGCTCAGTGTGAAGGGAAAACAAAGCTTCCATGTGAGTTTGCCATGAAATAGCAAAGAGCGTGTGGAAGAGAGGGGCTGATCACTGTGGGGCAGTGCCAGTGCCACCCTGGAGGGACACAGGGCATGGGGTTGGTGCTTAAATACATCATGGATGCAGGCACTGAATAGGAGGCAGTGTGGAGCAGGGACTTGAATGGAAGATGCTTCTTGTTTTGTCCAAGTCATATTCCGTCTATCAGACTCTGCAACTTGTGTCTTCAGTCCTTGGTGAGGAGATGTAGATGAAGTTTTAGAAGGCAAAGGCCTGAAGTGGATTGGAAAGGCTTGCAAGGATTTCTGTTTCCAGGAACCAGGCTTTATCAGAGGACAATCAGTCATCGGACGTTCCACCATTTAGCTAGTGTAAACCTCAGGGTTCCTCAGCACATCATATGCCCACTAGGAGGGCTGGCATCAAGGAGTGGACTGGAGAAAAAGCCCTCCTGTCAAGCAACTTCTCCTTGTCCCCTGCTCCGTCTACACTATGGAAGTGTAACAATCAGATGTACTTGACAAAATGGTTAATTGATTTTATAACAGAAGCATGTGGGATAGCAATGGGAGATCTAATCAGGACTGAACAGCTTAACATTCAATTCCCTTCTCTAAGAGAAGCTATGAAATCCTACATATTATTTAAAGCAAGTCATGAGGCAAAATTTACATATGTACAAATCTTTATATTTTGCTTCGGTTCCAGTTTAGGTCATTTGTTTCCATTTTCAAGCAATTTATTTGTAAAACCATTAAAATCTTATCCCCAGAATATTGCTGAGATTATCTCATAGGCCTGCCTTCAGATATTAAAATTGTCAAGATAGCTTGGCAGACAAAAGAATATAATTTGGTTAGAAATAATGTTTGACTTCAAATTGTGCCAGATTTCTGAATCTGATAAAATGAAACTTGCATTTTTATCTACCATTTCACTGTGACTCCTACTCTTCAATTCTTGTCAACAAATCTCACAGCCAACAAAACAAACAAAAATCTTAAATTATTTGCCTTTGAAAAAGAAAAAGTAGCCCACACATCAGTTAAGAATCTTGCTTCTCTATTACTCAAATTGTTTTTGAGCCAGTTTGGAGTAGGAGACTTTAATACTTTAAGTCCTGAACCAAAGAAATGATCTATCCTGTAAGTTTAGAAAAAATAACTGATGTTTACTTCTGATTTTTCAAGTTCATTTAAATTTAAATCTCCAATGGACAAATTTAAGATCTCATATATGGTTATTAAACTTTTTTAAAAAATAAAATTCCTTATTTACAATTAAATAAATTATTTTCTCAGTATGTTTGGGTCTGGTCGTGGATTATATATTTTCTCCTAAAGATGTTCAAAATTATCAATTATAGAATTTTAAGTTTTTAGACTCAGAGTTCTCTTGCTCTTCTGAAAATGTGTCCACTATTATAAAGATAGAACAGGCTTGAGAGTCTCAAACTTTTAAGTAACAAATGCTTATATAGAGCTTTCCAAAGCAATGCACTGAAATAATTAACTGCCAGTAAAAGAATCATTAGGGGAAAAGGCTTATCCCTAAAGCCCAGGGTGGGCACAGGAAGAAAACAATACTATAACCGTATCTTGGGGTTATTAGTCCTGAACTCTGGGACATATATCTGGCCAACGGGAAAGTCTGGATTTCTAGTAGGTATATTTATAACATAAAAATTAAAAGGAGACCAGGTTGATCTAGTGAGATGCACTGAATATATAACAGGACATGATTCCCTCACAATAGAGAATTACTCCCATTTTGTAAGTGAGGAAAGTGAGGGTCAGGAAGGTTCAACCACCCAGTTGGTAAGTGGCCAAGCTGAGGCTCAAACCAGAGAAGCTCACAAGGACAGATATGTTAACACAGTACATATGGAGGGCCATGTTTCATATCAGGGAGAGTGCAACTAGGTATCTTTCCAGGCCTGTATCACCTCCCACTTTTTATGCATCAAACTTGCCCCCAAAGCATTAAATAAGTTAAAATGCATCATGTATAAAAAAAATAAAAGATTTGGTTATCATTCTTTACATTGTGCATGGAAGGCTGACGCAAACACCATTGGCATGCACTGAGTTGCACTACAGAAGATGTGATCAGGCAAAGGGAGTGGGTTGAAGGGACAGCCATGCCTCCTTTCTTTCCACTTCCATCTGGGAACCACAGGCAGCTAGAAGGGGAAAAATTTGTTCAAGGCCTGAAGGATTTCTCTTAGTCCTTTTTTGATCTCTCCTAGCCAAAGTTACTACCATATGGGAACCTCAGCTATGGCAGTACTTATAATTACAAGTATTTATTAAATGTACTATTTATTAAATATGCCTTATGTAAATGAATAATAGGTATGATAGCATACTCACGAACATGAAAAGTCATACAGGCTGGGCGTGGTGGTAATGCCAGTAATCCCAGCACTTGAGAGGCTAAGGCAGGAGAACTGCTTGAGACCAGGAGTTTGAGACCAGCCTGGGTATCATAGCAAGACCCTATCTCTACAAAAAAATTTAGAAATTAGCCAGGTGATTGCTTGAGCCCAGGAATTTGAGGTTACAGTGAGCTATGATTGGGCTACTGCACTCTAGCCTGGGCAACAGAGCAAGACCCTGTCTAATAAAAAAAGAAAGAAAAGTGATAGAATGAATATATAACATACCATGCATACATTTTAAAGAGAGAAGAGGGTCAAGTGGGGATCCATTGGTCAAAGTCTCAGATCTGAAAGGGTGCAGAGCCAGGATTTAAACACAGGATTGTCTGACTGAATCCTGTACTCTTTCCACCTCTCCAGACTGCCTCTCTTTTTCATACACACACACACACACACACACACACTTTAACCATCTCGTTTTTGAACAAAGGAATCCCCATCAAAGCTCTCCTTTGTTAGGCATTAAAGAGAGGGAATTTAGTAGACTAAAAACTCTTCAAGGGTAGAATGTAGGTCTAAAGTTGGAGAAGCAAGAGCATGAAACCTAAGCAGGTATGAGGCACTGGTAAGTACAAAGGCTAAGGGAGTATGGAGGAAGGAAGGAAGGATGTCTGAGGAGGTAGAAGTAGCCAGAGAGGGGCTGGCTCTGAGCTGAGCTTTGAAAGAGAAGGGATCACTGTGAAGAGTGGATGGAACGAGGTTTCGGAGGGGGAAGCAGCAGTTGTGAAGCCCAGAATGCTGCAATAAGACTTTCACGGAAACCCAGAAAAATGGTGCTGAGGCTTTGAGACTGGATAAAATCACCTGGCAGAGCCTGTGTGAAAAGAAGCAAAGACCACATGAGGGCCTTAGCTGGTTGACCACCCCACATTCACCCAGTACTGTGGCTCTCTCTTCCTTCCCAACAATCCGTGGGTTCCTTTGGCAATCTATGTAATTTCCTTGGAAACTGGGGCCATGGTCAGAGCAAGTGCTCTAAGCTAAGCCAACCAGCACTTTTCATCCCCCTGGTGGCAATGATTGATTCAGGGGTGGGCAGGTGACCTAAACTAGTCCAAACAAAGTAAATTTCAGATCTTTTAGTAGAAATGAGGAAGCATATATTACTGGGGGCTGTTAGACAACAGAAGTCTGTCTGCCTTAGGATGAAACTGACGACAGGAAAGAAAGAGCAGGGACACTGAAGGAAACCAAGTCCCTGGTGACAACTTTGAGCCACTCAAACCAGCCTTACCTAGTCTGCACAACTGAAAACATCCCCATTGAACTCCTCTAGGATTGCTAGCTCCTGAAAGGCAGGACCATAACCTGCCTTTCCCTCAGCTCCAGCACCTACCACATTACCTATCTCAGAGGCACTGCTTAACAAATATTTACCAAATGAATGAATAAATGCATGTATCAACATCCACTCCCATCATGCCTCATAAGAAATAATTTTCTTGCATTTTAAAAATATTGATTGTGAACTGTGTGTTTATTAAAAAGCTGATGTTTCAATATCTGGTACCTGGAACTTTTCCTCCTGTAGTACACAGAATGGGAACTCAGGAGTTGTAGCCTAGGCTTCAGGCTTAGGTTCTACCTCAGTGTTCCATAACGTATTAAGGTCAGCACTGCTTCAAGGTCAGTGATACATGGAATAAATTTGCTTCATGAGCATAGAGCAGTGGTTCCCAGCCTAGGAATTGCTCCCCTCCTCTTTCCTCAGGGACATTTGGCTATGGCAATGTCTGGAGACATTTTTGGTTGTCACAGCTGGTGGAATGGTGTTATCAACATCCACTGGGTAGATGCTAGATATGCTGCAAAACATCCTGCAATGCACAGGACAGCCCCCACGACAAAGAATTATCTTGTTCAAAATGTCATTAGTATTGAGGTTGAGAAACCCCAGTGTAAAGTCCTCCTGGATTTCATTGAGAAAGAAACATTGGGAACTAATATGCTTAATACCTGCCTGTCTATACCCTGGGAACAGTCTCTTGTCAGGTCCAAGAGCCTCTAACTCTGCGGTTCCCAACCCCTGGGCAAACCGGGCCTTGGCCCAGTACCAGCCTATTAGGAACCAGGCTGCGCATCACCACTTGAGCTCCACCTCCCTGCTCCCTCCCCTCCCCCATTCATGGAAAAATTATGTTCTATGAACACGGTCCCTGATGCCAAAAACATTGGGGACCGCTGCATAACTCCCCTCCTTGTACCCCATTAACATTCACAGCTAACACAAAAGTAGTTCCTGATACTGGACACCAGAGGGCAGAAATTTCCAAAGATAACCTTGTTATCCTTAGCGACTTCAGTGATTTAAAACATCTTTTTCTGGCACTAGTGAAGACTATGCCCATTTGTAGAATTAGATATTAATTTGACATATAAGGGAAAATGGCTATAAATATTTAAAAGGTGTATCTGTGAAAAATCAGCCAAAATTAGAACATACTTTTAGTGAATTGGCTGTAATTGTTCACAGTAAGAGGTTAGGTGTTTTAAAGATAGTTTGGTTGCAAGGAGCTGTCTAAACCCCAAAAGGAGTTTATTGGGAGGCTACTGGAGAGTTCCACTGAATACAAGGCAGAGTTGACAAGCAGGCAGTGGCATGCTGAAGCCAGCTCCTACTGGCTTGTCAGAGCTTACAAGCAGTACTTCCCAACTCCCTGTTCAATGACATCATTGTAGTAGCCTGAAACAGACCATAGTGGGAGTATTTACACCAGAATCAGCAAACGCTAGAAATACAAGGGCTCTTTTCCTTTCTTTCTTTTTTTTTTTTTTAAAGAGTCAGCTGTTAAAAATTTACCAGCATGTCACTACAACCACGCCATGAGCAAGAACCAGAGAAGCTCAGGGCCTCAACAGCTGAAAATTATGAACTCCCCCTAGAAGTCTGCCATTAATATGACCCAGCTCCAACTATCTCCAGTCTCGGGGTTTCTTCCTTCAAAACTCTAAATTCCTAGAAAAGAACACGCAAACGGGCCAGGCGCAGTGACTCACGCCTGTAATCCTAGCACTCTGGGAGGGCGAGGCAGGAGAATCGCTCAAGGTCAGGAGTTCAAAACCAGCCTGAGCAAGACTGAGACCCCATCTCTACTATAAATAGAAAGAAATTAATTGGACAACTAAAAATATATAGAACAAATTAGTCAGGCATGGTGGCACATGCCTGTAGTCCCAGGTACTCAGGAGGCTGAGGCAGGAGGATCACTTGAGCCCAGGAGTTTGAGGTTGCTGTGAGCTAGGCTGACACCATGACACTCTAGCTCAGGCAACAGAGTGGGAATGTCTCAAAAACAAAAACAAAAACAACCACACAAACAATACAGCACCACTCCTGCTCTCAGCAGCTGTGCCTTAGCATAGATTTACTGAAGGTGATTACACTATGGAGAAGTTCTCAGAGGAGGATATAGCACTGTGAGCTGGGTATCTACACTCTAAAAGTCTCTACCACTTTCCACTATGTCTGCCAATTACTTCTTCCCATATATCTAAAATATTCCCATGATCCAAAATGTTATATACTACTCCAGCACAGCCCCCTCTCCTAGTAGCAGATCACAGAAATCCACAGGTAATATCATAGGGCCAGGCTTGTTAGAATCCACTTCTCCAGATATTAACCATTTCTCCTTTGGCCACTTAGCTCATCTGACTATTCTGCAATCTATGAAATAAATGGTAAATTTTGCACACACCCAAACACACTACAGTCAATACTGAAAGACAAAGAAGAAAAAGGGGGAAAAATTATAGCAACTGCTATTTAAAGGAGGGAAATGATGGTTACCTGCTCAAGGGGCATTCCCTTGCTCTGGAATTCAGTGGGTCTCGCTGTAAGTTTTCTGTCAAGGCTAGTCACAATCTTTATCCACCATCCAGTCTGCTTCTGACTCATTCAACTATGTAAGATATGACTGGTCGTAAGGGTCATGGCAGGGTAACTTGCCTACAACCTGAACCAGTCGAAGAGCTTTCTCTTGACCTGGGTCCCACTGGAAGCTCACTGTTTTTATATTTATCAGGTGAATAGGAGGCAGCTGGACAGCCACACGTGTGGGACATTGCCTCCAAAATCCAAAGAAGCCCACAGGAATTAGTCCTCTTTCTTAGTCATAGGAGACATGAAGCACTGACTCTCAAACTTGGCTGTACCCTAGAATTTCCTGGGGAGCTAATATTGATGTCTGGGTCCAACCCAGAGATTCCAATTCAATTGGTATGAAGTGAAACCTGGACATTGGGATGTTCACAAGTTTCCCAGGTGATTCTAGTATGCAGAAACTTTGAGAACCACTGGCATAAAATACAGCAAATTGCCCTGTGATTTCCTAGGTAGGTTTTCTTTGTATTTTTATTGTTTGGGATTTGCTAAACTTCTTGGCACTGTAAGTTTATAGCTTGCTTTTAAATCAAATTTTGGAAATTAAAAAAAAATTTTATTTCTGCTACATTTTCTCTCTTCTCTGTTTCTGGGAATCCAATTATATACATGTTAGACTGATTGATATTGTCTCATAGGTCACTGAGGTTTTGTTTATTAATCACTTTCTTTTTTAAAAGGGATGATTAACATTGATTTACCTTTCATTTCACTGACCTTTTCTTCTGCAGGGTTCAATCTGCTTGTAAATCCATCTAGTTATATTTTTATTGCAAATATTGTACTTTCAAAGTTCTAGAATATCCATTGTTTTTATAGCTTCCATTGCTTTGCTGAGAATTCCTACCATTCATTCATTTTGATACAATTTTCTATTAAATCCTTAAACATTTTCATAATCGCTGCTTTAAAGTTCTTATTTATTACTTCCAACATGTGGGTTATAGTGGTTTCCTGAGTAGGAGATAGTATTGACTCAAAGGGGCCTAAGGAAAGTTACTGGGGTCATGGATATGTTCTGTGTTTTCATTTAGGTGGCTGTTACACTCATATGTATGTGTATAACAAACCCAATGAAATGTACACTTAAATTATGTTTTAATTCATGCCAATTATACCTCAACTTAAAATTTATTATAACGCTTTTAAAACTCCCCCCCCAAACAAAGGGAGCTTAAAGGATCCTTCACTTTTTAAAAAATGGGACAAAATCTAGTCCTCTGGTACTGACAAAGAGAAGCTACTGGCATATGAATTGTTATGATTGAGAATATCTACTTATTTCATCATCAAAAGAGAATCTGATGACATCATCATTCACAGAAGACTGAAATAATAAACACACAAACTGGAGAGTCATAGAACCTAATTAGTATCTGATTCATGATTTTTCAAGGGCCTCAAAATGTCCTGCTTAAGATTCTCTACATGTCTTCTTAAACTACTATACCATAAACGTTAAGAGTCTCCAATGAAGAATCTGTTTAAAATTCCTATATGATTTTAGGAAAACAAAAGGTAAGACATTGTCCTTACTTTCAACCAAATTGAGCCATATCTACTTCCTTTTCTGCACACAGACAATTTTATAGTGCATAAATAACACAAAGGACTGTTGTAACTTTGATGCCAAAAAATCCAAGGTCATTGCACAGATAACCTAAAAATTACACTTGAGCCTCCAGCCTGTGCTCTGAATCAATTTGATATTCAAATATTTTTGATAATGGGCATATGTTTTATGCTTTCTGTCTTTTCTTTCTTGGAATGATTAACTTCATAATATCATGTAACTAAAACTAACAACTTCCTTCATAAATCTACAACTCTATTTAGAGTCCAGGTAAGTATTTTCATAATTATCTCTTTTCACTGACACCCCCCGTCCCTACAAGTTAGGCTGGGAAGTGGCATTTCTACATTTCTTTTCTGCAAGTAAAACCCTTTATAATTTAGAAAAAACAAATGAAGGTTATGAGATCTCTTGCATCAGGGCCAGCTAAGACCAGCTAATGTCCTAAGACTTTCTGCAGCTAGCTCAAATAAAACCAAATGTGTCCACAGACTCAACTCTATTGTCATATAGACAGACATCCAAAGAGTAGCAATATCTTAATTGCTAGTCGATATCTGCTAAAGCATCTAGTTTAAGTCACAGAGAAGCAGGCTTTATCACAGCTTATTGTGTATATACTGTACTTTATTTAATCTATGTTCTTCTGTTTATTTTTCCTCCCAGGAAAGGATGATATACACAAGAAAAATAATTCTATTGTTATTGATTTTATTTTCTCTATGGGCATTGCGTAGTGAGTATTATCTCAGGTAACTATAAAAACTTAATGATTTTTTTTCTGATGTTTGGTAAGGATCTGGTATGTCAAAAAGGTGATAATCTTAACCCCTGAATAAATCAGCATCTGAACATCTCAATCCAAATATACCCAAATGATATCCAATTATATCAGTATAAACATAGTCTTCAGCATCCAAATCCTTTTGTTGCTAGTGGGATTGTGGCTAAAGATAATTTTTGTAGACGCATAGCTTCTCCCATGAGCAGAAGCTATATTAAGCTACTAGTTACTGTGGCAGTGTAATATTAGTAAATGTTACAGAGAAACTACCATTTTAAAATAAGTGGCATCTTCTTTAAGAAACATCTCTGATGTTGATGACTTCAGACACTACATACAGTATTTACCCTCTCCAAATTGGAGGCATGTAGAAAGACTTCATTGGCAATTAGCAAGTTTCACTGTTCTAATGATATTAAGCTTCTCTTTTGTGTCTCAAAGAATTAGATTGTGGCCGGGCACGGTGGCTCACGCCTGTAATCCTAGCTCTCTGGGAGGCCGAGGTGGGCGGATCGTTTGAGCTCAGGAGTTGGAAACCAACCTGAGCAAGAGCGAGACCCCGTCTCTACTATAAATAGAAAGAAATTAATTGGTCAACTAATATATATAGAAAAAATTAGCTGGGTATGGTGGCGCATGCCTGTAGTCCCAGCTACTCGGGAGGCTGAGGCAGAAGGATTGCTTGAGCCCAGGAGTTTGAGGTTGCTGTGAGCTAGGCTGACGCCATGGCACTCACTCTAGCCTGGGCAACAAAGTGAGACTCTGTCTCAAAAAACAAAACAAAACAAAACAAAACAAAACAAAAGAAAACAAACAAAGAATTAGATCGTGGATGTTGTTGTTTTTAAGATATAGCATATGAGGTCCTTAATTATAATGATTCTTATCATGTTTATTATTAATCTCTATAACCAACAATGTACCTGGAATGTAGTATGTATTTGGTAATATTAGGAAACAGAATAAATGGATTGATGGATTCTAGCTCTAGTCATGTTATATGTGGAAAACCTTTATATACATTTAAAAGTAATATAATGCTCTTCATTTATCCTAAGAACAAAGGAACTACAGAGGATGTATCACTGCTGGTAAGTCTTTATTTCCAAATATTTTCTGACCACTTCTTTGAGAACAAAACTGGTTGGAGGGAATGGAGTGCCTGTGGGTCCTTGATTCCTTCAGGCAGAGTAAACCAAAGCAATTTTACAAACATGTTGGAGACAATTCGCTTAACGTAAGAACACTAGAAACCTAAGCCAGAGTAGACTGGAGAATGCCATCTCTGACAGAGAAGTAGGAACTTGTTCTGAAACATATTACAGAAGCCAAAACACAGCTCTAAGGAACCTTAGGTCTTTTAAAGCTCTGGGCAAACACATAGAAGTAAAGACTTGGCTGGAAGACTCTCAGGAGACTGTATTAACCACTATACAAATTATGCCATCAGGATGTGTCCAGGGAGGAAAACTTTTCTTTTCTTTTTTTTTTTCAGCGTATTATAGGGGTACAAATGTTAAGGTTACATATATTGCCCATACCCCCACCCCCACCCCCCTTGAGTCAGAGCTTCAAGTATAGGGAGGAAAACTTTCCCAAAGATTTTGCAAGATTCAATATTAAAATACATTCTTCCATTTCTTCTTCTTCTTCTTTTTTTTTTTTTGAGACAGAGTCTCACTTTGTTGCCCAGGCTAGAGTGAGTGCCGTGACATTAGCCTAGCTCACAGCAACCTCAAACTCCTGGGCTCAAGCAATCCTACTGCCTCAGGCTCTGGAGTAGCTGGGACTACAGGCATACGGCACCATGCCCGGCTAATTTTTTCTCTATATATTAGTTGGCCAATTAATTTATTTCTATTTATAGTAGAGATGGGGTCTCGCTCTTGCTCAGGCTGGTTTTGAACTCCTGACCTTGAGCAATCCGCCCTCCTCAGCCTCCCAGAGAGCTAGGACCATTTCTTCTTATAGTTATGGGAACCCACATAGAGAAATGAAGAGCAGCTTTCTTTCTGATGCTTGTTGTGTGCAGGAGCTTTGTCTCTCTGATGATTCTATGATTTACAACATTCCCCACTAAGACCATGACTTATCTACCTGGTTGAAGCTGGGTGAACTATGCCATGCATTAAAACAATATAATAATAAGGTATGTTTCCCCTATATATAGCCAAGGCTAACAGGGGACAATAACTTTCAACTACCTGAAATCAATAGGAAAATCCCTAGGCAAAGATGAGAACATTCAAGGAAAGTCAGCTGCAGCAGAAACTGGGAGAATAAATAGAATAAAATGTTTTCTGGCAAATGTGTTTGATGTAATACATTCAAACAATAGTTCTATTATTAATTTCTCCTTAGCATTAGGATTCTACAGCCTTAACATACTAACACTCACCATCCAAAGGCACAGCTATCAATGGTAGTAGATGTTTGAATAGAATGCCATGTCTTAGTCACACCCCTAACATTGAAGTTACTCCTATCTGTGTGCATAGAATAAAGACAGTCTCATGACATATGACTCAGTTCCACAGCTGCCAATGCCTTCATTAACTCAGCCCAGGATCAACTCTCAAAAGGTGTCCTAGCTCGATAGCCAGACTGCCATTAGTATATAGTGAAGAGGAAGAGAAAGGACTACGGAAAAACTGTCTTTCCATTTACTGTGTGACTCTGGACAAGACGATGAAAGTTCTTTGTGCCTCAGTTTCCTTATCTGGTAGAACAGGGATAATAAGAGTGCCAATCTCATCTGGGTGCTGTGTGGATTAAATCAGATAATACTAAGGAAAGTATTCAGTAAGTATTAGCTATTAATGAAGTGACTCTAACTTCATCTAGCAGATTAGGGAGCACTTCCCTTAGGAAGGGATATTTAAAGTGAGATCTATGTAGGCTATGTAGGAATTAGCTGGATGAAGTTGTAGCATGCTTAGGGAAATTAAAAAAGGCCAGTGAGCCTGGAAAATTATAATGATAAGGGCTTGATAGGAGATGCAGCTAAAACTGTGTAAAGGGCCAGGTAAAAAACAGAATAATGACATGGCGAGAGTGGAGCTTCAGAAACATGATATTGGAAGCAGAGTTGAAATACAGAGAATGAGTTTAAAAAGGGACAATTCAAAGACAGGCAGAGAGGGCAGCACACCTTGTTATTAATAATTCTGGAGGATGGGAATATGGAGGTTCATTATATTAGTCTATATACATTTGTGTGCCTTTAAGATTTTTCATACTTCAAAGTCTTCTTTTAAAGCATACAAACAGTGAGACCAATTAGGAGGCTATTGGAGTAGCCCAGACAAGAAATGATGGTGGCTTGAAGTCATATAGCGGCAGGGAATGGAGATAAGTGATGGACTTGAGAGATTCTCTGGAGGTTAAACCAACAGAATTAATGATGGATTTGATGTCAGGATTTAGGGAGCATTCTAGTATAGAATTGACTCTCATGTTTCTGCCTTGACCATCCAGGTGGATCCAGTGAGATAATGCACCATCTGAAGGGCAGATATTCTTGGGGAGAGATGATGACTAACATTAAACATCTTCATTTTGTTGTGTCGGCGAATGCAAGGAGAGAACTTCAGAACACAGTTCTATATTCAAGTCTTAAGTTCATGGGAGAAGTCTAAGTTGTATGTAAAAATTTGAAGCCATAGGATGTGACAGAAGAGAGTGTCACATGATAAAATAGAAAGGCTAGGGGAAACTCTTCTGAGAATAAATGTCAAATCAAGGCTCCTGAGCAAATAGGATATTTAAGGCTAACCTTAGACAGAAAGTAGGGTTATATTTCCATTGTGAAAGAAGGAAAAAAAAGCCTAGTGCTACAGGTAAATCTGGAGGAAAGGTGGCAGAAAGTTAAGAGAGCTTTTATCTGATGGCTGCTATTTTCTCTGTGAATTAGAAAAATGAGAATGAGAACTATGGAAACATCAAATTTTCTGACAGCACAGAAAAGTAAGTTTAGTTTGGAAACCATGACTTTTCTGTGCCACCACCATAAAAATTCCTCAATATTCTTCTCACTGCTTCACTCATTTTTAATTTTGTATCTTATAATACTGCCCATGACTTGATACTCAATTATTTCAAACTCTAGCAGACATAGCATGACTATTTGCATTCTTTGTCCTTATAGGTCTCAGAAAAATAAACCAGAATTACAGCTGTCAGACTGGTTTCATCCCATGTAAGAATCCAAATCTTGCACATGTGAGATTAATCCATAGAAGTTAATAGATAGCAACAATATCACTACTGGTATTCCAAATGTTGGAGAGTAGATAGGTCTTTGATTACAACATTTCAAAAACTAAGCAGTGGCCAAGACCCACTGGGGCTGAACATTTGGACCCACATTCTCCATGAATGAGAGTTTCAATTGCATAAACTCAAAGGTCCTAGGAGGATGGCAGGCTAAAAGTGTGAGAAGGTATTTGAGATGATTTGTTTGATTCTCCTCACTTCACCAATGAGAGACCTAAAGCCCAAAGGGGACAGGTGGGCTGTCTACGCATTTCCTATTTTTAGTCCAACAGTCTTCCTCTCTACTTCCATATGCTCCCTCTACCCTCTCATCTTTCACCCCAATGCTATAGGCTTTAAGGAATTCCCCTAATTAAAACTTTGAAAGGAGACATCCAGGTTCAGATCATGATGGATAATGGTCCATGATTCATCTCATAATATCATAACATTTGTCAGAGTCCAACTAGGCCACTGAAAGCACACCAGTTATTTAAACAGAGAGTTGTTAACCAATATAACGTTGTTAACTAGGTAAGGAAAAGACTGAAAAGAGGACTCTAAGGGATCATGACAGTAACAACTACAGGAACTAACTATTCCTCCTAGGACTGAAGAAACAAAAGGAAGAGGCTGGAATTGTTAAACATTAGAAATTTAGAGAAGAAGCTCATGGAGCTTAAACTCTGATGCCACTCGACTGGTGCTGGTGTCTCTGAGCTCTATGGAGGCCTCTTGGAGCTGGGATCCATACCTCTAAGGAGAGGCACAGAGAGGCTGGTTTTTTTAAGTGTTGGAAAAACTGAAAACTAGATTCATCTGCTGTTCTGGAAATGAATTGCTATTGTTGAGGTGAAGAAGCATTGCTGGGGTGGGACTTACAGGAATGGGAAGCAGACAAGAAACTTACGGAAAATAGGAAAGAACAAGTTTCTTCCTCCAGCCTTGTAATTTTCCTCCTGTGCCCTCTATTAGCAGAGTCTAACAGGGTACCAGCTAGCAAAGGAGAATGTGGTTTCAGAGTTCCAGCCCTAGGATAATAAAGCAGAATATAGCATTGTGGGTTTAGTTATGAAAGACAATAGCTTAATCACTGGCACAGCATCCCACTAACAAGATAAGTAAGGTATATTCTAGTAATTCAAGGTGATGATTCATCACAACAATTGGACAAAGGAGAAAACTACATAATCATTTTAATAGATCTAAATAGGCTACTGATATTGTTCAATTCTCATTGCATTTTTTCTTAATTACCATCAATACTGAACATCTTTTCATATGAATATTGGCCACTTGGATATCCACTTTAGTAAAGTGCCAGTTCAGATCTCTTCTTTTTCTTTTCCTATTGGATTTTAGTACGTGTTATTCACAATGTTGTGCAACTATCACTACCGTCTTTACCACACCAAAAAGAAGCAGTTAACTCCCCATCCTCTTATTCCCCTAGCCCTTGGCAAACACTAATCTGATTTCTGTCTTTATGGATTTTCTTATTCTGGCCATTTCATATGAATGAAATACAATATGTGGCCTTTTGTGACTGCCTTCTTTCACTTAGCATGTTTTCGAGGTTTCAAGAAACTTGTAGCAGAATAACTCCAATCTCTGCCTCTGTCTCCACATGGCTTACTTCTCTGTCTCTCCTCTGTGTATCTTTTTGTCATCTTATAAGGACACTTGTTATCAGATTTAGGGGCCACCCTTAATCAGTATGACCTTATCTTAACTAATTACATCTACAAAGACTCCATTTCCAAATTAGATAACATTCCAAAGTTCTAGGTGGATTTGGGAAAACACTGTTCAACCCACTACATGTACGGATTATATTAAACCTGTAGATCATTTTGGGGTACACTGCCATCTTAACAATAAAGAGCCACAATCCAATCCATGAATGTGGATGTCCTTGCATTTATTTATGTCTTTAATTTCTTTCAAGAATGTTTTTAGTTTTTGTTGCACAAGTCTTATGCCTCCTTGGTCAAATATTTTTCCTAAATTTTTATTCTTTTGGATGCTATTATTAATTTCATTTTCAGATTGTTCACTTCCAGTGTATGGAAACACATGATTTTTCCATGTTGATTTTGTGTCCTGCAACATCTATTAGCTCTAATTGAATTTTTTTTTTTTTTTTGACACAGAGTCTTGCTCTGTTGCCCAGGCTGGAGTGCTGTGGCATCAGCCTAGCTCACAGTGACCTCAAACTCCTGGGCTCAAGCAATCCTCCTGCCTCAGCATCCAGAGTAGCTGCAACTACTGGCATGTGCCACCATGCCTGGCTAATTTTTCTATTTTCAGTTACCTAGCTAATTCCTTTCTATTTTCAGTAGAGGTGGGGTCTTGCTCTTGCTCTTGCTCAGGCAAGAGCTCTCTGTCTCAGACTCCTGACCTCAAGCGATCGTCCTGCCTCGGCTTCCCAGAGTGCTAGGATTACAGGCATGAGCTACTATACCTAGCCTGGGAGCATATATAATTCTTATATTGTCCTGATGAATTGATCCTTTTATTATTAAATAATGCCCCTCTTTGTCTCTTTTTACAGCTTTTGACTTGAAATCTGTTTTGTCAGCTTCTCATGCTCATTTTTGGTTCCTATTAGCATGGAACATCTTTTTCCATCCCTTCACTTTCAGTCTATGTGTGTCCTTACAGGTCAGGTGAGTTTCTTGTATACAGCATATAATTGGGTCTTTTTTTTTTAAATCAATTCAGCCAGTCTATACCTTTTAAGTGGGAAATTTAATCCATTTACATTCAAGATTATTATTGATAGGTCGAAACTCACTCCTGCCATTTTCTTGATTGTTTTCTGTTTGTTTTGTGTATCCTTCATTCCTTACTTCCTCTTTTATTGTTTATTTTTGTGACTGGGTGGTTTTCTGTAGTGATATGGTTGGATTCCTTTCTCTTTCTCCTTTGTATATATAAATGTGACTTGGAGAAGACCTATTTAGGTTGAATCTATTTGAGGTCCTTTGAGCTTCCTGGACCTGGATGTCCATCTCTCTCCTAAGATTTGGAAAGTTTTGTGCTATGATTTCATTAAATATATTTCCCTTAACTTTTCCCTTCTCTTCTCCTTCTGAAATGCCCATAACATGAATATTTGTTCATTTAATGGTATCCCATAAATCCTATAGGCTTCTTTCATTCTTCTTCTTCTTTTTTATTTATTTATTTATTTATTTATTTAGTCTGTGTTATTTCAAAAGACCTGTCTTAAAGTTCAGAAATTCTTTTTCTGCTTGGTTGAATCTGTTTCTGAAGCTCTCAATTATATTTTTTATTTCAGTCATTGAATTCTTCAGCTCTAGGATTTGTTTGGTCTTTTGAAATTATCTCTAGCTCTCTGTTGAATTTCTCATTCAAATCTTGAATTGTTTTCCTGATTTCATTGAATTGTCTATCTGTATTCTCTTGTATCTTGCTGATTTTCCTTACAGTTATTATTTTCAGTTCTTTTTCTGACATTTCATATATTAATATTTCCTTATGATTGGGATCTATTACTAGAATTATTGTTTTCCTTGGGAGGTGTCATGTTTTCTTGCTTTTTCATGTTTGATGTGTCCCTACATTGATTTCTATGCATCTGATGGAAAAATTGTCTCTTCCAATTTTATGAAGTAGGTTTCAATGGGAAAGACTTACTCATATGAATGGGTCTTGGAGTGTCATTTTGGTGGGGTGCACTGGCCTTGTTCCTAGGTGGATGCAGTAATAAAGTCTCCTTGTAATCCACACTAGTGGTGTTTGTAAGTTTCTCAGTGGCTTAGGCTTTTTCCCACAATAGGAAGTCTCTCCTGACTCCAGGAAGATCTAATCCAGGCAGGGGAGATGGGGCTGCAGAGGGCATATGCTTCCATGCTGCCCTCCTGGACTTCCAGTTACTATAGGTGTATCTCCACTCCACTGCTGCACTCCAGCACTCTCCCTTTGACACTCTAGTCAAATATTAGCTGTTTATTCACTGCCTTGGTCCTTTTTTGTGGGGGAACGGATGAACACCAGGCATCTCTAGTCAGCCATATTGCTGATGTCACTTTCTAATCTTTTTCTCTTTATTGATAATCTCTATCATTTGAGACATTATTTTCTTGGTTATGTTATGATTATGAACATTATGTTCATGGTTTCCTTTAGTTCTTTGAACAAATTTAAATTAGTTAAAGTTTTTATTTAGTAAATACAATGTCTGGGCTTCCTTGAGGACAGTTTCTATGAATTTTTTTCCTGTGAATGGGCCATACTTTCTTGTTTATTTTCATGCCTCATGATTTCTTTTCTTTCTTTTTTTTTTTTTTTTTTTTTGAGACAGAGTCTCACTTTTGTTGTCCTGGCTAGAGTGAGTGCTGTGGCGTCAGCCTAGCTCACAGCAACCTCAAACTCCTGGGCTCAAGCAATCCTACTGCCTCAGCCTCCCAAGTAGCTGGGACTACAGGCATGTGCCACCATGCTCGGCTAATTTTTTTGTATATATATATTTTAGTTGGTCAATTAATTTCTTTCTATTTTTAGTAGAGATGGGGTCTCGCTCAGGCTGGTTTCCAACTCCCAACCTCGAGCAATCCACCCGCCTCAGCCTCCCAGATTGCTAGGATTACAGGCGTGAGCCACTGTGCCCGGCCCCATGCCTCATAATTTCTTATTGAACAAGAAGAAAGAAGAGAGAAAAAGAGAAAAAGAAGAAGAAGAAGAAGAAGAGGAAGAAGAAGAGAAAGAGAGTAAGAAAGGAAGGGAAGAAGGAAGAAAACAAAAACCTCTCTTAGTCTTTGCAGATTGTCTCTGTGTTTGGGCCTCTCCTTCATTTATTTATTTATTTTTATTTATTTATTTATTTTTTGAGACAGAGTCTCGCTTTGTTGCCCAGGCTAGAGTGAGTGCTGTGGCGTCAGCCTAGCTCACAGCAACCTCAAACTCCTGGCTCAAGCAATCCTCCTGCCTCAGCCTCCCAAGTAGCTGGGACTACAGGCATTCGCCACCATGCCCGGCTAATTTTTTCTCTATATATTAGTTGGCCAATTAATTTCTTTCTATTTATAGTAGGGACGGGGTCTCACTCTTGCTCAGGCTGGTTTCGAACTCCTGACCTCGAGCAATCCACCCGCCTCAGCCTCCCAGAGAGCTAGGATTACAGGCGTGAGCCACCACGCCCGGCCTTGGGCCTCTCCTTCAATGTTTGGGCCAGTTGTTCACAATTCTGCCTTAGCCTTAACTTCCTGCTTACACTGATCGTAAACATCAGCCAGAGGTGAAAGTTTAGAGTCTTCTCTCATCTTTTCTGAGCACATATCCTGCCCTGGAACTTGCATGAATTTCTAAATATCTCATTATACATAATAGGTTGTCTAATCCCTTATTTTCCAAGGTAACTCTCTTCCCAGGTTTTCCTCCCAGGCTTTCAGCATCTTAAGTGTTTTCCTCATCTGTAGTCTTTTGCATGGTGGCAGGCACTTGTTTCTCTTTAAAATGTGTTCAAAGAATACCCTCTGCCTAGCCACTTTTCCACCCAGAGAGATCTGAGTTAGGTGAAACAAAGGAAAGTGCTTTGTGTCAGTCCTTCAGGGAACCCTCAGGCATGTCGGAACAGACAAACACAGTTTCTTGAGAATAAGGTCCATTCTGCTCCCTCCAGAACCAGATATTCACACTGGGAACATAATCTGCTATCTTCAATACTGCTGACACTTTGGGGAGGGAGTTGGGTCAAGGTTAAGTTAAAATACCACAAAGTTTTCCTATTTCTACCATGTTGAGTCATCTTTTTCTTGATTTAATTTTTACCTGGTTGCTCTAAACCTTTGACTATTTTCCAGAGTTTTCACAAAGTTGATTCTGATAGTATGCAGCAAAATTAGTACTGACAGCATTTCAGATTATGAAAACTGGGAGGGTCACTTTAAAAAATATAGTCTTTGAAAATAAAGTCAAAAAACCTAAGACCTAGAGGTTTTGGCTAAACATAAGAGAAATTATTACTTTAATATTTTGGGACACATTTCAACTATGTGTCCTGAAAGATCTTGGAATCACAATATAAATAATCTATAAGTGTAATTTTGTAATGATCTGGCCATTTTTTATATACTGTTTCTCTAGTTTGTCATAACCATCAAGGCTTTGGGTTAGGTGTAAGGAGATGCTGCAATCAGATTCAGGCTTTATGAATTAATATCTCCTGCTGTTTTATTTTGTATTTATAATGTATTTTGTTCAAAAATGTTATGTCTTTCCTACAGTGTACACACGAACTTGACTATTACTGAATGGTCAGCTCCAGTTGTGTGGGATGGCACTTACAATGAGTCAGTCTTGGAAAATTATTATGAAAATCATAAAATTACTGTGGGGCTGACTGTGTTTGCTGTGGGAAGGTAGGTACATTCAGGCTTACATTCAGGCTTTTTTTTTTTTTTTTTGAAACACAGTCTCATTCTATTACACCCGGTAGAGTGCAGTGGTGTCATCATAGCTCACTGCAACCTCAAATTCCTGGGCTCCAACGATCCTCCTCCCTCAGCCTCCTAGTTAGTAGAACTAGAGGTGTGTACCTAGGTAAGTTTTCCATTTTTAGTAGAAACAGGGTCTCACTCTTGCTCAAGCTGGTCTTAAATTCCTGAACTCAAGCAATCATCCCCCCTTGGCCTCCCAGAGTGCTAGGATTACAGGGATGAGCCACCACACCTAGGCACATTCAGGCTTTTTACTATAGAAAATGGGAGGTAACATACTGAAGCACCTCATAATTTTATTTAATAATTATTCTCTGCAGGTCAATTCCTTCCATCATTTTAAATATCATCATTCACTTGGTCCACTCAAAAAAAACTCCAACTCCTCAGTTTCCTTTCTGTTATCTGATATTAAAATCCTCTCCCAACATGAACTTAATTTCCTGGGTCTCTTGACAGACATTTAAAATATCTTTTGTTCCTTCATAAGTTTGTGTCTCTGTTATAGCCATTCTTCATTGTCTTTACATTGAGTCAACCCAATAATTTGCTCCCTCAAGTGCTTTACCCAAGTCATAAACTACTTTCTGATAAACTTACTTAAGTGTACTTATTGACCCTTCACAGGAACACTGTTTCCATATATAACAAGCCAAGGTAACTGCAATTGTCTGTAAAGGAATTTTTACCTTCTACATTTTCTGACCACCAGTCATAATACAAAAAATAAAAAGAGAACATAAAAATCATCCAGTAATTTAAAAATAAAAGCCAATTTATTTTTAATTCCTAATCAAATAGAAAATCAAAACCATTAAAGTAGACTCTGAAAAAAATCACAATGAAATATTGTCATTTAAAGATGGATGGCCCTTATTATGCTGAAATAAATTTTAAAAAAGAAAAAAAAAGACGGATGAATACCACCATTGCATTGATCTCCTATCTTCTGAAACTCTACAAAGATAATAAATATAGATAAAAAGAAGAAAGCTTTAAGGTCAACAAATCTAGGAAATGTTTCAAAGTAAACATTTAACTTTGAAGATTATATGCCAATTCTAAAAGTTGGACCTAATTGGAGAAGACATCAAATTGGATGTATACATCTACAAACTTCATAGTGTGCAGTGAATGTTCAAGACAGGTTGAACAATCTCCCAAAAACCTAGCTGACCATCCCTTATCTAGAGTGGTGAGATCTAGGGGCACAGATAGACCATAATGGTATCCATTCAGGTACCCCATATCATGATGGTGTTGTGGCTGAATGGAGACAAATTGATTCATAGCATTTATGTTCTCCCAAGGTCAGATGATTTTTCAATATTATCATATTTAAGCAGTTCCACTCTCTTTTTTCTTTGACACACCCTCTTTACTAATGTATGAACTTAGTGCTATAACAAACATATATATAATAGTCCACCCAACAAATACACATTTTTCTGAAGTATACATGGAACAATCTTCAAGATAGACCATATTGTAGACTTCAAAAGTCTCAATAAATTTTTCAAAATTGAAATATAACCACTTTTCTTTTATGACTACAACAGAATGGAATTAAAAATCAATTATAGAAGAAAATCTGAAATATTCACAAATATGTGGAAATTAAACAACATACTCTTAAACTTCCAATGGGTCAAAGAATAAATCACAAGGAAAATTAAAAAATAAGATGAATGAACAAAAATACAACATATTAAATTTATGAAATGTAGCAAAAGCAGTGCTCAGAGGGAAATTTAGAGCAACATTAAAAAAGAATAAAGATCTTATATCAATAGCCTAATCTTCAGGAACTAGACAAAGAAGAGCAAATTAAACCTAAAACAAACAGAAAAAAATAGGCAATAAAGATTAGAGCAGAAATAAATAAAGAATTTTTAAAAAATAGAATAATTAAAGCCAAAAATTGTTCTTAGAAAAAGATCAGCAAAGTTGACAAACCTTTGAAAAAAAATTGAGGGACATTTTACAAAATATCTGAGCAAGACTATTCAAAACTGTCAGGGTCATGAATAACAAGAAGAGAAACTGACACAGATAGGAGGAGACTAAAGAGACATGAAGACTAAATGGAATGTGTGAGCTGGATTGGATCATGGAAACTAAAAAAGCCATTGGAGGAAAAGTAGTAAAATCAAAATAAAATCTGTAATTTAGTTAGTAGTACTTTACCACTAATAATGTCCTAGTTTTGACAAATGTGCAATGGTTACATAAGATGTTAATGTTAAGGGAAGCTAAATGAAGGAGCTCTCTATCATATATTTGATATATGTATATATCAGCACTCTTTATCATATATTTGCAACTTTTCGGAAATTTAATATTGTTTCAAAGTAGAAAGTTTTTTCATAATTGAAAAAAATTAAGTTTGCCCTATATTACACCAGATACAAAATTAATTCAAATGGATAATAGACTTAAAATGTGAATGTTAAAACAATAATGCTACTAGAAGAAAATGTAAAATATTTTCATTACCTTACGGAGGCAAAGATTTCTGAAACATACACAAAATTACTAACCATAAAAGAAGTATGAATAATTGGACTTCTTTGGATTTGAGTTGCTAGCTTCTAGCTCAGTAGAATATTTTAAGTAACACTTTTCATAATTTACCTAATGATTTTAGATGTTCTAAACCAGCAAGTTTTCTCCTGACATTTCATCTGCTATATTCTTAAAACTTAGATCAACATCCAGAATTTATTCTTAAGGATTATTAAACATTATTTAAGGTGAGCCACCTTTCTTTTTTTGCATTTACCTAAGGCTGTTTACTCTCAGAATCTTTGACTGGCTTGAGAGACTAGAAAAGAGAAAGTTTTGTTTTCCAGCCCACCTATTCTAGCATCCTAATAAAAGACACAAGAAAAAATAAGAAAAATGATGCAGATGGTGGATTATTGACTATGTCACCTCTGGTCTTGTATGCATAAGTGACTATTCATAAAGCAAGACACAGACAATGATAACACCCCCTACAATGACTCAATACCTTTCCTGCCTATAACCCCCAGAGCAGGTGCTCATAGCTCTGATAACCCTGAAAAACTCTGGCTCTCATTTTAGGCTGGGCTCTGCTAGTTTTCTGATCTCACCAACTTTCATTCCTTCTCATGAGGAACTCTTCTATCCTATCATCTGTGGAACCCCGTCAGAGAGAGGAAAGGTAGATAATTTCACTTTCTTCTGTATCACTTAAATACAACTCAAGAAGCATTTCTAATATTTGGTTAATAGTAGCATTGCTGGATAAGCTAAATTCAGTGTAATTCAAATAACATGTGTTCCACTAAAATATAAGAAAATGAACTTAATCACTTCTTATTTGTTCACAGATATCTTGATTTCTATTTGCAAAGGTTTTTGGCATCTGCTAATCAGTTTTTTATGACTGACCAGAAAGTCATAATTTATGTCATGGTAGATAACTACACCAAGATGCCTTGGATACCTCTGAATCCCCTCCGTACATTCAAAGTTTTTGTAATTAAGAAAGAGAAAAGATGGCAAGATATCAGTATGATGCGTATGAAGACCATTGGTGAACACATTGTCAGTCACATCCAATATGAAGTTGACTTCCTCTTCTGTATGGACGTGGACCAGATATTTACAACAAAATATGGATTAGAGACTCTGGGAGAGTCAGTAGCTCAGTTACATTCTTATTGGTATCGGGCAATTCCTATGATGTTACCTTATGAGAGAAATCAGTTATCAGAAGCTTATATACCTATGGGTAAGGGGGATTTTTATTACCATGCTGCTGTTTTTGGTGGCACTCCCATTCAGGTTCTCAATATTGCCAGAGAATGCACCCAAGGGATCTTGAATGACAAGAAAAATAACATTGAAGCAGTGTGGCATGATGAAAGCCACTTAAACAAGTATTTCTTTCTGCATAAACCCACTAAAATCTTATCACCAGAATATTGCTGGGATTTCAGAGTTACAAGGAATTCTGATATCAGAACTGTCAAACTTTCTTGGGATTTTAAGAGTTATGAACATTTCAGAGTGACGGCTTAATTTTATAGCTCTTCCTTCACATTTCTGAATTTAAGAGCATTGTTTTGTCTTATTCTTTAGAAAATTGTCTTATTCCTTAAAATTAGCACTTGACAAATTTTAGCACTAAAAAATAACTAACAAAATGGTAAGCCCACCACACAGCAAACTCATACTTATCTTCACATTCATTTTGAACCATATAACATGGGATTCAGTAGTTGCAGAATGAGTTTGTTGAAATCATATGTAGATGAGCATGTTGAGGAATTGTATCTGTTAGATCACATTGAATAAAATAGATTCTGTCACAAGAAAATTAAATCTTAAATATTTTAATAGATCCAAGTAGATATACATTTTTCATATTGGTTAAGGAAAGGAGTTGTCTAGAGGTGTGGGGAAAGGCAGATCCCTGCAACTACACTAAAATGCCCTGCATGTAAAACTTTGAGAACATTAAAGCTGCCACCAGCTGGGCAGTTAGTTAGGAATCTTTGAGTCATTAAAAAATAACTATATGCTTTAAAACTACAAAGTTGTTTGTTGTAAAAACTTATGAAAATAAAAGGGAAAACTGAAATCCTCCCTTATACTTTATCTTTGAAAACCTATTCTCCATATAACTTTTATATGCATTTATATATCTACCACATGAATATATATATACACATATATATACTCACACATGTCCTTATATAATATTTTATACAAATTGACTTATATCACACACACATATACACATGCACACAGACATTTTATGAATAGCTGAGGTCTAGCTAGGAAAACAGAAACTACTATTCTAGGTATTTCAAACAGTGGGAATTTAATACAGGAAATTGGATATATAAGTGATAAAATAGCTGAGAGGAGATACAAGAAAGAATCAGACAATCCATAATTTTTTTTAAATGAAGACAACAACACCCTGAGGGCTGTAGAGAAAATGTCCAGAAAAAGCTAGAACCTAGCAGAAGTTACCTGGTATGAGCTAGGACAACAGAGAGGGACTTCCTGCTACTGCTAGATATGACACCCAGGGTGTGTGTGGGTGGGGGCGGGCAGAGATCCAGGCTGTCCTTTTTCCTACCCTGCTTTTTTGTCAATAATTTTCATTGCCCGATGTTATGCAACAGTCAGAGAACAAGTCTCTGCCACATTGAGCAGAGCACAGGAAAAATGAAAAAATAGATTCAGAAATAAACAGGCAAATGGCTACTACAGTCCACCCATTTTGCTACAAAGCACGCATTCTCACCCTTCTACCCATACCTAACTCTCATAAAACCAGACGTGAGGGCGATCTGGCTGTGACATTTGTCCCCCCATCGATCACCAGGGTTGATTTGGCTAACTCTCAAAAAATGATGCCATATTTCCACCTAGTATAATTCAATTAACTTTTGTACAAATGGACAATCACTCTCTTCTCAAAATCTCAAAAATACAGAACATAAAGTACCACCTGACAATATCTCTCACCATGTCCAGGAACCCCAAATAATATGAGGTCCTCTCCACCAGAACTGTACGTGGCTCCTCACAATTTTGTGAACTCTGATCTAAAGTAATAAAAGAATGTAAATCTAAATAACAGAGAGAGATTCTCCAAAGATATTGAATTTATTTGGGAGTGTACCAGGGATTGACAAATCTAGGCTATGCAGGCTATGGGGAGCATAAGTATATCCAATGAGGTTGAAGAAGGGATACTTTTAAAGGCAAAAGGAAAAAGTATAGCAATTTGTTTTGAAACAAAGAGAACATCGGTTAGAGGAGCTTATCTCAGGAGTTAATGCTAATTCATTACTGGAGGTAGTGTGTCAGGCAAGTGTTCTTGTGTATACCGTTAGCTGTCCTTGGGACTCATGTGGCAAGCTATAATTAGGAAGTCCTTGGCAAAAGTTCTTGTTATAGGCATATGTATGTAAGAGCCTTTGAGAGAGTCTTTGTAATAGTTCTTATCATGGGCATGTGTGCATGAGGGTCCTTCTTTCTCAGCACCATTGGCTTTATTTATTTTTCATTAGGTTTTGACACAAGTGACTCCATTTTTATTCTGACAGCTTTCACAAGAACAACTTCTCATTAAAAAAATAAGAGTAGGAAAAAGGAAAAATAAACAATTGGTTAACATATATTATTTAGATACAAATTATGTAATATATTTATATTTATAATATTTAGAAAAGAAGAATATGCATACCTGCTGCATTCCTCATTTCTTTAACTGGTCAAAGGGTCAAATTAATATTTATTCATATTTACCACTTCTTCCTTTCACCACCCATTCCATGTTCCTTACTTTCTGCTAGAAGCTCAGATAGACAGGG
This sequence comes from Microcebus murinus, assembly GCF_040939455.1. Lineage (NCBI taxonomy): Eukaryota > Metazoa > Chordata > Mammalia > Primates > Cheirogaleidae > Microcebus > Microcebus murinus. Next base: position 81,111,564 of record NC_134115.1, on the reverse strand, counting down.
TTTTTCACCTGGTAGGATCGTATAAACCTTTTCCCTATAGAATCTTCAACTTTGGTGGGTCTCTCTCTATTGGATTGCCACAGTTTTCCCTTAACAAGGGCTGTTGGATAAGGTAGTATTAAGAGGCTCTCAGGGAACACCTTGAGTTGTAAATATAGCCCCCATTCCATTACTGTATAGTAGCAATCAACTTTCTTCTTGATAATTGTGATGAGTCTCTCAATCCAGTAAAGAGAACTCCTTCTCTGGCTGCTGATTCAACATGAGAATGCAAAATGATCAGGAGAAGTCTCAAATTCCAATTCAAAAGGATTATAACTGTGTTTACATGTAGGAATATTCCTTCCTTATACACTAGGACCTTCAAACCCAGTGAGCCCAACCCAAGCAGAGACAGAAACAAAAATTATTCCAGTGACTATTTGGTGTAATTTTAAAAGAAGGGCCACATGACCTCTACCTTGTGCATTCTGGTTATTGGGAAGCCAATATGACATAGTGGCCACTATTTTAAGGCATATCCCACATCCTTTAGGACAACTCCAACCTCACAGAGTGTTGTCTCACAGCTGGCATTATAACTAAATCTTCAGCAGGCCATTTCATAAAGTAAATTGCTTCCAGTCAAGAGTTGCATGGTCAGACCAATGTACTTCATGGACATGAGCCTATTGTTACATTTACTTTACAATAAAATGTATCTCCTTGTCAGAGTCAATGGATAAAGCAATTCTGTAAGACCATAAATAGTGGCCCTGGCAGAAGAACTATAAGAAAGGAAGATAAAAAAGAAAAAAGAAAGAAAGAAAAAAGAAAAAAAAAAGAAAGGAAGGTAAATCTGTACCCAGGATATATTTGTTTAGTGACAAATTTCTTCATTTATCTGATGGAAAAATCCAAGGTAACCATATGCCATCAGTAGCCAGATGGGCCCTTAGAAGAAAGATACCATATAACCATATATGAGGTAATCAGGTGGCCTCTGCTGTTGGTAGGCTGGGCATTTACCAGTAGAGATAGCCAGATCATCGCTGATGAGAGGAAGTCTATCTTACTGAGTATGGGCACAGCATCCATCCCTGTACCAAGGCCACTTTGTACAAAGGCCCGTTGAGCAAGTCTTTCTGTGGTGGCTACAGAAAGAGGCTAAATGAACTCACAGAATAGATTATCACATCTACTTGATTACTGAGGACCTCTTCTTCTGAGATTGCTCTTTGGTGAGCATTTTCATGGGGCATATATATTCTTATACTCTGTGCCTATTTCAAAAGCCCATAAAGGAAGGACCTCAGACTGTTTTGTCACCAATCTTACAATCTGTCTGAATCCAATCTAATATAAACCACTTTTATTTCATAATGGATTGCAGATGCATACATCCAAGCTTTCAGTTTGTTGGATCAGAGAGCATTAAGTTCATAGTGGATAGGGGAGATCATAGCTCAAGTAAATTTCTCACATATTAAGCATTTCATCCTCTACCCATGCAAAATGCTTTACCCAGTGTCTGTATTTGCCATTTGAATCTACTAAGTGGCACAGACTAGTGGCACAGTCTTCTCTGCAGACTAGACTTAATATAGAGCTTTCTTTTGTCCTGGGCCTCACTCAAAACTTAGTTTCTTGAACCAGCCCGGCACTGCTTGCTGTGGAAACATGGAATTTTGCTCTGCAAAGTGAGCAATACTACAGCTTCTCCATAATGTAGCTCCAGCAGACTGCCCACTGCTGCTCCAGTAGATGCAAACTACCTGAGATTTTGATGAATTCACTCAAGATAATAATGACATTACGTTGAAAAGCATAGCAGGGTATTGCAACTAGAGTGTGCAGAGTCCAGATCTGGCAGCCAACAACTGTGGTCATGGCACCAGCAAAAATCTTGACGGGGAAGGAGGCCTATGAGCAAATAAGGGAGAGACTGAAGAATGAAGTCACTCAGATGAAGGAGCAAGTACCTGGTTTCACACCAGGCCTGGCAATTTTACAGGCGACAGAGATGATTCCAATCTTTATATAAATGTGGAGCTGAAGGCTGCTGAAGAGGTTGAGATCAAAGCCACTCACATTAAATTACCAAGAACAGCCACAGAATCACAGAATGAAGATTCTACTGTACATGGATTCATACTGCAGCTACCTTTAGATTCAGAAAATGCTATTAACACTGAAGCAGTGATCAATGCTATTGCACCTGAAAACGATGTGGATGGATTGACTAGTATCAGAGCTGGGAAACTCGCTAGAGGCGATCTAAATGACTGTTTCATTCCTTGTACACCTAAAGGATGCTTGGAACTCATCAAAGAGACAGGGGTGCAGATCGCCAGAAAGCATAGCGTGGTGGTTGGGCGCAGTACAATGGCGGGAGCCCCAGTGCATAACTTGCTTCTGTGGAACAATGCCACAGTGACCATCTGCCACTCCAAGACTGCCAATCTGTGCGAGGAGGTAAATAAAGGTAACATCCTGGTGGTTGCAACTGGTCAGCCTGAAATGGTGAAAAGGAGAGTGGATCAAACCTGGAGCAACAGTCATTGACTGTGGGATCAATTATGTCCCAAATGATACAAAATCAAATGGGAGGATTGTGGGTGATGTGGCATACAATGAGGCCAAAGAGCAGGTGGGCTTCATCACTCCTGTTGCCGGCGGTGTCGGGCCCATGACAGTGGCAATGCTGATGCAGAGCACGGTAGAGAGTGCAAGGCCCAGGAGTGGCAGACTCTGCCCTTGGAGGTGGGGTGAAGCAGAAAAGCCACTTTCTCTGTGTGGCTGGTGTGAATCTGTAGGACTTTGGTGCTCAAAAATAGTCAGTGGCCTATTGATTTGGCCCATCAGAGTGGCTTCGGTCATCTAATAAGAACATAATGCCAGGGCTTGCTCTCTGGGTCTGGGTGGCCACCAGCATTGGGATTTGTGGACAGGTAAGGAAAAACCTGGCCAGAGAGCTCAGCAATTGCACCAATTGACCCCTCTCATCAGAAGCATCCTTCCAAGTGTAAAGAGCCCTAAATAATATGTTAGTGGTTCCCCCTAGTGGCAGATGAAGCAGCCACAGAAGCACACATACCCAGGCTTGTGTGTATCAACTACAACCTATCTTACCCTTACCCCCACCTTAAGGGGGAACAGGGTCCAATAACCCTCGGGAGTGTCACGGCCCCTCCCAAAGATCAAGGCATTTGTATACCCCATCTGGGAGACCATAGACTACCACAGAGACATCAGATTCCCTTGATAACTGGGTCCTCTATGCAAGCTACAATCAATGACAGAGAGAGTAACCCCATAGCTTAATACAATGCCTTCCATCTCAACCTATTAGAGTGTAGTGTAGTCATACAAGTGTTATCCACCAGCTGGAAGGTTAAGCTGGGGGTCCAAAATCACTAGTCTTCATTGGTAAGAGGTGAAGACAATAGGTCAGAGATAACCCAACTTGCTAAAATATCTGTAAGGCAATACAGACCTAGCATGCCTCTCCCCAGCACTGTCAAGGAATGACCCTTGGCAACTTGGACATAGGCCCATAAATCAGTCCTAAAACCTCTACTTCTTGACCAAGTAGCCTGATAAGAAAGAATCAGCAAAAGAATGCAGGAAACATGAAAGATCAGAGAGAAAAGTCACCCCCCAAAAAATCATTAGATCCTCAATAATGGATACCAACTTAAATGAAATGATTAAAATGACAGAGGAAGAATTCCAAATATGGATTGTAAGAAAACTCAATGAAATTGAAGAGAAAATAGAAACTCAACACAAAGAAGCCACAACAACAATACAGGAAATGAATGAAAAATTTCTCTAAAGAAACAGAAGTTTTACAAAAGAAAAAAACATAAATACTGGAAATGGAAAAGGCATTAATGGAACTACAAAATACAGTGGACAGCCTTAAAAATAGGGTGGATCATGCAGAGGGAAGAATCTCAGAGTTCAAAGTAATGCCGATGTGCTAAACAAATCAGATGAAGATAAAAAAACACAGAAACAAAAGATATGAATAAAACATACAAGAAACATGGGATTTTGAAAAGAAACCAAACTTAAGAATTAAAGGCATCCCAGAAAGAGGAGAAGAAAATACACAAGGGCTGGAAAATCTATTTCTTGGAATAATGGAGGAAAACTTACCTGGCCTGGCCAGAAAACTAGATGTCCAGGTACAAGGAAAACATAGAACTCCTGGAAGACTCATTGTGAAAAGACAATCACCATATCACATAGTTATTAGGCTATCCAAAGGTAACATGAAAGAGGCAATCCTTCGAGCAGTAAGACAAAAATGGCAGATGACCTACAAAGGAAAACCAATCAGACTAACCACAGACTTCTCGACTGAAACTTTATAAGCCAGAAGGGGCCGGGTGCGGTGGCTCATGCCTGTAATCCTAGCACTCTGGGAGGCTGAGGCGGGCGGATTGCTCGAGGTCAGGAGTTTGAAACCAGCCTGAGCAAAAGCGAGACCCCATCTCTACTATAAATAGAAAGAAATTAATTGGCCAACTAATATATATAGAAAAAATTAGCCGGGCATGGTGGCACATGCCTGTAGTCCCAGCTACTCGGGAGGCTGAGGCAGGAGGATTGCTTGAGCCCAAGAGTTTGAGGTTGCTGTGAGCTAGGCTGACGCCACGGCACTCGCTCTAGCCTGGGCAACAAAGTGAAACTCTGTCAAAATAAAATAAAATAAAATTAAAATAAAATTAAAATTAAAATAAAATAAAATAAAATAAAATAAAATAAAATAAAATAAAAATAAAAAAATAAAATAAAATAAAATAAAATAAAATAAAATATAAAATATAAAAAATATAAAAAATAAAATAAAATAAAATAAAATAAAATAAATAAATAAATAAATAAATAAAATAAAATAAAATAAAATAAAATAAAATAAATAAAATAAAATAAAATAAAATAAAATAAAATAAAATAAATAAAATAAAATAAATAAAATAAATAAAATAAATAAAATAAATAAAATAAATAAAATAAAATAAAATAAATAAAATAAAATAAATAAAATAAAATAAATAAAATAAATAAAATAAATAAAATAAATAAAATAAAATAAAATAAAATAAAATAAAATAAAATAAATAAAATAAAATAAAATAAAATAAAATAAATAAAATAAAATAAAATAAAATAAATAAAATAAAATAAAATAAAATAAAATAAAAATAAAAATATAAGCCAGAAGGAACTGGGGACACACCCTCAATCTTCTAAAACAGAATAATGGCCAACCTCTAATTCTTTACCCTTCAAAACTAAGCTTCATCTATGAGGGATTAATAAAGACTTTCCCAGACAAGTAATAACTGATAGAATTTGTGAAGACCAGACCTGCCCTGTAGGAAGTACTCAGACCTGCATTATACACTGAACAATGCAATAGACACCCACCAAAGTAAAATCATTCAAGAGTTAAAGTCCATAATACTGATTCCACAATGGCTTGAGAGGTAAAACAAAACAATAAGAATTTATCCAACAGTATAAACAGAAATCTACCCCAAACATCAATTCTCTCAATAAATGTGAATGGCTTGAATTGTCCACTAAAGAGACATAGACTGGCTGAGTGGATTTAAAAGACAAGTGTCTGCTGTCTTCATAAAACACATCTTACCCACAAAAACACTTTCAGACTCAAGGTGAATGGTTGGAAAATTAACATCTAGGCAAATGGAAACCAAAAGAAAGCTGGGGTAGCTATTCTTATAACATAACATAAACTTTAAAATGGCAAAAGTAAATAATGACAAAGATGGCCACCATATAATGGTGGAGAGAAAAATCCAACAAGTAATCTTAACAATTCTTAATACTTGTACATCCAACACAGGAGCACCCAGATACATAAAGCAAACCCTGTCTGATCTAAATAACATGATAAACAGTAATGCCATAGTAGCTGGGAATTTCAATACCCCACTGACCGAACTAGACAGATCCTCCAAGAAGAAAATATGCAAAGAAACAATGGACTTAAACAGAGCTCTAGAACAAATTAGTTTAACAGACATCTATAGAACATTCCACCCAAATAAAGCTGAATATATATTCTTCTCATCAGCTCATGGAACGTTCTCTAAAACTGATCACATCCTAGGCCAAAAATCAGGTCTCAACAAATTTTAAAAAATAGAAATTATACCATGTGCCTTCTCAGACCACAGTGGTATAAAATTAGAGATCAATTCCAACAGAAACACTCACCACTTCATTAAGTCATGGAAATTAAACCATCTATTGCTGAAGGACTGTTGGGTCAAGGAGGAGATCCAGATGGAAATCAAAAGATTCTTGAAACTAAATGATAACAGGGACACAAGTTATCAAAGTCTGTGAGATACAGCAAAAGTATTCCTGAGGAAAACACATAGCACTAAATGTTCACATCTAAAAGACAGAAAGCTCACAAATCAACAAAATAATAAACTGTCTTCAGGAACTGGAAAAGGAAGAGCTAATCAATCCTAAACTTAGCAGAAGAAAATAAAATAAAAATAAATCAGAACAGAACTAAATGAAATTGAAAACAAAAGAACTATACAGGCCAGGTGTGGTGGCTCACGCGTGTAATCCTAGTACTCTGGGAGGCCAAGGGTGGTGGATCATTTGAGATCAGGAGTTCGATACCCGCCTGAGCAAGAGCGAGACCCAGTCTCTACTAAAAATAGAAAGAAATTAGCTGGAAAACTAAAACATAATACACACACACACACACACACACACACACACACATATATATACACACACACACACACACACACACATATATTTAGCTGGGAATGGTGACACATGCCTGCAGTCCCAGCTACTCAGGAGGCTGAGGCAGGAGGATCGCTTGAGCCCAGGAGTTTGAAGTTGCTGTGAGCTAGGTTGACACCACAGCACTCTAGCCTTGGCAACAGAGTGAGACTCTGTCTCAAAAAACAAAAACAAACAAACAAACAAAAAACTATACAGAAGATTAATAAAACCCAAAGTTGGTTTTTCAAAAAGATAAACAAAATTGACAGCCCTCTTGCTAGATTGACAAAAACTAGAAAGGAAAAGACTCTAATATGCTCAATGAAAAATGAAAAGGAGAGGTCACTATAGACATCATAGAAATATATAACATTATCTTTGAATACTATAAAAATCTATATGCACCAAAACTACAAAACGTGGAGGAAATGGACAAATCCTAAGAACACACAACCTCCCTAGGCTCAATCAGGAAGAAACAGAATTCATGAACACACCAATATCAAGCACAGAAATTGAAGGAGTAACTAAAAATCTTCCAACAAATAAAAGCCCAGACAAGATGGGTGCATACCTGAATTGTACCAAACTTACAAAGAACACATACCTATACTGCATAAATTATCCCACAATACTGGAAGGATGGTATCCGCCCCAACTCAGTCTATGAAGCTAATATCACCTTGATACCAAAGCCAGGAAATGACCCAACAAAAAAAAGAAAACTACAGACCAATATCCATCATGAATATAGATGCAAAAATCCTCAACAAAATCTTAGCAAACTGAATCCAACAGCATGTCAAAAAAATAATTCATCATAACCAGGTGGGCTTTATCCCAGAGATGCAAGGATGCTTCAATATACACAAATCTATAAATGCAATTCACCACATAAATAAAAGCAAGAACAAAGACCATATAATTGTCCCAATAGATGCAGAAAAAGTATTTGACAAAATCCAGCACACTTGCATGATAAAAACTCTTAACAAAATAGTCATAGATGGGACATATCTTTTTTTTTTATTTTGGCATATTATGGGGGTACAGATTTTAGGGTTTCAATAAATGCCCATTTACCCCCCTCCCCCCAAAAGTCTGAGTCTCCATCATGACCATCCCCCAGATGGTGCACATCTCACTCGTTATGTTTGTATATACCCGCCCCCCTCCCCCCTCCCACCTCCCCAATACCCTATTACTGTAGCACCTATGTGTCCACTTAGGTGCTACTCAGTTAATACCAGTTTGCTGGAGAATATATCTGGTGCTTGTTTTTCCATTCTTGGGATACTTCACTTAGTAGTATGGGTTCCAGCTCTAACCAGGAAAATATAAGATGTGCTATATCACCATTGTTTCTTAGAGCTGAATAGTACTCCATGGTATACATATACCACATTTTATTAATCCATTCTTGGATTGATGGGCACTTGGGCTGTTTCCACAGCCTTGCGATTATGAATTGTGCTGCTATAAACATTCGAGTGCAGGTGTCTTTTTTGTAGAGTGTCACTGGATCATTTGGGTAGATGCCCAGCAATGGGATTGCTGGATCAAATGGTAGATTCACTTGTATCGCTTTAAGGTATCTCCATATTGCTTTCCACAGAGGTTGAACTAGTTTGCAGTCCCACCAGCAGTGTAGGAGTGTTCCTCTCTCTCCGCAACCATGCCAGCATTTATTGTTTGCAGATTTTTTGATAAAAGCCATTCTCACTGGGGTTCAGTGATATCTCATTGTGGTTTTGATTTGCATTTCCCTGATGATTAGAGATGTTGAGCATTTCTTCATATGTTTGTTGGCCATTCTTCTGTCTTCTTTAGAAAAATTTCTGTTCAAGTCCTTTGCCCACTTTTTAATGGGGTTATTTGATTTTTTCTTCCTGATTTTCGTGAGTTCTAAGTATATTCTAGTTATCAGTCCCTTATCGGATGCATAGGATGCAAAAATTTTCTCCCATTCTGTAGGTTGTCTGTTTACTTTCATGACTATTTCTTTGGCTGTGCAGAAGCTTTGTAGTTTGATCATGTCCCATTTATTTATTTTTGTTGCTGCTGTGATTGCCTTTGGGGACTTCTTCATAAACTCTTTGCCCAGGCCGATGTCTAGGAGAGTGTTTCCAACTTTTTCCTCTAGAGTTCTAATAGTTTCATACCTTAGGTTTAAGTCTGTTATCCAGCATGAGTTGGTTTTTGTGAGAGGTGAAAGGTGTGGGTCCTGTTTTAGCCTTCTACAGGTGGCTATCCAGTTTTCCCAGCACCATTTATTGAAGAGAGATTCTTTTCCCCAGTGTATGTTTTTGTCTGCTTTGTCAAAGATGAGATGGCCAAATGAGGATGGTTTTATATCAGGATTCTCACATCTGTTCCACTGGTCAATATTCCTGTTTTTGTGCCAATACCATATTGTTTTAATTACTACAGCTTTGTAGTATAGTTTGATATCTGGCATATTAATGCCTCCCATTTTGTTTTTGTTGCCTAGAATTGCTCTTGATATTCGGGGTCTTCTTTGGTTCCATACGAAGCGTAAAAGTATTTTTTCTATATCTGTGAAGAATGCTGATGGGATTTTAATAGGTATTGCATTGAATCTGTAGATCAGTTTGGGTAGTATAGACATTTTGATGATATTGAGTCTGCCGATCCACGAGCATGGTATGGATTTCCATCTGTTTACATCCTCTGCTATTTCCTTCCTCAGTGTTTCATAGTTCTCCCTGTAGAGGTCTTTTACCTCTTTGGTTAAATATATTCCTAGGTACTTTAATTTCTTTGTTGCTATTGTGAAGGGAATTGAGTCTTTGATTTGGTTTTCAATTAGATTGTTGTTGGCGTATATGAATGCCTCTGATTTCTGTGTATTGATTTTGTATGATGGGACATATCTTAAAATTATTAAAGCCATATATGATAAACCCACAGCCAATATCATACTGAATGGGGAAAAATTGAAAGTATTCCCACTTAGAAGGAACCAGACAAAGTTGCCCACTATTTCTACTTCTATTCAACATAGTGCTGGAAGTCCTTGCCAGAGCAATCAGACAAGAGAATGGAATTAAGGGTGTCCAAATGCAGGCAGAAGAGCTCAAACTCTCACTCTTTCCTGGCAATATGATATATCTAGAAAATCCAAGGATTCAACCAAGAGACTCCTGGAATTGATAAATGAATTCAGTAAAGTCTGAATACAAAGTTAATGCATACAAATCAGTGGCATTCATATATGCTAATAACAGTCAAGCCAAAAATCAAATCAAAGATGAAACACCTTTCACAATAGCATCAAAGAAAATTAAATATTTAGGAATATATTTTACAAAGGAGGTGAGAGACCTATATAGGAAGAACTATGAAACGCTGAGAAAAGAAATTGTACTAAATGTAAATAGATGGAAAACTCTACCATGCTCATGGATTGGCAGAATCAATATTGTTAAAATGTTCATACTACCTAAAGTGATCTATCTACAGAATTAGTGCAATTCCTATCAAAATACCATCATCACTCTTTACAGACGTAGAGAAAATAATTCTATGCTTCGTATGGAACCACAGAAGACTTCGTATAGCCAGAGCAATCTTTTTTTTTTTTTTTTTTTGAGACAGAGTCTCGCTTTGTTGCCCGGGCTAGCATGCCGGCATCAGCATAGCTCACAGCAACCTCAAACTCCTGGGCTCAAGCAATCCTTCTGCCTCAGCCTCCTGAATAGCTGGGACTACAGGCATGCACCACTATACCTGGCTAATTTTTTTCTATATATTTTTAGCTGTTCAAGTAATTTCTTTCTATTTTTAGTAAAGATGGGGTCTCACTCTTGTTCAAGGTAGTCTCGAACTCCTGAGCTCAAACAATCCACCTGCCTTGGCCTCCCAGAGTGCTAGGATTACAGGTGTGAGCCACCGTGCCTGGCCAAAGCCAAAGCAATCTTAAGCAAAAAGAACAGATTGGGAAACATCAGTCTACCAGACTTCAAGCCAAAACAGCATGGTACTGGCACAAGAACAGAGATGTTAACCTTTGGAACAGGACTGAGAACCCAGACATAAAACTATCCTAATACTGTCATCTAATCTTTGACAAAGCAGACAAAAATATACATTGGGGAAAAGAATCCCTATTTAATAAACGGTGCTGGGAAAATTGGATAACCACATGCAAAAGATTAAAACTGGCTCCCCGCCTCTCACCTCTCACAAAAATCAACTCACGATGGATAAAAGACTTAAACGTAAGGTGTGAAAACTTAATGATTCTAGAGAAAAATGTTGGAAACACTCTTATAGACAATCGGCCTAGGCAAGGGATTTATGAAGAAGACCTCCAAAGCCATCACAGCAGCAACGAAAATAAATAAATGGGACCTGATCAAATTTAAAAGCTTCTGCACAGCAGAGGAAACTATCATTAGAGTGAATAGACAACCTACAGAATGGAAGAAAATATTTGCATGCTACACATCCAATAAAGAGCTGATAAGAATAATCTATATAGAACTTAAGAAAATTAACAAGAAAAAAATCAAACAACCCCATCAAAAAGTGGCAAAGGACATGAACAGAAACTTTTCAAAAGAAGACAGGATAATGGCCAGCAAACATATAAAAAAGTGCTGAACATCTCTAATCATTAGGGAAATGCAAGTCAAAACCTCAAGGAGATATCACCTAACTCCAGTGAGAATGGCCCTTATCAAAAAGTCCCCAAACAACAAATGCTGGTAGAGATGTGAAAAGATAGGAACACTCTTACACTGCTGGTGGGATTGCAAATTAGTACAACCCCTGTGGAAAGTAATTTGGAGTATCTCAAAGAGCTAAAAATAGAAATACCGTTTGATTCACCAATCCCACTACTAGGCATCTACCCAAAAGAAAAACAGACATTCTATAATAAAGACATCTGCACTCAAATATTTATGGCAGCACAATTCACAATTGCAAAGTTGTGGAAATAACCCAAGTGCCCATCAATACATGAGTGTATTAATAAAATGTGATATATGTATACCATGGAATACTACTGAACTACAAAAAAGCAATGGTGAACTAGCACCTCTTATACAATACTGGATTCCAAGCTTGAGCCCATCCTTCAAAGTGAGGTATCACAAGAAAGGATAAACAAGCACTGCATGTACTCACCATCAAATTGGTACTAACTGATCAACATTCACATGGTAGTAATATTCACTGGGTGCTGGTCAGGTAGGAGGGGGGTGATGGGAGTGGGTAAACTCACAGTTAACAGATGCGGTACGGCTGTACAGGGAAAGGGCAAGCTTGTAGCCCTGGCTTGGGTGAGGCAAAGGCATTATATATAACCAAAATGTTTTTACCCCCATGATATTCTGAAATAAAAAAAGAAAAAACTAAAGACTCCACAAAAAAACTCTTAGACTGATAAATTCACTAAAGTTGCAGAATACAAAATCAATATACAAAAAATCAGTAGCATTTCTATACACCAATAATTAACTAGCTGAAAAAGAAATAAAGCAATCCTATTTACAATAGCTATAAAAGAAATAAAATACCTAGGAATAAATTTAACCAAGGAAGTGAAAGATCTCTACAAGGAAAACTACAAAATACTGATGAAAGAAATTGAAGAAGACACAAACAAATGGAAAGACATCTCATACTCATGGATTGAAAAAATTAATATTATTAAAATGACCAAACTACCTGAAGCAATCTACAGATTCAATGTATTCCCTATAAAAATACCAAAGACATTCTTCACAGAAATAGAAAAAGAATTCTAAAATTTATATGGAATGGAAAAAAAAAAAAGCCTGAAGGGCCAAGCAATCCAGAGCACAAAGAAAAAAGCTGGAGGCAACACAGCACCTGACTTCAAAATATATTACAAGGCTATATTAACCCAAAGAACACAGTATTGGGATAAAAACAGACACACAGACCAATGGAACAGAATAGAGAAACCAGAAATAAATCCATGTTTTTAAAGCCAACTGATTTTTGACAAAGGCACCAAGAACATACAGTGAGAAAAGGACAGATAAATGGTTTCGGGAAAACTGGATATCCATATATAGAAGATTGAAACTAATCATTACACCTTCTATGCATGTAACAAAATATCACATGTACCCCATAAATATGTAAAAATATTATATATCAATAAAAAGTAAGGGTGATTATCTGAAGACAGTGTGATTACATTTGATTATCACTTTCTTCTTTGTTATTTAATGCACTTAATACATTTTATATTAATAACATGAAAATGTGTTACTTCTATAATTAGAAAAATAAGTACTTTCCAGACATTCTAATAATGAATATGGGATTAGCTCTGCCTGGAATAATTGGACAATATCTAAAAGAGGATTCAAAAGAGAGGATTTTGCACTTTTTCTCTGTTATTCATACACACACACACACAAAAACACACACACACACTCCACACATCATTTGAAATATATTTCCATACGAAGTAAAGATTGATCATCTTTAAGATTTACTTCCAAGTAAAGATAAGTCATCAAGAAAGGTAAGAAATACAACAAAGAAACTAAAGACAGAATATTTTTAAACCTTTAATTTTTCACATGAAACAAAGTTCTATTGCTTTGTTGCAATGAGAACTTGCTACCAAATGTATCATTATGACAGTTACTTTCTAATGCTTTCATCATCAAAAGAGTCTGGTGACATCACCATTAATAGAAGACTCAAACAGCAGGAGAGTAGTGTATAATATCTGATTTTATTTATTTATTTATTTATTTTGGCAAAGAAACGTCTATCGTAGCACTTCTCTGTGTATCACCAAAACTAAAGGTAAAGTGACTCTTAGGAAAGGACTGTATAAAAGTTTGGATGATCATGGAAAAATGATAGCTGGGATCTTCCCAAAATATTGGCCTTAAAAGTATATCATACAGAATAGTAGGTGACACATTAACATATTACTGGCTTTTAAGAATAATGTCATTGAGGGCATACTGTCAAAAATAATCTGTCTAGATGGACTGCAGTCTTACCTCATTCATATGGTATTTCAAATGATCTTGAATTTAAAAGATGATCATTTCACATTGCTGGGACACTAAAATTGTGTCCAAGTTAAGCCTGTCTAGTATGGTATTATCTATAGAAGAACTTTCTAATAGAAATATAATGCAAGTCATAGTTGTCACTTTAAATACTCAGGAACCATATTGCAAAAAGGTAAAAAGAAACAGATAAAATTCCTTTTAATAACATATTTTATTTAACCCACTATCCAAAATTTCATTTCAATTGGTAGTCAATATAAAATTTATTATTGAGATGTCTTAAATTCGTTTTTTTCATATTAAGTCTTCAAACTCCACTGTTTGGACTAGCAATGTTTCATGAGCTTACTAGCCATATGTGGCTATTGACTATTTTTTTTTTTTTTTGAGACAGAGTCTCACTCTGTTGCCTGGGCTAGAGTGCCATGGCATCAGCCTAGCTCACAGCAACCTCAAACTCCTGGGCTCAAGTGATCCTCCTGCCTCAGCCTCCCGAGTAGCTGGGACTACAGGCATGCACGGCTAATTTTTTCTATATATTTTAGTTGGCCAATTAATTTGTTTCTATTTATAGTAGAGACGGAGGTCTCACTCTTGCTCAGGCTGGTTTCAAACTCCTGACCTTGAGCAATCTGCCCACTTCGGCCTCTCAGAGTGCTAAGATTACAAGCTTGAGCCACCATGCCCAGCCAACTATTGACTATTGTATTGGAAGGTACAGGTTTAAAACATCTCACTCCTTAAATATTTAAAAATTAAATATCAGAGACCTCTCTTTTACTCCAGTACACATCCCAAAGGCAAGACGTACTCTTGGAAGATGCCCACCAAAAACCAGTTTATGCTTGTAAACAGACATCTAATCTAACACCTTCAACACAAGCTCAATGCATTGGCTAGAACCAAGGATTCCATTTTAGAGCTTAATGCCTTTAATTTAGACTTTTAATCACTGTTTACAAGGATATACCTTTGAGAGAGCTCATATATTTTTAGGTTCCTAGTCCTACAGTTTTTGAATAAAATGCTGGTCTCACTATCTCTGTGAAATAAATACATAAAAATCAACTTTGAGGCAGAATAGATCACAGTGCACAAGGACATCTCCAGAATTACCTCATTTTATGTTCACAGAGGCACAAATGAAATAGGAAGAGAGTTTTATTGAATTTCTTTTATTCAATCAGGATGAATTTTGATAAAGGAATACAAAGGTGTGTCATAGACACTTTGCACCTAATCTAGAAAGAATCGGTCAGTATCCTAAGGGCAATTGCCAGGCACTTCAAACAGAACAGGTGGTTTTTCTGACCCAAGGATGCCTTCTTCCTAAGGCTGAGAATTCTACAATCAGACACTTAGACTGGTGACCAAATTTCCATAAATTAATTTATTGTTAGAATATGCCAAGGAAGTAGTTTTTTACTTCCCCAAAAATCTCTATCCTCCTTTTCTAGGACAGAATGAATTTGAAAAGAAAAATGCTGTTAATGATTTTGTGTGCTTTATCACTGTCATTGATTGAGCGTCATTTCAGGTAAATATAAAATATTAATGAATCATCATCTTTAATGATTGGCAGAGTTGATCTAAAATGCTAAGCTTTGTCCAAAAGATAACACTCCCTAAATTAATTAGAAATAACCTCTTCTTGGGGGAAAATATATATTAATTCTTTCATTTTCTTCAACATTCAATAACTATTTATTGACCACTTTCTTGGTGCCAGGCCCTGTTCAAGGTGCTGGAAAAACAGCAATGACCTAGAGTCACTGCTCTTATGGAGCTTCTCATTCTATGTAGAGAAGAGTGACAATAAACAAATAAATATATCATATAATGCCAAGGATGGTACATTTTATATAATAATGCTATGAAGAAAGAAATAAGGCAAGATAAGAAGAGAGTTTTGGGCTGCTGTTTTAGATAAATTTTAAACTACATCAAAGTCCATTTAATGTGAACAAGACTCAAAGTAACCTGCTATAGAGACATGGCTGTAGTGGGGAACCAATTACTTAACCTGCTAAAATTTTCTCACTCAGATTCAAATTATTACTTCCTCCATGCCCTCCTCTTGTGGTCTTCTTTATAAGCATGCACCTTACTGAATGCTGTTTAAAAAGCAGCTATCTTGTGAGAACTAATGTATTTTAAAATTAACGCTATTGGTTTGGTGTTGTACATGTTATTTGCTCTCCATAGGTATTGTACCTTAATGGAAAGGATTCATGGCCAGTTACAATAGTATTAACAGCATCTTTTTGAGGATAATATATGGGTATCTTAGTCAAAAAGGAAATAATAGACCAAATCTAATGGTAGGCCTGGATTTTGTCATGTATTCCAGAACTGTAGAATTATGCTTGGTATATACTAAGCATTTAGTAATTATATGGCTAACAAATGAGTGAATTAATGAATTTGAATTCTAGATTTTTTTCTCATTCTAATTGCAATAGGCCTTTATTCAAATTTAAAACTTAAATGACTTTTTTCATTTATCTAAAGAATAAAGAATCACCTACAGAAGATGTATGACTGCTGGTAAGAATCTATTCTATTAATATAAATATTCTACAAACTATTGAGGGCAAACTGGCAGAAGTCAAATGTATTCTAATAGTGGGTAAGCAGAAAGAACAGAAAACTAGACTGAATTCTCCAGAGATAATCACTGATAAATTTCTTCAGTGTCAGTTCATAAATATTCCACACACATGCATATATATATGTATATGAGTTTACATGAACAAGTGTATGTGTACATCTCCAAAAATTTGGCTCACATACTCACCTGCTTACACTGGGCAAATTTCTGACATTTGTTATTATTTAAGTATCTCTACCCCCTTTAGTAGACCATGTTTTCTTCCATTGACTACCGTGTAGGACCCCCAAATTAGTGAAGCCAACCCTGAAAAGAATGAACTTTTTAAAAGTTCTCCATTTGTCACTGTACATTTTTAATGAATTTATGCATGGACAATTTAGATTTTGAAAGAACACCAGTCCTGGGGAATCCCATAATGAAATATCTTTGGCCAAAGACACCTCAAAAAATATCATAAAGGACATACTCTTTAAGGTGTTTTTTTTTCATTTTATTTTGAAATAATAATAGATTCACAGGAAGCTGCACATAGAAGCCATGTTTACCTTTCACTCAATTCCCCCAAAGTTATATCTTACATCATTGTACTAGTAATAATCAAAATCAGGAAATTAACATTGAGACAAAGTGCCTGTATAGTTATGTCATTTTATCATATGTGTAGATTCATGTAACAGAACTACTGATACTTCATCACCACCAAAATGTCCTATTTAAACTCACAGGCAACTCCCTCTCCCAGACCCTACTTAACCTCTGGTACCATTACAAACCTATTTTCCATCTCTATAATTTTGCCACTTGAGAATATTTCATAAATGGAAGCATACAGTATACAACCAGTTGGGACAAGCATTTTTCACTCAATGCAATGCCCTTGAGATCCAACCAAGTTGTTGTGTTTATCAATGGTTTACTCCTTTTTATTGCTATGTAGTATTTCATGAATAGATGTACCAAAGTTTATCTAACCAGGGACATTTTTTTTTTGAGACAGTGTCTCACTCTGTCGCCCAGGCTAGAGTGCCATTGGTGTCAGCCTAGCTCACAGCAACCTCAAACTCCTGAGCTCAAGTGATCCTCCTGCCTCAGCCTCCCAAGTAGCTGGGGGACATGCACCATCACTCCTGGCTAATCTTTTCTAATTTTAGTAGAGACGGGGTCTCACTCTTGCTCAAGCTGGTCTTGAACTCCTGAGCTCAATCGATCCTCCTGCCTTAGCCTCCCAGAGTGCTAGGATTACAGGCGTGAGCCACTGTGCCTGGCCCAACCAGGGATATTTTTGATGACAGTTATTTTCTTATAGCACCCGAAAAATACTTTGCCACTTCCTTTTGGCCTCCATGGTTTCTGATGACAATGCCATTCACATTGGAATCATTTCTCTCTGAGTGCTTTTGAGATTTTTAATTTTTAGTTTTCAGAAGTTTGACTATCTTATGCCTTGGCATGGATTTCTTCAGGTTGATCCCAGTTAGGGCTCATTCAGCTTCTAAATCTGTTTATCTTTTGCCAAATTTGAGGGATTTTTAGCCATGATTTTTTTAAAATTACTTTTTTCAGCCCCACTTTCTTTTCCCTCTCCTTCTTAGACTGCAAATATATGCATATCTTTTAGTCCCCCATATTCTTGAGACTCTGTTCTTTTTTATGTTTGTTTTCCTCTCTGTTGTTCAGATTGAGTGATTTCTATTATTCGATCTTCAAGTTCACTGATTCTTTCCTCTGTCCTCTCCACTTTGTTGTTGAGCCCATCCATTGAGTTTTTCATTTTAGTTATTGTATTTTTAAGTTCGAAAGTTTACATTTGATATTTCTTTTTTTTTTTTTTTTTTGAGACAGAGTCTCACTTTGTTGCCCAGGCTAGAGTGAGTGCCTTGGCGTCAGCCTAGCTCACAGCAACCTCAAACTCCTGGGCTCAAGCAATCCTGCTGCCTCAGTCTCCCGAGTAGCTGGGACTACAGGCATGCGCCACCATGCCCGGCTAATTTTTTTGTATATATATTAGTTGGCCAATTAATTTCTTTCTATTTATAGTAGAGACGGGGTCTCGCTCTTGCTCAGGTTGGTTTCGAACTCCTGAACTCAAACGATCTGCCCGCCTCGGCCTCCCAGAGAACTAGGATTACAGGCGTGAGCCACCGCGCCCGGCCTGATATTTCTTTATATCCTCTATATCTTTGGTAAGACTTTCTATTTCTGTTTTTTTTTTTTTTGAGACACAGTCTCAGTCTGTTGCCTGGGCTAGAGTGCCATGGTGTCAGTCTAGCTCACAGCAACCTCAAACTTCTGGGCTCAAGCGATCCTCCTGCCTCAGCCTCCTGAGTAGCTGGGACCACAGGCATGCGCCACCATGCCCGGATAATTTTTTCTATATATTTTTAGCTGGCCAATTAATTTCTTTCTATTTATAGTAGAGACAGGATCTTGCTCTTGCTCAGGCTGGTGTCGAACTTCTGAGCTCAAGCAATCCTCCTGCCTCGGTCTCTCAAAGTGCTAGGATTACAGGTGTGAGCCACCGCACCTGGCCAAGACTTTCTATTTCTTTAACCTTCTATTTCATGTTTCAAGTGTGTTTGTAACTGCTCACTGAAACATTTTTGTAACGCTGCCTTAAAATCTTTGTCAGACCATTCTATTATTTATCTGTGTTATCTTGGCATCTGCAGATTGCTTTTTTAAATTCAAGTTCAGATCTTCCTGGTTCTTGATATAATGAATTATTTTCTTACTGAAACCTGGACACTGGGGGTATGTTACAAGACTCTAGATCTTATTTAAATCCTGTGTTTTCTCAAGTGTCCTCCATCACTGCTCCAGCTGGAAAATGGGATGATGCCACCTAATTCCCATCAGTTGGGAGTGAAATTCCAGATTTTCCACATTGCTTCCACTGAAACCAGGGGTATAGATTTGGAGTTGGGAACTCCTTGTTACTGATGAGTGGAGATGGGTGCTCAGGCTCCCCACATGGTCTCTAATGACACTGCATGGGATGGGCTCAACTGATGAGCAGTGGTCAAATTTTTAACCTCCACCAACCTCCTCTGACTCCGCATCAGTGAGGAGGAGAGGGGAGCTTCATTACAGTCTGGCAAGGATGGAAGTGTAGACTCTCTACTTGACTTTTGCTGGAGGGAATAGAGTTAGAGATCACATTTTTGTGTGTGTTATTTGGCTACAGTGGAATGGCTGGTGCCTAAAAGTTTTCTGTCTTGCAAGGGTTGCCCTTTTCCTGGTTCTTTAACTATAAAGAACAGCCTTTTCTTAGGGCTATTTTTGTGTCTGTGCCCATTGGCATTTCTGGGTTGTTGGCTTCTCCAGTATCCACTTTGGGAGACATATATTGCAGAAAAATAACCCATGGAACTTGCCATGAAGCTATTCTTCAGATCCCTAGGTCCCTAAATAGTCTGCCTTCTTTTTACCTTTCAGAGTTTTCTTATGTTTGTTTTATGTATAATGTACAGGATTTTTATCTGTACTTAGTGGGAGGAGTAGGGAAAATTAGGACTACTACATCTTTCTAGGAGCACAAGTTTTTAAAAGTTATTATTCTTATTTTGCAAAATATCCCAGGTTTATAAAAAGGAAGTTGCCTAATAACATTGTTAGTTGAATAATTAACTTAAATGTACAACAAAATCCTTAGGTAGATCCTATCTTTATATAATAATCAAAGATAAATGTCTGGACCCCCACTCTGACCCCATTATTTCAACATATAACAGAATACTGATCACATAGTAAGCTACTAATGATTGATGAATGAATTAGTTAAATCTGTATTTTTGTATGAATATACATTATTCTGCCTGTTCTATTAACTTTTAAAATATATCCCCCTCCCCAAGAACTATACTCTTCCTTGCCTTTGATTATGAACTCTTTATCATACACCTCTTACCTGGACTAGCTCTTATCCTTCCAGAACCAGTTGACATATTTCTTTTCCACATTTCCCTTAATCCCAAATTTATGTTGGATGCCCACTTGTGTGCTCCCATGGAGCTTTGCTTTTCCCTATTAGCACTTACTACTCTGTACTAGAACTGTCTATTTAATATTGTCTTTCCTGCTAGTCTATAAAGGTTCCTGGTGGGGGGGGGGAGGTTAGATCTAAATGTTCACAGCTGTAGAGTCACCAAACTGTGCCTATCATATTACAGGGGCATAACAAATATTTGTTGAGTGAGTGGATTACTCTTAACTTGATTTCTTTTTGTACCTAGGAATGATCAAGTAGAAGAACTTCAGCTCTCAACATGGTTTAATTTTAAGTAAGAACAAAATAATAATAATATAATTCAATTTGAAGAAAGAGGGTTTTTTTTCATCACCAAATTATAGCTATCCTATGAGATTTCTAGGACTTAGAGTTTTTACTTTGAAGGTTTTTACATATAAACTTAGGGTCTATTTATCAAATATCAGGCAATTAAGGGTTATAATGATGAAGCTGTCCCATTCTATCTGGTTTAACACCCCCAATATTATTAGGGGAAAGAAAAATGTCTTTAGAAGCAATCATTAGTGACTCCTCTTGACTTTGGCATTAACACTCAGGAAAGAACCCCATTTCTTTTAATGGTTATATAATATTTTATTTTATGGTTATATACCAATTTATTTAGCCAATTACTTATTGGCTTTGTATTATTTACTATTTGAGGGCTATTATAAGTAATGCTTCAATAAATATCTTTGTACATATATTTTTATACATCATCCCTAAAGCAGAGCCATAAGTTAAAAGGATATAGATTTTAAATTTTGATTCAGGTTTCTAAACTGCCCTTTAATAATTGTACCATTTATTTTCTAATCTTCAGTGGATAGATGTTAGTAACATTTTATTTATTTACTTAACATTAGTCTAGTAATATGAAACATTTTATTATTGGCAAATTGTTAGTTAAAATATCTGCATTCAATTTTCATTTCTCTAATTATTATTGAATTTGAGCATCTTTTTATATTTTTATTATTCATATGTGTTTCATGTTCTGTGAATTTTTTTCACATTTATATTTTTCAATGGGCTGCATGTACACAGACTTTGATAAATAATAATCCTTGGTTCATGACACATGTCATCGGTTTGTGAAAAAAACTTGTATTATTTATTTGTTTGCTTCCTTGTTTATTTTTAACAACACAAAAATCACAACCTTCAATAACTTCAATGTCTAGCTTTGTGTCCTTTCTAATACCCTCAGCCTTTCCTCACTTGATCTCCTGAAACAGCTACTCTCCTG
Source organism: Microcebus murinus (assembly GCF_040939455.1). Lineage (NCBI taxonomy): Eukaryota > Metazoa > Chordata > Mammalia > Primates > Cheirogaleidae > Microcebus > Microcebus murinus. The sequence continues at coordinate 81,089,881 of NC_134115.1, read as the reverse complement.
AATCCTGGTTCATCATCCCCTTGCTTTCTTTTTTTAGATTTAAATTTATATTCTATATATGTATTCCAGGGACAAAGTCCATTTTTAAACTTTAGTTATTTATAACTTTATAAAGAGGATATCAGGTGGCATGGCATCTTCAGGGACTTATTTTTTCCTTAATATTAGATTGCTAAGATTAATCCAGAAATTATATATCACTATAATTCATTTTAATGGCTGCATAACAATTGCCTGTGAAAATATACCACACTTTATTTATTCATTACTCTGTTTACGGGCACTTGAATTGTTTCTAGGTTTTTGCTATTATGAACAGTGCTGCTATAAATATTCTTACACATAGTTCTTTGGGTAGAAGTAGAACCCCTGAGTGGTAAGGTATGTGAATATTCAACCTATGAGATAGTGGCAATATTATTTTTCAAAGTGGATATACCAATTTACATTCCCACAAGCAAAGAAGAATAGATCCTATCGGTGTGTGTGCTAACACTTGGTACTGCCAATAGAACGGACATAAATATCTACCTTTTTGTGGTCTTTTGAATTTCTTTAATCACTAAAACAGTGGAAAATTTCTTCATGTGTTTGTTGGTTACATGTGCTTCCTCTTGAGTAACATGTGTTCATATATTTTGCCCATTTTTGTTGAATTATTTGTATTTGTTGATTTATAGAATATATTCTTGATACTAATCTTTAGTCAGCTATAAATATCATAAATGTCTTCTCTCAGTTATAGATAAAATAGCCCAACATTTATCTCTGATTTCATCTTTATTTACTCCTTTACTCACACTGCTCGAATCACACTGGACTCCTTGATGTTCTTTAGATACAAGAAGCATGCTCTGACCTCAGGGCCTTTGTACCTTTTATTTTTTCTGCATGGATCATTCATCCTCCAAATAGCAGAATGGTTCATTTTTCATTTTCCTCAAGAATCCACTCAAATGGTACTTAAGCAATGAAGCCTTCTCCAACTACCCTGCATAAAATGACAGCCCCCCACTCCCTTTCTCCCTTATCCAGCTCTACTTTTCTCCACTGTACCCATAAACATCTGACATATAATATATATGATTGTTTATTCATTTATTATCTATGTCTCCTTACTAGAATGTGCCTAGAAAAGTACATATAGTGGCTCAATACTTGTAGAATAAATAAATGAATAAAACCTCTTATTCAATTGTAATGACAGCACTTTCATAGCAATGTAATAGTGGTGGTAGCAGGCATTCTTTAATCGGAAGGCTTGTGTTGTATTATTAAGTATCACATAGGCTTTCAGATTAGGATATATATTCAGAGAAGAAATGAAATGACTTCTTCAGTGTATTCAATATCAGTAAAGATCTTCATTGTTGATTCTTATTAAAAAGAAAAAAACTATAAGCTTAAAGTAAGTATGAAAGAATAAATATCTCAGAAAAGGAAAGTGTGAAAAATAAGAGAGTTAAGAGGATTTTGTCTTAACAAATATCAGAACATACTATAACTCTACTGCAATCAAATCAACAAGGAATAGATTGGAGGAATGGTGAATCCGGTATTAGATCACATTAAGTATGAAAGCTGACATATAACAAAAATGGTATTTTAAAAATCAGTGGGAAAAGGATGGATTCTTTAATAAGTTATGACATCACTACTAGCAATACAAGTGGAAAAAAAGTTGGCTCCCATCTTATGCCATACATAAAAATAAATTCCTGGTGGATTTATTTAATTTTAATATTTATTAAATTTCATTTGCTTAATAAAATACATTTATTTTATGTATTCATGGCAACTGTAAAAAATAAAACAATAAAATATTTTCTTAGAAAGTCTAAAAGACAATATGCAAATCTAGGAAAGGAGGAGATCTTAATTAATGTTGAAAACCTAGTAGCTATTTTAAAAGATATATTGACTATATAAAATTTTTAAATGTTTGTTTGATTAAAAAACTCAAAATTTAATAAATTAGAAAACCACCTGGAAAAATATTTGTAATACAAATGACGGTAATTATCTAAATACAGGACACTCATAAATTTCTGATAAAAAATTAACAATGCAATAGAAAAATATGAAACTCATAGTAGAACACACTGAGTTGGCCAAAAAGCTTATGAAAAGGTGCTCAAATTCACTAGAAATCCAAGAAATAGAGGCTGGTCCGAAGGTAGTGAGTTTTCTCACTTAATTGTTCATGGTCGGTTACAGATTGAACTCCTTGTTCTACTACTTTCCCCCCTTCTCACTACTGCACTTGACTAGTGTTTAAAAAAAAAGAAAGCAGAGAAATATAAAATAATGCAACAATAAGCTGCTATTTATACCCATCAGTCTGGAAGTTTTACAATCTAAAACCTAATATTAGTAGAAATATTATATAATTAGTATATAAATATTATATAATTATATAAATATATTATACAAATATATAATTAGTATATAAATATTATATAATTAGTGGAAATTTATATAATCTAAAACCTAATATTAGTAGAAAAAATATTAGTGGAAATAAAGTACTATAGCCTTTAAAAAAATTATTGGATGGTATCTATTAAAAATAAAAATACCTCTAGACCCAGCAATCTCATTCTTGGAGCTGGAACTATCCAGTAAAAATAACAGGACCAAAACATAAAGACATAAGATTAAGAAGATTATTGTACCACTTTTCATAGTGACAAAAGTTCCAGAGATAAAATGAATGCCCATTTGTAGGCAAATGACTAAACAAACTGTCCACATCTTGGAATATTATATAGCTATTAAAAAATACATAAGAACTATTCCTGATAACCTAGACAGATTTCCACAAAGTAGTACTGAGTGATAAAAGCAAGATACAGAAAAGTGTATATTATCTCATAATTATAAAATAAACATGATTTTAAAAGCCTGGATAATATGTATGTATATATGTGTGTGTGTGTGTGTGTGTATTATATACATGTTACCTATAGAATCACATAAATATGGAGAAAAAGGGCACAAACTAAGCTACTAATAATGGTGATTTAGCCAGGAAGACATGGGGTGGAGAAACTGTATACTGACAGAGCAAGAGTAGATATGGAGATCATACACCCTGGCAATTCTCTACTATTAGTCTATCATGATTCTTTCAGTTCATGGTATATTCCCCCCATAGCACTTCTATTTCCTTCTCCATTTAGATTCCTTCTCAGCTTCCTAGATCTAAATATAGGCAAATATAGCCTTCACTTAAAAGAGGAGTCCCTTACTCTTTCTCTCCAGACACATTTTTGGAATAAATTATATTCCCATCTTATTATCATGAATCATATATCATCAAATCTTAGTAATAACTTCTAGCATTGACATTTCAAATTCTTTTTTTTATTTCAGCATATTATGGGGGTACAAACTTTAAGGTTTCAAATAATGCCCTTTTCCCCCTCCCCAATATGTCTGAGTTTCCAGTATGACCATTCCCCAGATGGTACACATCTCACTCATTATGTATGTATACACCCGACCCTCTTCCCCCTCCCACCTGCCCAATACCCTATTACTGTAGTTCCTATGTGTCCACTTAGGTGCTGCTCAGTTAATACCAGTTTGCTGGTGAGTATATGCGGTGCTTGTTTTTACATTCTTGGGATACTTCACTTAGTAGTATGGGTTCCAGCTCTAACCAGGAAAATACAAGATGTGCTATATCACCATTGTTTCTTAGAGCTGAATAGTACTCCATGGTATACATATACCACATTTTATTAATCCACTTTTGGATTGATGGGTACTTGGGCTGTTTCTACAGCCTTGAAATTATGAATTGTGCTGCTATAAACATTCAGTGCAGGTGTCTTTTTTGTAGAGTGTCATTGATCTTTTGGGTAGATGCTCAGTAGTGGGATTGCTGGATCAAATGGTGGATCCACTTGTATCACTTTAAGGTATCTCCATATTGCTTTCCAAAGAGGTTGAACTAGTTTGCAGTTCCACCAGGAGAGTTCCTATCTCTCTGCATCCACACCAGCATTTATTGTTTGGGGACTTTTTGATAAAGGCCATTCTCACTGGAGTTAAGTAATATCTCATTGTGGTTTTGATTTGCATTTCCCTGATGATTAGAGATGTTGAGCATTTTTTTCATATGTTTGTTGGCCATTCTTCTGTCTTCTCTAGAAAAGTTTCTGTAAAGTCTTTTGCCCACTTTTTGATAGGATTGTTTGATTTTTTTCTTGCTGATTTTCGTGAGTTCTAAGTATATTCTAGTTATCAGTCCCTTATCAGATGCGTAGGATGCAAAAATTTTCTTCCATTCTGCAGGCTGTCTGTTTACTTTCATTGTAGTTTGATCATGTCCCATTTATTTCTTTTTGTTGCTGCTGTGATTGCCTTTGGGATCTTCTTCATAAATTCTTTGCCTAGGCCGATGTCTAGGAGAGTGTTTCCAACGTTTTCCTCTAGAATTCTAATAGTTTCATATCTTAGGTTTAAATCTGTTATCCAGCGTGAGTTGATTTTTGTGAGAGGTGAAAGGTGTGGGTCCTGCTTCAGCCTTCTACAAGTGGCTATCCAGTTTTCCCAGCACCATTTATTGAAAAGGGATTCTTTTCTCCAGTGTATGTTTTTGTCTGCTTTGTCAAAGATTAGATGGCTATATGAGGATGGTTTTATATCAGGATTCTCAGATCTGTTCCACCGGTCAATATTCCTATTTTTGTGCCAATACCAGGCTGATTTAATTACTACAGCTTTATAGTATGGTTTGATATCTGGCATATTAATACCTCCCATTTTTTGTTGCCTAGAATTGCTTTTGATATGTGGGGTCTTCTTTGGTTCCAAACGAAGTGTAAAATTATTTTTTCTATATCTGTGAAGAATGCTGATGGGATTTTAATAGGTATTGCATTGAATCTGTAGATCAGTTTGGGTAGTATAGACATTTTAGTGATGTTGAGTCTGCCAATCCACGAGCATGGTATGGATTTCCATCTGTTTACATCCTCTGCTATTTCCTTCCTCAGTGTTTCATAGTTCTCCCTGTAGAGGTCATTTACCTCCTTGGTTAAGTATATTCCTAGGTACTTTAATTTCTTTGTTGCTATTGTGAAGGGAATTGAGCCTTTGATTTGGTTCTCAATTTGATTGTTATTGGTGTATATGAATGCCTCTGATTTCTGTGTATTGATTTTGTATCCTGAGACTTTACTAAATTCATTTATCAGTTCTAGGAGTTTCTTGGTTGAATCTTTGGGGTTTTCTAAATATAATATCATATCATCAGCAAACAGTGAAAGTTTGATCTCTTCTGTCCCTATTTGGATACCTTTAATTTCACTTTCCTATCTGACTGCTGTAGCCAGGACTTCCAGGACTATGTTGAATAGAAGTGGAGATAGTGGGCAGCTTTGCCTGGTTCCAGTTCTAAGTGGGAATGCTTTCAATTTTTTCCCATTCAGTATTATGTTGGCTATGGGTCTGTCATATATGGCTTGTATCATTTTTAGGTATGTCCTTTCTATGCCTATTTTATTACGTGTTTGTATCATGAAAGGGTGTTGAATTTTGTCAAAAGCTTTTTCTGCATCTATTGAAGAATCATGTGGTCTTTGTTTTTGCTTCTGTTTATGTGGTGAACTGCATTTATAGATCTCCATATGTTGAACCATCCCTGTATCCCTGGAATGAAGCCCACTTGGTTGTGATGGATTATTTTTTTGATAAGCATCTGGATTCGGTTAGCTAAGATTTTCTTGAAAATTTTTGCATCTATATTCATTAGGGATATTGCTCTGTAGTTTTCTTTTTTTGTTGGATCCTTTCCTGGTTTTGTTATCAGAGTAATATTTGCTTCATAAAAGGTGTGGGGGAGGTTTCCATTCTTCTCGATGTTGTGGAATAATTTCTACAAGATAGGCACCAGTTCTTTTTTGTAAGTGTGGTAAAATTTGGGTGTGAAACCATCTGGACTGGGACTTTTCTTTTTAGAAAGATTTTAATTGCTGTTTCTATTTCAGCTCTTCAGATTGGCCTGTTCAGGAGTTCTATTTCTTCCTGGTTGAGCCTAGGGAGACTGTGTGTTTCTAGAAATTTGTCCATTTCCTCCACATTTTTCAGTTTGTGTGCATAAAGGTTTTTGTAGCATTTGTAAATTATATCGTGTATCTCCTTGGGATCAATTGTGATATCTCCTTTTTTGTCCCTGATGGAGCTTATTAGAGATTTTTTTTTCCTGCTTTTTGTTAGCCTAGCCAATGGCGTGTCAATTTTGTTTATTTTTTCAAAGAACCAACTTTTTGTTTTATTAATCTCCTGTATAGCTTCCCTGTTGTCAATTTTGTTCAGTTCTGATTTGATCTTGTTGATTTCACTTTTTCTGCTGAGTTTGGGGTTGGTCTGTTCTTCTTTTTCCAGCTCTTTGAGTCATTTCATTAGATTGTCGTATTTGTGATCTTTTTGACTTTTGGTTATAGGCATTTATGGAAATAAACTTTCCTCTCAGTACTGCTTTAGCTGTGTCCCAAAGGATTTGATAACTTGTCTCTCCATTGTCATTTTTATTTCCATCTTGATTTCTTCATTTATGAAGTAATCATTTAGTAGGAGGTTGTTTAATTTCCACGTTTTTATGTAGAAATGTGAATTTCTGTTAGGGTTGATTTCTACTTTTATTACACTGTGATCTGAGAAGATACATGGTATGATTTCTATTTTTTTAAATTTCTTGAGGCTTACTTTGTGTCCTAGAATATGGTCAATCTTAGAGAATGTCCTGTGAGCTGATGAGAAGAACGTATATTCAGTGGATATTGGGTAGAATGTCCTGTAAATGTCAGTCAGACTCAATTGTTCTAGAGTTTTGTTTAAGTCCATTATTTCTTTATTAATTTTCTGTTTGGAGGATCTGTCCTATGCCATCAGTGGGGTGTTGAAATCTCCAGTGATTATGGAGTTGCTGTTAATCAATTTGCTTAGATCCAGTAAGGTTTGCTTTATGAATCTGGGTGCACCTAAGTTGGGTGCATATATATTTAAAATTGTTAAAATCTTTGTCTTTTACTACTTTTGTTGGTTTAAAAACTAAATCATCTGAGATTAGAACTGCCATGCCAGCCTTCTTTTGGCTTCCACTTGCTTGGAATACTGATCTCTACCCCTTTACTTTTAGTCTATATGCATCCTTGCAGGTTAGATGTGTTTCCTGAAGACAGCATATACTTGGCCTGTATTTTCTTATCCATTCAGCCAGCCTATGTCTCTTGAGTGGAGAGTTTAAGCCATTCACATTTATTGAGAGAACTGATAGGTGAGGTAGATTACTGTTCATTCTGTTGGGTTCGATATTGTTGCTTTGATTTCTCTCTTGAGCCATTGTAATATCTGGCCTTTAATCTTTGGGTTTTGGTTGTTTTTATATTCGTGGGTTTTTATTATGGTGTTCCGTGCATAACACTGTTTTGAGTACTTCTTGTAGGGCTGGTCTTGTCTTGGTGAATTCTCTGAGACTTTGCTTATCTGAGAATGTCTTAATTTCTCCTTCATATATAAAGCTTAGTTTTGCAGGGTACAAGATTCTAGGCTGGGCACTATTTTGTTTCAAAAGAGTGAGAATGGGGCCCCAGTCTCTCCTTGCTTGTATTGTTTCAGTTGAGAAATCTGGCGTTATTCAGATCCATTTTCCTTTGTATGTAACTTGCTTCTTTTGTCTTACAGCTTGTAGGAGGGTCTCTTTTGTTGATAGTTTGGTCAGTCTGAAGACTACATGCCGTGGTGTTTTCCTGTTTGCATTGTATCTCCCAGGAGTCCTTTTGGCCTATATTAGAAATACAAGATTTCTAATTCTAGGTTACTGGTTAGACCTGGGAAGTTTTCCTCAAGTATTTCTTCAAATAGCTTATCCAATCCTTGGGTTTTCTCTTCCTCCTTCTCCGGAATCCAGTGGACCCACAGGTTATTTTTCTTTGTATAACCCCGCAATTCTTGTAAGCTTTGCTCATGTCTCTTATTTTTCTGCTCTAACTCTGTGACTAAATTATTTGATTTGAATGTGTTGTCTTCAACCTCTGAGATTCTTTCTTCTGTTTGGTCCACCTTATTTTTGAGACTTTCCACTGTGTTTTGAATTTCCCTGAATAAATTCTTCATTTCCAGGATATTGGATTGATTCTTCTTCAAGATCTCAATCTCCTTGGTGAATCTTTGTTCCAAGTCCTGTATCTTCTTTGTAGTTTCTTTGTGTTGGTTATCCATTTTTTTCTTGCATATCATTGAGCTTTCTTACAATCCAATTTTGGAATTCTTCTTCTTTCATTTTAGTGTTTTGGGTTTGTTCAGTGTCCGTTTCTTGAGAGCTGGTGTATCTCCTAGGGGGAGTATTTTCGGTTTGATTTTTTTAATTATGCTGGGCCCTCCCCATCTGGATCAATTGCTGGAGCTCAGGCGTCCTCTCTTTTGTAGTTTCTTGATCAGCCACTGGAGAGAGCTCTTCCACCACACTTGGAATGTTCCGCTGATAGGGGTAGTTTCAGTGGGTTCTCCCTAGATTTGGGGGAGAGTGGGTTTTCTTGTCTCGTCCCACTTCCAGGGGTGGAGCCTACCACTTTCGGCAAGAGAGATGCGGGCTGGGGAGAGGAAGTATCTCCCCAGTCTGCCCTACACCCCGGCGCCCTAGTGGCTGTAACTTCCCTTGGCTGTTAGACTTCTCAGTAGTTTGTTGATGAAGCCAGGCCTGGCAAGCCTATCGCAGATTGTGTAGGAGCGGGATTTGCCAGGAGAGACTCTAGGCTGGGTGGGGAGAAGGCTTGCCTGCCACACTGTATGACGGCTGGGCTGTGGACCCCCTCAGTGGCGACGGCTTGTCCACTCGCAGGGCACCAGTATTGGGGGCAACTGTTTAGGGTGCGGCAGGTGCCGGGTTGGGAGCCTGGGTCAACAGGATGACCGGTAGCCTCTTCTATGCCACCTGCCCGACCGCCAGTTTAGCCATAGCCCTCGATCTTACTGACCCACCCTGTGCAGTCTTACTCACCCGGGGCAGTTCCAGCTTAAAGCCCCCGGCTTAGTCCCGCTGGTTACCAGAAGCAAGACATCTAACTGCCTCCCCATCAGCTCAGTTCAGTTTCCTCTTGTCTTGGAGCCATCCTAGCACAGGGTTCAGGGGAGTTCACGTTGTTTTCCACCATTAACCACACTCTCCAGCACCCTCTTCTCCTGCCATGATTTTGCACAAGTTTCAGACAGCTCCCTGGCTGAGTGAGTGTGGAGGTCAAAGGAGTTCTCCTGTGGGTCTGATCCCACTTCACCCCCTGGCCTAGCAGTCTGGCGCCCTTCCACGTGCCCTATTGTTTGCTTTGCACTCTCCAGAGAACATGATCTTATCTCCTGATCACCTTGTTTTTCCTTTTATGAGAGTCCACGCTGAACCTCTGTGGATTCTCGATGCTGTCCTTGTAGTGGGGAGATCCACTCGCGTGTAGGAGACCAAGATCTGTGTCTCCTTCTCTGAGAGCAGGAGTCCAGGGGGTTACCTTTACTCCGCCATTTTCCCCAAGTCCCTCAAATTCATTTTAATACCCATGTTCTCCCAACTGAGAATGTGGATATCTTAGGCTATATATACCATTTACCTCCTTTATCATTATGCTTCTTTCTATATCACATCTATCATACTCTATAGTACAGTACTATGAAACTTAGCATTTTATCTGTACACTTTCTTTCTGGAAACTTTCATTGCAAATATTATACCTCATGATCAGATCACCTTGTATACTACTGAATACCAACTGCTCATGTCTCGTGTGATGTTTTCTAACCTGCTCAGATACTGAATCTGTTGGAGTGTAAGAAGAAAACCCAATTGAGCTGCAGTAACTTCAATAATGAGATTGTTTGCAGAGATTTGGGCAAGGTTTAAAGACCTTGGAGGCACTCAGGGGCTTACACCAATAGCAAGCTGTGGTCGCCCCTGGGCCTAAAGAGGCAAGGAAAAGAATGGTATTACCAGAGAACAGAGATTGCTAGATCCATGAAAGAGCCACTCAACAGAAGTTGTAGTCACAAAAGCACACAACCACTGTCAAGGTCTCACAAAACTGGAGGGAGAGGAGGAAAATAGATAATTCGACCTGTCTATCTTCCTGTCCTATGATCATATGTTGGTGCCTCCCATTAGCAGAACCCACTGGAAGCCATAAATCAAAGGATATACAGCCTGGCAAAGAAGGGCTGAAGGTAGATGGGGAAGTAAATGGAGAATAACTAGCACAATTCACCTCTTTTCCCATTCAGCATCATTTCTCAACCTTCACTTAGATAAAGAAGCTCATGGTCCCAAAACAGGAGAAACACAAACTCCCATAATCTATTGTATCGTCATGAGGTGATGACAATTCAGTCATAATCCCACTGGAACCTAAATTGTAACATTAGCCACCTCCAGTACTCTTCATATGAGGTAGCAGGGAAAGGGGAGAAAATAATTTAATAAATCACTGCTATAGCCCCATCTCTGTACCTGTTCAGGAGGTTGATAATAAAAGAAGGTAGTTAATAATCACTGTTTCATGGTTTCCTTATCCTCTGCTAATACCATTGATGGCCACAGTCCCTATTTGGTAGGGTGACCCAAACCTCCATCCCTAAAGACTCTGAGTTCTTTAGTGGCCCTAGCTTATTATTGAGTTGACATCATTTCCCATTGATCATTATTACTGGAAATGAGAGGACTAAGGAGCATCCCAGAGAATTCCCTGGGTTCTACATGTAGCCCTCCTTGCCAACATTGTGTAGCAGAAACTTAATGTCTCCTTGGTGATGAGGACCAGTTGCCCCAGCCAATACAGTAACACTATTTCTGCCTATTAGTGCAGCAGCATGGAGAACCTCAAATGACCTACTATTAGTTTCAGAGAACCATGATCTTATTCCCAAAAGAAGGATTCCTTCCTTAGAAACTAGGAACTCCAAACACACAGAACCCAAGGTCATTAACAATGGCAAGCAAACATTCCATAAGTGAGTTATTAGATGTAATAGTGAGCAGGAACATTCCCACAACCACTTTGCTTTTAATAGACCAGGTATTTTAGCTTTGTAAGAAAATGTATCTCATATTGGTCACTGATTCAAAGAATGGATGGCACTCTATAGGACCGTACGTCAACCTTTCAGGGAATTGTCTCTGAACTAGCATTCAAATGGAGACTTTTCCTGGCCATTCCACTTTCTACCAGGCCAGCTGCCTCTGGACAGTGAGACACATAGTAAGATCAGAGGACTTTATGGAAGTGAGCCAATTGCCACATTACCTTCACCATAAAGTACATACCTTGGGTGAGGCAATGTTGTGTGTGATACCCATGGCAAAGAATAAGATATTCTGCAAGTCAACAAAGCTGGCAGATTTGTAGACAAGGAAAGCAAATCCATACTCATAACATGGAACTATTTCCCCTAAGGAAAAGGTGCTGTCCCCTTCATAAACCAGCTCTCAGATGGATGGATGGTCACCCTGGGAAATCATGTCATATTGCGAGCTCACAGTTGGCTTCTGCTGTTGGCAGGTTGGGCACTCAACACTGGCTTATAACTCAACCTTAGTAAAGGGATGACCTGAGCTCATACATAATCTCCATTCCTGTAGCAGGGGCCACTTTGTGCATAGGCTCACTAAGCCAGCAACAGGGTGACTAGGGAAGGTGTCTGGCTGACATCCAGTGGGATAGGTCATCTTGTCCATTTGATTACTGACAGCCTTCTTTGTAGAGGATGCCCTCTGCCCAGTATTTATCTCTCAAGTGAAAAGTTTCATGTTTATAATATAAATCTAATCTCTTACTTTTTCCTCTTTTGTCTTTTATTAAATAATTTCTAGACACAGGTTTTAAATGGCCTTTGGCTTTCAGAGACTCTTTTTCTTTCATTCTGGCAACAAACCTTTAATCTTATGAGGAAAGAGGGATAATCTTCAAACCCTTTCATCTTATCAAATAGATAGTGATTTGTATCTGCAGCATGACTAATTTATAAACATCATTACTGTGACAAGAATACATCTGGTCAATTTTAAGATAGATTTTGAGATTTGTGAGTCAAATAGAAGTATTTGACTATAAATTCTAAGTATAGAGAAGGTTTTAAAATAACTATATTAAAAATATATAAATGTATTCAGCTCTAAGAAACAATGGTGACATAGCACATCTTATATTTTCCTGGTTAGAGCTGGAACCCATACTATTAAGTGAAGTTTCCCAAGAATGGAAAAATAAGCACCACATATACTCACCAGCAAATTGGTATTAACTGAACAGCACCTAAGTGGTCACATAGATACTACAGTAATAGGGTATTGGGCAGGTGGGAGGGGGGAGGGTATATACATACATAATGAGTGAGATGTGCACCATCTGGGGAATGGTCATGATGGAGACTCAGACTTGTGGGAGGAGGGGGGAGGGGGGAAATGGGCATTTATTGAAACCTTAAAATCTGTACCCCCATAATATGCCAAAATGAAAAAAAAAAAAAAAAGATAAAGTGCATGTCAGGCAGGTGGGTGGGGCATGGGCAATATACGTAACCTTAACATTTGTACCCCCATAATATGCTGAAATAAATTAAAAAAAGATAAAGTGCAAAATACATACATATATATATATATATAAATGTATAAGTCAAAGAATCCCTAACACAGTAAGAGGGAACACTTTTGAAGGACTTCTTATATTGTTATTATTATGACTATTATTAATATACAATTAAGGGTTGCCAAATCCTACCCTTGTCTGGATATGGATTTGTAATTAAAACTTCCAATCACCAATGGCAAAATGTCTTCTCACTTTGTATTTGACTTCTTCCAAAATGAAGTTCTTAATTTGCTTTAATAGATTAATGCCTTGATTCTAGCCAAACTATTCATTATTATTAATGTTGCTACTTCTGCTGTACATTTTGTTGTTATTATTAGAAGCAAATCTAATGTTTTTCTCCCTTTTGGCACTGATATTTCCATCCTGGTTGCATCAATGGGTAAAACATTAGGGAAAAGGTGAAGAGAGTAGTATTCTAGATCTTCCGGGGCAAAGAGGAAAAAAAAAAAAGAAAAATGAGAAACAGGATAAACAAGAACACATATAAAAAGACATTGATACTATCAACTTTAGGCAATAATCAGAGAAATGTTCAGATATTGGGCTACCTAGGTTTAATCTGCAGTCAGAGCTCAAAGAAAATAATCCCTGGCTCAAAAGACAGTATGGTATGATAACTAAAGCATATACTCTGAAGCCAGACTATTTGGATCTTGAATTCTGACTCTGCTGTTTATTAACTGTGTAATACAAAGCAATTTACTCAACCAATCTGTGCCTAAGTTTCTTCATATGAAACATAAGGATAATAATAGTACTTACCTTATAGGACATTGCCAGAATTAAATTAATTATATATCAGCACTTAAACACAGTGCCTCTCACACAGTAAGTACTCTATAATCACTAGCCACTGTCACTTGGACAACTTCTGCTGTCATAATAAAGTGATATTTGCTTAATTTGTTTCTTATTTGTTCAACAGAAAACGACCTGATGTTATAGCAAGAACTGACTGGCTTGCTCCAATCATATGGGAAGGAACTTACAATAGACATGCCCTGGAAAAATATTACAAGAAGCTGAATATTACCATAGGCTTGGCTGTATTTGCTACTGGAAAGTAGGTGTTACTAATATTCATCCTTTTTTATTTTGAAAAATATGTATAAGCACCCATGGACTTTCAGCAATCAAAGAACTACTCATAATTAACCATAATCATTATGTTTGACTATTCTGTATCATTATTTATAGTGGTTATTTTCTCCAGTTTGGGCTGAGTTCTTAACACCACTTGGGAATCTTTTCATTAATATCCATTTAGCTCTTTTTCTCTTTTTTCGCAACAAACTTTATGGTTTTTTTTCAGGTCCCCAAACTTAATACATTCTCTTTCACTAACCAATACAATTGAAGCTCTAGACCCAACTTCTTTATGCTTACCTTCTTTAGCATTATTAACACATATGTTAGTGTGTTTAAATGGCATGCATTTTCCTGAAAGTTTTTAGCAAAATAATTTTTTCTGTTTTTTTTATGTTTCACAGATTTATAGATCAGTACCTGAAACAGTTCATACAATCTGCTAATAAGCACTTTATGATTGGCTACAATGTTATCTTTTACATCATGGTGGATGACTTCAGAAAGCTACCTTACATAGAGTTAGGTCCCCTTCGAACATGTAAAATGTTTGCTGTATTCAAAGATCGTACATCTTTGGATCAAGACTTTCATCTCATATACATGATGAACTTAAATGTGAACATCATAGCCTACATCCAGCATGAAGTCGACTTTCTCTTTACTATGGCTGTAAACCAGATCTTCAAAAGTGACTTTGGAGTAGAAACCCTGGGCAGCTCTGTAGCTCAACTCCATGCATGGTGGTATTTTAAAAATTCTAAAGATTTCCCTTATGAGAGAAGATCTACATCAGCAGCTTTCATCCCCCTTGGACAAGGAGATTTCTATTACCATGGTGCAATTCTTGGTGGCATGCCCCACGAGGTTTTAAACTGCATTAGAGAATGTCAGAATGGAATGATTAAGGACAACACAAATGACCTTAAAAGCCTATATGAAAGCCACCTAAACAAATATTTTTTTGTCAATAAACCCACTAAGCTGTTATCACCAGAATACAATTGGGATCCAAAGTTTAGAACCCCTTCACAAATTAAACATATTAAGATAGAATGGAAGTCAGAAAGAATTTGATAGTTATACCATTAGGTTTAGGATTAACTAGTGAATCACAATAATTCCTCAAATATAAAATTTATAAAATTTTCAGCATTTTTAGAAACTTACAAAATTGTAAAATCTTCCAAATTATTTTTCTCTTTGTAATTTTGAACCATCTAATTCTACCTATGCTGAATAAACAATAAATGGATGTAATTTAATGTTATTGCTTATGTAATGGAATGTTTTTATATATGTACTATAAATAATGTGGAAATACTTTGAGTCATAAAGTGATTTTTTATGAAGAAACACATGCAGACTGTAGTTCAGAAAATATAGATGGATATACAGACATACAATGTCAAAGGGATATGTGCAAGGGAAAAAATTTAATATTCATCAACTCACTTCCCATCAGATATTTGCTATGTTTTCCAGTGTTAGCATATATATTGCTTGTGATTAATTTCCTCCTTTGTATTCAGTCTGTTTAGCATATGATTGACTTTAGAGACATTGTACCAAATATGTATCTCACTTTTATTGTTACATTGTACCAAATGTATATCTTACTTATATTGTTACAAAGAGAGATGTTGAGTTCATATTTTTAAATGCTATGGGGATGTTTTTTTAAAAATAGCTATTGTACCAAATATGTATCTTATTTTTATTGTTACAAAGAGAGATACTAAGTTCATATTTTAAAATGGTATGGGAATTTTTTTTAAAAGAGATATTTACTGAACTCCATGGTAAATGGACTCTTCTGGGTGCAATCAGAAATGGAAAAATATTAAAAACAAAATTCTTCCTCAAGGAGCCTGCAGTCTAGCAAGGGAGATAAGATTATTCATAAATATTTCTT